>NC_068401.1:22731928-23041928 GCF_023724105.1 Carassius gibelio | reverse complement strand
ATGAAGGTGAATGAGGTATGGGGGGAGGGGCAAGATATTAATGGGAAGGACACAAGAGGAAGGAACGCCCCAGAAGGTCAAGCCAGAACATCATGGAAAAGAAAACAGGAATTAACCATCAAAGGCAGTTTTGGAGAGACAGTCAACAAACAATGATCTTTGAGTGTAAAGACATAAAATAGAATTCATTCAGGTAATTGCTGTCAGACATTTTGCTTTAATGCAGCTGTCATTGACCTTTCCTTGCTGCAACCAAAAAGAAAAACACTATTTTGGGCTTTCGAAAAACCTACTGGTGTCCTACTTCAAGAAACCTCCGGCAGACCTGAAATAAAGACACAACGCTGTCCCAGTTTTGATAGAGTGTATCTCAGACTCATGAGCATTAAAAGCACAGGCCAACAAAAACACTTCAATACTTCAAGAAAGTTAAACAATAAACAGCTTTGATAATTCGGTCTCAGGAAGGCATTGCTTCCTGTCTTCCTCACGGTCATGGTGCTGTTTTTTTTGTGGTGCAGAAAAGCTAGTCGTGCATAAACATACAAACCTCTGTCAGCATCTCCAAATGTATTGTAACATGTTAGAGATGCCCAAAACTCAAAAACAGCACTGAGAGACAGAAGAAAAGCAGAAGGAGCATTGGGGAGTAAAACCAACCCCTTATAATTGAATCAGTCATGGCTTAATGGATAGAGAGTCCCGGTCCCGGGTTTGAGTCTCAGGTCCGGCAGAGATTGTCGGTGAGGTGACCGAATCATCAGCGCTCTCTACACCCTCAATACCACAACTGAAGTGAGATCTTTGAGCAAGGCACCGAACCCCCAACTGCTTCCCAGGTGCCCACTGCTCCGGGTGTGTTTCATACTGTGTGCGTAGGTGTTTGTTCACTACTGATTGCTGTGTGTGTGCACTTGGATGGGTGAAGTGCACAAATTACAAGTATGGGACACCTATGTCCTTTCATTTTCTTTTCTTATAAAATAAGTAAAGAACTCTGACATTTATTATTAATAAACAGTTAACTCCTCAAGTACTCTACACACTAAACTATTTAAACAAACCAATCACAATTCTGCAGTTTCTTTGGAGTGATTTAGATTGGAGATGAACATTTGCTGTTCAATGAATTTAAATGAAATGTGTTAGCAATGAAAACATACCAAACAATAAGATTTAAAGTTATGGAGTTGCTGCAAATATACATATATAAGAGTTTGGAAATGTTAATGAATTCAAAGTTGTTTTGCCAGCTAAAGGAAACTCCACATAAAATACTCCACACAAAATAGAAAATTATCTTACCATTTATTATTGCTCATGCCATCCCAGATGTTTACACTTTATTTTGTCCATTGAACACAAACAAAGACTTTTAGAAAAATATTCAGTTAGACTTGTATGGATTACTGTCATGTCCACTTTAGTGGTCTTTCCACTGCACATGAGATTCGGACACAACCATAGACTGTATTAAAACATGGACATAGTGTCCGTGACATCACTCGTAGACTACTGAAGTGTGTTTTTGAAGCCTAAAGTGTGCAGAGCAGGCCATCACCATCTTGGCAGCACGTCACCGTGCGACTCTCCCGGACAATCAAAAATGGGCAAAAAGGCGGGAGCAACTTGCTAAAGCCACGCCCACCTAACGCGACGGCAGTGTCAGCAGTGGCAATCCACCTGCCACTCAAGTGGCTACACCCTTAATTATGCAGAACTTTAAGTCTTAATATAATTTAAATGGATGAGTTATGAAAAAAAAATTCACCCCCCTCACAGTTGTCATGAAGGGCAAAATTAGCTATTTAGACCAAAATAATTTTTGCACCAGGCTGTAAACATGTTTTTTCTGCTTTAAAGTTGGGCATTTTAACATGGCAAGTCTATGGAATTGACTCCCTTTTGCTACCAGCCTCAAGCGGCCAGTCGATGAATTACAGTTTTAGTCACTTCCTTATTGGCCTCACGAGAGAGAGCAGGAGGTTGGCACACGGAGACGACGTCGCACAGAACTCTCAAACTGGTCGAGCAGCAACCCTTACCTCGGCATATTCACAATGGTAAAAATAATAATTTTTATGAATATAATTAATGTATGAATGCATCGCCACAAATCAAATCAAAATAAAAACATAGTGGGCTTTATGGGGCTAATCAACGTAATGATTTAATAAATAATTATATCTGCCATAATTATACTAAAGCACCATTTTACAGAAATACTGTAAAAAGAATAATGTTAAAGTGAACAAAATGTTAGTAATTCTAACCTTACGCTCATAGTTTTTAATAGAAAACAGTTTCCAGTTGGCCGGTTGGATACGGTCTAGCCGCAGAAGTTCAAATATTTTATATATTTTTATCGCATCTAAAACTCAAATAGGATCCAAATTTTCCACAAACGCATATGATTGAAACTCCACGCAGGTCCCGCAGTACTCTCCATCCTGTCGCTTGTCGTTCGTCAGAGAAAGTGGATAGATGGCTTTTGTGTGGTTTTTAAAGTGTCAACTTTGGAGTTCTTGTGCACTTTCATTATAAGGACTAAGGGTTGATTATTTTTCTAAAAAAAGTTTGTTTGTGTTTATAAAGTCATATATATCTGGGATTGCATAAGGATGAGCAAATGATGAAAGTATAAAAAAATTTTGGTGAAGTATACCATTAATTGCCAGGTTTAAAACAGGCAAGTGTACTATTGTCTTTGCACTCAAAAAAAACTGAAAACTACTCTAAATTAAATGTTCGGAGCTCACAAACCTTTTGAATAGATCATAAGGCATGATTAGCGAGCAGTTAACAAAAAACATTCCACAAAAACACACCTTTGAAACAAATACCTTTTTATTAAACAAAACATAGTTCCGTCAAATAATTAAAAATACAACAACACATGGACTTTATCTTCACTTTTATGCCAGCATTCTTCCTGCTGAACTTCGATGATTAAATTCCACCAAACAAAAAACACAAATGACTTGAATTGAGTTAAATGTAATTTCTGTAATTTCAGCAATAAAAATTAAAAATGAAACAATGTATTGAACATTTTCTCTTGTGTTTCTGACAGCTGGATGACGGACCAGCTTTTAATTCAGCCCGACAGATATGCTTTCACGCTTGGCTTGAATAGACCATCCATCAGTGAGTTGTTTCTCTTTGTGTATTGTGTTCAATGTGAAAGAACCTTAACTCTGAAATTATCGCTAAAAAGTTTGTATGGAGCCTGTATGCTATAAGCAACCATTTTAATACCATGGAAAAATGGTACCAAATTAAAATGGACTTTCAGAAAAAAGAGGTCTTTGCAGTGAGTTAGATGTTACCTATGATCCCGCTGTCCTTGCTCTCCAGGGTGGAGCTAGGTGTGGTGATGATGGTGGATGTGGCAGTGGAGCAGGTGCTGGAGCAGATGACAGAAGTCCTGCTGTTGGACGAGGTCTCAGGTAAGGTGGAACAGGGGCTCTCAGCGCTGGGAGACGCTGTACTGCTGGTCAGTGTGGAGCAGGGACTCACGCCTTGACTGGACACTATACACTACAGAGTGTGTGTGTATGAGAGAGAGAGAGAGAGAGAGAGAGAGAGAGAGAGAAATGAAGCAAACAGAAGAAATAAATAAATAAACACTGCATGAAGGAAAAAAAGAGACGGGAGGAAAATCAAAAAGGGAGCGAGGAGATAAAGTGATAGATGCAAACTGTTAAACTCAGCTCTTATGTCCATACAAGGGCAAGGCCAAAAATACTCCAAGCCCTCCAGTCTGATTTTGTTCCAATATAAGCAACCAATAAGATGCTTTTAGAACCAGATTCAACCCTGCAATGGCGACAGTAACCAACACACAGACAAAGATACATCTGCATTTTACCAGTGTTTACACTGGCAATACTTTAGTTGGGAATAAAGAGTGAATCTGAAAATCTGATAAAATAAGCCAACAAATAAAGATGAAGAGAGAAAAAGCACAAAAAATGTTTAAGGCTTTGAGACCTAAATGGTTCTTAATGCTAGTCTTATTGTAAAAAATTTATCTGTGATTACAACCTTCCACAACTGAATCAAGTGAAGAAAATTAAGTCCAATTCTACCTTTACTTCCGAAATACATCACATTACACAAACAGAATAGGCTGCAAACAGTTCAATGTTGACTTTAAAGCTGTAGTTCTCAACCTTTTTGAACCAAAGGCCCCACCATTCCCCAACACAATATTCAAAAGCCAATATAAGCCAAGATATGTTTGGTATTTCTGCTGTTATATGACAAAGTTGCAGGCTAGGAGTATTTATATCTTAAAAAATAAACCTTGATTAAATTTGTGACTCCAGAGGTTTCAAGAACTGTATGTTCTTCAATAAAAGCTTTAGCTATTACATTTAATATTTTTGTTTTAGTGATTCAATTCAGTTATATAGAGTTACACTTTTTATTAATGTATTCATTTAAATACTTTGACATCATCCATTGGGGCCTTGGAAGTTTGCTGAGGACCGGACCAAGTTGAGAACTAACGCTTTAAAAGAGCTGAATGCAGATTAACCCAAAGAACTACCATAATGTTGGTGTGTGAGAAATTATGGATAATCTACCTGCTGCATATCTGAAAGAAGTGCTTACAGAGCATAAACCAACAGACTTAAGATTTCTGCTTGACTTTTAATACTGGACAGAGTACATCAAATCCTAGATACTACTCTGTCCTCTCCTCTTACCTCTCTCTGCACTCTATATAGGTCAGGGAGAGTGATGGTGTGCATGTGTGTGTGTGTGTGTGTGTGTGAGAGAGAGAGAGGAATCAGTGTACCGGAGCCCTGGTCCCCAGAGAACTGTTGCCTGCCAGCCGCTCACCAATAAAAGATTCTCATCTCTCCACACACACACACACACACAAACACACACACACATCAGAGTAAAGCAGAGCGCAAGCTTTCAGGTAGAGCTTCATGCACCTGTTCAATAATTTCTTCAGTGCTGCAATAGTGTTAGATGAGCGTGTTTAAGAGGGACACTGTTGCTTCACCTGCATCATCCGTTTTCCCGCAGAGAAACTGCATTGCTCACCGGTAGCAACATCTCCAGGGTGCTTCTCCACATCAAGATGGTTTCTACCCTTATAAAGCGGCTGTGCACGTACAAAGGCAGCAAACACGCAGAAACCAGCATTCATACTTAATGCATTGCGTTTAAAAAGTCTGAAGGTAAAATAAGACACTGGCAAATCAGAAATCAGCTTCTCATTTGTGATAATACATGACTGATGAAGCATGTTTGTGGAGGAATTCAGCCACTAGTAGCTTTCGGCGCAGCAATCCATAAAAACGCTACGTAAGCCTCTTAAGAGCGAATTTTATCCCAGATAAACGCCTCAAAAGCTCTGTATGATGTATCTACTTTCTGATGATGTGGACAAACCAACACAAATCTCTTTGAACATTAGAAACAAATAGAAAAGACACTGAATGAAAATCAAAGCCAGCGTTTAGTAATCAGGAACTAGTACATTACAGCTATAAACTGACACAACAAAGCACAAATCTAAGCTGTCACACACAAGTAAATAAATACAAAAATGAATACAAAAAAGTAAATAATTTTAAATAAAGCTCTAAAGAACTCTGTTTTCCATGTCACCTGTACTCAAATTCTTGTCTCATAAAGCAAAACATGTCATCCAGTGGATTTTGAAAGCTTTTGTGAAAATTACAAATTGTACTTCCACATTTTTGTAGTGCGTTATGGATGTTGAAGTTTGCCTACCTTTCTTGACAGCCTGTTTTCTCTAGTCATGCAGCACCAATTTAAAAAACCTGTGCTTCTACTGCAAAGTTTTATTAAAAGCCAATCTTGCCAGCAGTGTAAAGTCCGAACAACATCAAAAAAATCTAAAGCCAAGCTCTTCCAGTAGTGTGTCTGGAGTAGAAGTGTGATTCTGAGGGCAGAACAGCTCCAGCAGTGTAATCGATCTCTCTGATAAATGACCTCTGGTATCTAAGGCTGATTGGGTGTAACCTGACTGAAAAGGAAATTCAGAAGCCGCTTCCTGTTTCTAAGGATTTTATCGTCCTGATCTTGCAATCATCAGTGACATGATGCAGCAGGCAGGTTGTTTGTGTCTCAGGTTGCATGTCTGTTTAGTTGTTTAGATCTGTAGAGTTCATGCTTACCTGCTTCTCCTCCATGTTTGTTTGTGATGAGGTGGGGATGGCGTCTCCCAGCAGGAAGCCCAACCGTGTCATGAGCTCCTGGACAGCCGGGGAGGAGCCAGACTCAGCCGGCGACAGCAGCTCTGCACACACACACACACACACACACACACACACAAAGGTTAGAAGAGGATGCACACAAAAAGCCCACACCCAAAAGCAACATGCCTACAGGTACCCAAACCTCAAAGGATAATATCACATTGGCAATAAATCTACCACATTTATATTCAAACCCTACATTCAGTCTAATTATATATTCAATGCTATTCCTCCAGGACGTTTGACAAATCTGTCCAAACTCACCAAGATCCAAAGGACTGGTGTAGCAGTTCCTGTGCTCTCCTTTCCTCTCCTCGCGCTGCCTTTCACAGTCTCCTCTGCTCTCTCGCAATCTGCGTCCCTCCCTCTCACATCTCCCTCTCTTGCAACTGTCCTCTCTCTATCAGTCTCAATCCCTCCCTCCCTCTCCCTCCTCTCTGCTGCCCTGTATCTCTCGCTCTGTAGTACAACACACAGTCTTTACAGTGCTCCGCACAGCTTCAAAAAGCCTAGGTTTGAGATGCGGTTATTATGACAACCAAGTTTCCATCCATTCTAAGGCTGTGTGTGCGTGTGAGACAGAGAGGACAGGGTGTGAATGTGAATGAGCAGAGATCGTGCTCGCTGCAGTCACTGGGCTAGTACAACTGACTAGACACACACACACACACACACGTTCATTCATTCTCTCCTTCTCACGTGCACCATCCCACAATTCTGCATTGCCAGACATAAAAAGAAACATTCATTCTACATTATACTGACATTTTAGAGACTTAATTCAGTGATGTTTATTGAGTTGTGTTAAAAAACGGTTAGATTTGGAAATAGGAAAAATTGACTAAACAAAGACTAAATAAATCTCCCTGGTTTTGCTGCACATGATTAATCATTGCATGCTATTCTAATGAATAAAAAAGTTTTGCTAATGTAACCAAGGCCATGTAGGTGGGGGGAAATATTAACCAATAATGTTATAGATTGAGTAATATATATTAAATATAATATTATATATTAAAATACATTAGTTCAAATCTATTAACATTTTTACTGACATATAGCTCGAGACTTGCGGATATAAAATGATAATTAAACCATATTTGGAGTAATGCACATTTCTTAATATTAAGCCTTAAATGTGTCTTAATGTCACTCTTGATGGGGATATCTGTCTCTAAATGCAAGATATTTAAAGTGAACCTAAAGTATACTTGCAATAGTCAATCTTTAGCACAATCAATCAGACTTCAGTAATTCTTCAGGGTAAACAGGGCAAAGTAGCACAAGAGCGCATTTCCAAAACAGCGCAGATGGCTGTGGAAATATCTGCAGGTGGTTTACTAACAATGTGCAAATTAAAGAACACGGATGCATCTCATTTACATATCGACCGACGCAATATACCAAGTGCAGTGCAAATTAGTGTAGTCGCAAATTAAGAATAAAGAAATAAAAACGCCACAGTACATTTAAAAGAACCGGAGGCAAAAAAAACCGAAGGGCTGCAAGACGTTTTGATAGACCTGGTATTACGTGACTCCTAGGTCAGGGTTCAAAGTCGTCTTTTATTTCCTGAAGCTAATTCAAAATAACATGGCTTGGCAAATTATATGTTCAGATAATCAGTTCTTCTGGCATTCAAAATAAATTAATATGTGTGGAAAAAATCCTCTCCCTTCTGCCATGTGCTCGCTGTTCTCTGCGGTGCCTCTTCCTAGCAACAGCAAATGCAGCCATTTCATGCGGAAAATAGTTTAAGACGTTAAATAATGGCGCAAATACCAGTTATACCAAAGCGCAAACATTAGTAAAATGTGTTGCGTGCTTCATTTGAATACTCTCCTCCCATAACTGTTGTGTCTGAAAGTGAAACTCTTACAAATGCATATTCAATAAGGTCAGGTGAAAAAATAACTTTCCACGCCTCTATGACGACACTGTGTCTCTTTAGTAAAAACTGATAGTACAATTTAATTGCCAAAAAACGGTTTGTGTTGGCACAAGCTGTTAGTAAAACTGGCCCCAAAAGTGAAAATGCAGGGTATTTTATTAAACACATAAATATGCAAAAGTTGTTGTTGTAAACCTCACATTAAATAAATGCATTTCAAATACATTTTGGTATATTTATTTTTCACTAGGGAACACACACACATGCTTATGGCAAAGCTGAATTTTCAGCAGCCATTACTCCAGTCTTCAGTGTCATATGATCCTTCAGAAATCATTCTTATATGCTGATTTGGTGCTCAAGAAACATTTTGTATTATTATCAATATTAAAAAGAGCTTCAATGTGGCTGCTAAAGTTTCATAGGTTTCATTGCTGGTAGCACATTACTTTTCACTTGCAAGTAACCACCTTGCAAATGCAAATAGCCCACTTTCAACTCTCATATGCTGTTCTCTTTCTAATTTAAACCATTTGGTTGTCTACTATATGTTAAAACCTGATCGCTTAGAGTAATAGTACCACTCTCCACCACATGCAAAGCCATCTGAGGTATCATTAGCTCAATTTGTGAGCAATAAGTTGTCAACGTTCAATTCTTAGAGGTAAGGGTTTTGCAAGTCAGTACAAGCTACAGTAGTGATGGTCGTCTTAGCAAGAATAACAAACTGGATCGGTTTTCATATTTCCTACTGCAAGACATTTCAAAGGGCTGGAATAAGTTCTTGAATAAATCATCCATTGAAAACATAATGAGTTTAATAAATAGCCTAACTAATTGACTCACTAGATACATTCAGTTTTAAAAATTAACTTCATTATTATTTCATTTTTAAAACATTAAAATCATAGCATCATTGAAGTGTAAATACATCTAAATGCTGCTTTAAATGCAGTCTCAAAAATGGATTTTATAGATACTGATTTCATTTGATTGGTAACAGTTTACAACTTTATTCAAATTGAATTTATAGATTAAAATTTAAGAACTTAAAAAAAAAACGAACAAACAAAATGCCACAAAACTCTAATTGATACGAATTAGCCAACTGATACCAATACACAAAAGCACAATTAAACAAATATGTGGTCAGTTATATTTACACAATATGTAAATGAGCAAGGCAGTCGTGTGTAGCATCCCTGAGGGGGTGACAGGGCAACAGGCCACAGTTCATTAGCATACTGCACTCCGTCAGCAACACCCTGTCCTTCTCCCTCCCTCCCTCCATTGTTAACATCTCCTGCCATCAATCCTGCTTTACACAAATCACTTCACGATCGATTGCCACTGCTGGTCAGGTAGTGTTGTTTTTGCTTTCGACTGACGGCAGATTTCACAGACAAACCTCAGGCAGAATCCGTATTTAATACATTATTCATAAAAAATTAATGAACATGCAATGAAAGGCACCATTTGCAAGGCTGTCCTCTGGGTCTACATTCAAAGGCATATAAAAGCATGTTAATCTAGATAAATGTTCCCCAATTAAACAATTTATTCTGCTTTTCTTCACATACAGTACAGACGTTGGACATTGTTTCTAAGCACATTTCCGGTGGTCCACAAGTCTGCAGCCAGCTCCTCTCAGCTGGTCTCTGTGTTGATCTACGTTTGCCAAAGGACACAGACCTCCCAATGAGTTCACACATTTCACTCCCCTTTCGCTTATGAGGGCTACATACAGCGAACCATTTCCTACACACACAGGGTTAGACATGGCTTGTTTTTGCAGAGCACTCAAGCAGTATTGGTGCCTTCTCATTTTGGCAGGCCAGAAGTCTAGAAGTCTAGTAACACTTATGTGTGCGTGTTTTTGTGTGTGTGTGTGTGTGTGAGAGAGAGTGAGTGTGAAAATCACTTCCGAACTGTTGCCAAATTCCCAATTGATTGTTTGAGTGAGCTGTGTAAATCTAAACTCTAAAAGTGTGATGTATGGCAAATTGAAATAAACCTGTGTAATGAATTTGATGTCATAGAAAGACAAGCAGCAACACCATTTATAGCTTCAGCTGGTACTCATTTAAAAAAAAAGACAAGTACTATATTTGTTAAAATCAGAACATCCAAATACCACCGAGTCCACCAAATATGCTCTCTTTATGATTTCAGCACTGATTAAACGGAGATTATAATATTGGATTGGTTTTAAAAACTGCAAGCAAACTACACCATACTGTATATGTTGATTAATATCAGTAATCCTGTAGATAAATCAAGAAAGAGCATCCACAATGTGTTGAATTGGATTTTGCAAATATATGGAAGGACCTTTCACTCTAAGAACACATATTTAAAACTGTAATAACATTTAAAAAGGATTACAGTGAATGTGAATTATGTGAATTCAGAGCCAGTGAGCAACAGATATTTTATTTTTATATTACCTTAACACACGATAAAATAATTGTTGCCATTAACCAATTAACGTGTTAACACGATAACGCGTTAACTTGCCTAGTCCTATACATTTTGGTAACACTTTAGTATAGGGAACAATTCTCGCTATTAACTAGTTGCTTATTAGCATGTGTATTACTAGCATACTGGCTTTAGTACTTCAGTAGTTATTGGAGGCAGCTGTGGCCTAATGGTTAGAGAGTTGGACTTGTAACCGAAGGTTGTAGGTGAGAGGGGAGTGAATAAACAGCGCTCTCTTCCACCCTCAGTACCCATGGCTGAAGTGCCCTTGAGCAAGGCACTGAACCCCCGGGTGCTGGATATACTGTAGCTGTCCACTGCTCCGGGTGTGTGTGCACTTCTCACTGCTGTGTGTGTGCACTTGGATGGATTAAATGCAGAGCACCAATTCTGAGTATGGGTTAGCATACTTGGCAAATGTCACAACTTTCGATAAAGCACATATTCTATATGACAATATTCTACATCTTTAATTCTACCCAATACCTATATTTAACAACTACCTTTCTAACTATTAATAATCAGTAATTGGGAGTTTACTGAGGAAAAGGTTACAGTTAATAGTGAGAACTTGACCTTAAAATAAAGTACGACCAAAATTTTTAAAGTAGCAATGAAGAGGTTGAAAATTTACCTTACAAATTGGAAGTCTCATAACCTGAATCAGAACCCATTCTGATAATGAGTTGTTGGTCAATAGATGTAACACTGTATATAAAACTGGTTAAAACTGTGGCTCAGTGATCATAAAATATTCTGCTTGTGTGTTTAGAAGCACATTGAGATGTTTAGTCACATTAATACGTTTGATATTTAGCTATTTTTAGAGACTTCAGGGTAATTATTTAAAAAAGGGGCAATTGTTAAGTATCTTTCACTAGTAATGTAGATTTTACTCTTGAATAAAAGGATAATGAATTATATCAGTGTGTGACACGATGCTGTTTGTATTAACGCAATATCTATAGACATCAGCCATGTCACCAATATTTTAAGTTCACTTAAAGCAATACTGCAGCATTCTATATGTTGTTAGGATAACTGCTTTACTTTAAGGCTGGACTATTTTAGTTGTTTAACAGCATTCATCAATGTAAATATGATGACCAATTAAATCAAAGAAGGCAGGCTTTATCACTGATAGAACCCAACCATGAAATCCAGTGTTGCAAATAGTTCAAAGCATTTAAGTCCTGTAAATATTTATTTCCTTTAAATACCCATTGCGTCTTGCATACCCCCTTAAAACTGCTCATGGCGCCCCTAAAAATCTTGTCAGAACCAGAAAAACATCACTGCACGCTTCAACCCGGCTGCATTTATGATTTAGGCAATTCAAAAATCTCCAAGATTATTTTAAATAAAGATTCAATACATTTCAAACAACTGTTAAAATTTTTTAACTTTAAATGGACTTGAGAACAGGCCATGTGTGTTTTTTTTTTTATTGAACGTAACCAACACTTAGGCTAGGTGGCCCTAGGCAGGCATAATGAAATGCGCAAAAAGGCAGGCCATTACAAATTTATTTGACAGGAAAACAAGTCGATCAACATTTTCAGGGTTCCGAGCAAAGCGTTTTTTATTCACTATATGTCCAGCTGTTGAGAAGACGTGCTCCGACCGCACTGATGTTCCAGGGATGTGCGCAAGGTGGTGGTATTACTGCAAATTTTCCACCACTGAAGCCGGTCGCTGTCAGCTTGCAATGGTCCTTTTCATAACTCAGAATCTCCTGTAACTAGATGCGTGAATGAGGCGAATTCGCATCAACCGCGCCGCGAGACCTCCAGACGCGCGTAAACGCATCTTTACATTGACTTAACATTGAAATCATTCGCGCCAGATGCTCTATTTGCGTTTGGTGTGAACGCAGCATAAGAGGTTGCTTTCATCATCACTGGGTCTTATAGGCGTGTAAAATTGCTGGTATTTTCTGTCTAGCTTTCACAACGCATACTGCACTTTCGGAATTCCTTATTTTCTTTTTTTGCTTGTTTGTGAGTTGTTACATCTATATTTTTTAATTGTTTAATTCTTTTAAAATTAATAGTGTACATATTTGGTTAAAATCGATTCCCTTTTTTCATTTTTAAAACTTTTTTTGGTTGGTCCGATTGATTGTGCAATCGATTTTTGAACTAAAAGTGACAGCCCTAGTAAAAACATTCTAACCAGCAACCTAGAGGTCCCTCAAGAAATGTCTATCAAAAATAAAAGTTGACATCTACTGTATGGTTCAAAGATGAATCATGGATAGGGCTGGGACAACGCGTGGAGGTCATCGATGATGTCAATGCAAAAAATACGTTGACGCAAAATATGCGCATCGATTTATCGACCTATTTTTATCTCTCTAAAAAAATGTTTGCAAAACGTTTGCCTTATTTGATCGGTGAGTGATGTAGAATAGAATGACTGCTGCCCCTGACTGGGCGCGTACGAGAGAGAGCCCCGGCTGCGCGCGCACTCACAGTCTTCAAACAACACGAGCGCTTCTTGCACTCTCTCCCTTGTGCATATTAATCAAAATCATTAAAAACGATAGAAAAAGGGCGGAACGCCAAAATTTCACCTGGAGCATTCAGTGGCTCCCACTGTTCATTTTTTTTTTTTTTTTTTGGAAAAGCACTCTCTGTATTAGCTTAAAGCCCTCAAGTTTACATTGGTTACTGTATTCTTTCAATTGCTCTAAACAAGTATTTTGGGTGACCTTTTTATTGAATGCTAGACATCAAGTTGTTGTTATTTTCATCTGAAAGAAGAACTTTTTTTCAGTAAGCTAGGCCCTATGTCTTCAGTAAGCTTGTTTCAGTAAGCTATGTGTTTTCAAGGCTTCAAGGTTTTATTGAATGCTATCTCTATACAAGTGCAAAGTAATGCATTCTTAGTCAGTCTTTTATTTTGTAATTTTAAGAGCAATAAACATATATTGCAATGTTAAGGAATTCATGTTTATTTCATTCAGATATGTAAATCAACATGTATAAATTGTTAGTAGTCAATTAATGGGGAGATCATTGTTAGATTAATCGATGCATCCAAAAAATAATCGCTAGATTAATCGTTTAAAAAATAATCGTTTATCCCAGCCCTAATCATGGACAAAACTGACAAAATTGTTATTTTTAAGATCTATTAAAAAAAAACATTTGAGAATACAAAAATGATTATTCGGTAACACTTTAGAATAAGGTTCCATTAGTTAATGTTAGTTAACTACTTTCGTTAACATGAACTAAGCAAGAACAATCCTTCTACAGCATTTATAAGTCTTAGTTAATGTTAATTTCAACATTTACTAATGCATTATTTAAATCAAAAGTTGTGCTTGTTAACATTAGTTAATGCACTGTGAATTACCATGAACTAACAATGAATAACTGTATTTTCATTAACTAACATTAACGAAGATGAATAAATACAGTAATAAATATATTATTCATTGTTTGTTCATGTAAATTAATACATTAACTAACATTAACTAATGGAACCTTATTCTAAAGTGTTACCGATTATTCTATGACAACATCCTTTTAAAACCTTTATTTTAAAGATGCGCTATAAGGACTTGTTCTCTTTTCTTATCATGTGTTGTTTCAGTACCAGATTTTAAAAGGTATAATTATAAATCTTTCATATTATGCATTTTAACAAAGTTATGTCTAAATTCTCTATTTTAAGTACATCTTATTTAAAATAAAAATGTTGGCATTAAAATATCTTTATTTTTAGCACTCGATTTCCAGTCACATTGGACTCCTGGATAAATATGGTTTGAGAACCAGGTAATGAATCAGATACTGGGGTAAATCAAACAATTCCTCCAAATTCCAGTCTCCATTTCGGTCCTGTCTCTCATACAATGAATCAACCATAATCTCACTTGTCTCATTCGGCCCGTTGTTTTCATTTTCTAGATGCTGAAATCTATTTGCATGCTAAAAAGCTTGGGAACACAATTCCCCTCCCCCTGTCCACACTTCCATCTCACTCCGTCCCTTTTCATCAGATGGCCTTGTTCTTCCACATACAGTTTATGAAATAAAGCAAATAGCTTTAGAGTACACAAACTCATGCTTTTACCACAATTTTAATTGGGAGCATGTGCACGTATGTGAGAGAAATACACTCAGACAGTGAGTGATATAAGAGAGGGAGAGGTATGCATCTATGTATGGAGGAGTGTGAAAAAAGAGGTGGGGGTAGAGAAGAGGACGATGGACACAGAGCAAGAGAGCGAGAGAGAGAGAGAGAGTAAGAGACAGAGTGAAAAAAAATACAGTAGCCACAGAGAGGAGAGCATGTGTCATTGAGAGAGAGAGAGAGAGAGAGAGAGAGAGAGAGAGAGAGAGAGAGAGAGAGAGAGACAGACAGGGTGGAGGTATGGACCCTATGGAGGTATTTTATGAATTTGCTTTAGAATGGAATGTTTTTTAATTTTAAGTTTGATGTTGTATTCCGTACTGTAATAGCCATTTTATACTGCAATACTTAATCTATTGTTTCATAATTCAAACATAAAAATCATATTTTAAAAGTCAGTTCACCCTTCCTGGTGAACATCAGCAGCTATGTACTAACTGTAATGCCAAAATTAACTGAACATGTGATGAACATTTACTCTGTCCTCGCAGTGTCTAGCAGCCAGCGCTTCGTCATAATCGTTATTTGTCAAAAATAAATTTGTATATGCCACACAAATTTAAGATCCTTTCAAATCAGTTTAGACAATGAGTAGCCTTTTTATCTCCGGCGATAGCACTTATTAATAAAACTGTCATAAAACTTTGATTACAGGTTTTTCAAAGCCATCCCACACATGGGTAATAACAGGCTATATCTTGTTGCTCTAACTTTGATGTTATCCCAGTGCCAAAATTTCTAATTAAACATTTTCCTACAAACACTGACAGCAACTGCACCCACGAATCCTTACAACAACTTTTTGTTGTAAATGTTACATTTAATTTATTAATTACAGCATGTGCATGCCAGAACGCGTGATGTCTCGATATGAAGTAGCAAAAACAAGTGATTCATTCAATAAATCATTGGTGACATTAATCTTATTTGTTAATTTTATACATTTATATAAAGCATGCACGCCCCCATGCTAGCAATTGTTTGAGCCAATGCACACTTGTCATTAAAAGAAGGACCCATTAAACTTCATTGCATTTGTTTTGGCCAAGCATCTATTTCAGATGGCCATAGCAACTGGCACAAGTCAACCTGGCCGAGTCTGGTGATTTTTTTTTTTCTTCGGTCAAACGAGTCAAAGTTTTTCCTGTAAAATGACATCGAAATTACAGCCTTGTCGATCCAAGGTTTATTTTTGCAGCTAATGGCTGAAACACATGTAACAGGGGAGAAAGCACGGATCAGGAAAGCAACGGGCAGCGGTATGGCGTAAATGGCGGGATGCGGTGCGGTATTATCGGCCTGTGATGAGAGATCTGTGCTGGGTAAATCATTAGTGCTCATTAGAATTGAATCATGGAGATTATGTTCTGAAGAGATCAGTGGAAAATGCTGGTCATGGCTCAAAGAGAACAGACACAATGTTGCCATAGAGATTTGACAGCTCAATCAAACGGAACGCTGCAACTCTAATATTCGAGAGCTCAGCATTAGTCCACAGTATGGGCTGTGTCCTTTAGAACATGTCTAAGGCTAAAACAGAGTAAATTTGAGTATTGCTTCGCGTCTTGTTCAAAATGTGGATGCTGACTGTACTATATTAGCAAACCACACATGGCATTGCACTTGTCTCTGCCTGGTAACCTTGTACCTCTGTAACCTTCCGTTCTTTTTAAAATAGCAATTTCCTAGGCAACTAGGAATAGGAAATGAATAAGCCAATATATTTCTATGTAACGATTTTCAAAGGTTTACACCACTTTAATTCAATTTCAAATAATGATGGATAAGATTCTGACCACTAGCCAATAAATATGTTCATGTTATGGTCAAAACTCCACATTTTTTATATACCTACACTAATATATTTTTTACAAATAAAATAAAAAAAGACACATATATATATACAGTCATGGCCAAAAGATTTGGCAGTAACAAATTTTGTGTTTTACGAAGTTTGCAAGTTCAGTATTTATAGATTATTTTTCCACCTTTCTATGGTATACTGAAAAACAATGATTTTGTTTTAAAGGGTTTTATTGGCAAAAAAGAAAAATGATAATGAGTCAATATTCACAGTGTAGCCCCTTGTTCTTCATCACCGCTGCAATTCGCTCTGGCATGCTGGATATTAGCTTCTGAGCCAAATCCTGACTGATGGCAATCCATTCTTGCTTTATTAGTTCTCTGAATTGATCACAATTTGTGGGCTTCTGCTTGTCCATTCGACTTTTGAGGACTGACCACAGGTTCTCAATGGGATTGAGATCTGGGGAGTTGCCTGGCCACAGATCCAAAATTTCAATGTAATGATCTTGGAGCTACTACTTTATCACTCTTGACATGGTGCTCCATCATAGACCAACGCTACTTCGGCGTCATCGAAGGGTAACGCCCCTTTTCGGGGGAAAACAAATGGATTCCTGATACAGAACTCGCTCCAGGGACCTTTTGTTTTTCATTATTTCTGATGTGTACAGGCCTGTTAGACACAATTACAAACAGATATTGTATAATATTTATATTGTTTAGTCCTAGCCTGCGAATATTTGAAACTTAAAATCAGTTAACAGCCAAGGTAGCGTGCCTAATGAGAGCTAACGTTAATCACGTAGCTACTATTTCTAACTACAACAAAACTGTCAATAGCTTAAATCAAGTGAAATATGATCCAAGTAAACCACCGACTCCTCTTGACATGGCCTCATCGTCTAGTTTATCATACTGTGAGTATGTTAATGACAAAAGTAGGCTACTTGGTGATTCCACGAGATAATGGTAACGTTAGATGTCCATATTTGGCCACTGCGTGGGGTTATTAATCCAGTTTTCGACCATTTCAAAGGGAAACCTCTGTAAACACCGTATCCAGTAGTTTCTTTAAATACCTCTCACGGTCCTCGGCCCGCAAAGAGAGTGTGTATGTTTCTGCCATTTTTGCCATCAAGAAATTAGAGCGAGTTCTGTATCCGGGGAATCCGTTTGTTTTCCCCAAAAAGGGGCGTTAACCTTCGATGATGCAAAAGTAGCGTTGGTCTGTGCTGGAAAACACACGGATCATCACCAAATTGCTCATGGATCGCTGGCAGAAGTCGCTCTTACAGGAGGTTTTGATACCATTCTTTATTCATGGCAGTGTTTTTAGGCAGAATTATGAGAGAGCCCACTCCCTTGGTTAAAAAGCAACCCCATACATGGACGGTCTCAGGATGCTTCACTGTTGGCACAACACCAGACTCATGGTAGCGTTCACCTTTTCTTCTTAGAGCAGTTGATTTTCTAGATGTCCCAGTCAGTCAGAAGGGAGCTTCATCAGAGAGAATAACTTTTCACCAGTCAGAATTTCAGTCGGTACATGACGTTTTTCTTGGAGAGAAGTGGCTTCTTTGCTGCCCTTCTTGACACCAGGCTGTTGTCCAAAAGCCTTGGCCTCACAGTGCGTGCAGATGCTCTCACACCAACCTGCTGCCCTTCATGAGCAAGCTCTGCACTGGGAGTGACACGATTCCGTAACTGACTCCTCAGGAGGAGACGGTCCTGCCGCTTGCAGTCAGTTTTTTTGTTTGGTCAAATGCCAGACGTTTTTGTTGACAACAGCATTTATTTTTTGCAATAATCCGAAAGCCAATGGAAAAATCACCAGTTGTCCCAGTCATGCAAGAATGCATGTTATGCATATTTCTGGCCTAAGAGTTTACAAAAGAAGGGGACTAATACCAAAAACTCAGCTGATTTCAAATCAACCCAAGTAACCGTACACTCACCCTCTATTTATAGAGAAAGAACAGAGATCAGGAGAAAATGCCAAGCATTTGTGAGAAACACTCCAATCCAACTAGATGTAATTACATCACAGGATGAAATCATTCAATCTACACAACACTTTGCCCAATCACAGGTGGATGTGCTGGCAGCTGTAATGACATCACAAAGTTTTTTTTGTCCTTTCAGGAAACCGTAAATGAGCACAGAGAGATGATAATTGGCTTTTACACAGGAAGAGTCAGACTCTAATGCACTTCATAGTCATCTGTTTTGGAGGCAAGCGGTGGGTGTATTTCTGAAGTCCGGTTTACTCATTCTCCCATGATTCTCGGTTATTTGATCTGGAAAGAAAAGCTGTGAGACCCAGAGTCCATTTTGAACTCAGTTTGTAGTCCACACAGGTATGATGGGAGAGGAAGAAAACATTTATAGAACAGCTGTCAGGACAATGAACCTCGAGCTGAAAGTCAAAGTCATCCGGGCCATCACTCACATGGAGATCATTGATTTGCATCTACTTCAGGTTCATCCAGAGTGGGCCACCACATCTGGTGGATTATCACCATTTGCATTAGAGATCATCAAACGGGTGGAGGTGTGACTGCTCCTTAAATAATATATTTTGTAGATGCACCAATATTCTAGATGTATAAAATTAGTGGAAGGCCAAAGCAACCATAATGACTGCCTGAAATAAAACAGAGGTATCTAGGGAGAGGGTCCAAAAATAACAAATGACTTTTAATGAGGGGACATTTGTTAATGTGTCATCTGTGTAATTCTGCATGTGTTTGTGTGTCCACAAATGTGAAAACAACTGCTGTCTAGATGGCAATATTTGTATGTGTGTTTGCATTTACAATGGGGAGCAAATGTTTAAGACCACACAGAATCTGGGATTTTTGCCTAGTTCATCTGAAAATACACTTATTATTATTATTATTACATACATACACATCCATATATATACATATATGTAAACTGCCATTCAAACTCATTCTTTTTTCAAAAAGTAACAGTAAAACAAAGTTATGTTGATACTAAAAAGTATTTCAAAATAATCAAAGAATCCTGAGAAAAGTCTCATGGTTTCCACAAAAATATTACGCAGCATGACTGTTTTCAACACTGATAATAAAACATGCTTCTTGAGCATCAAATCAACATAATGGAAATATTTCTGAAGGATCATGCGACACTGAAGACTGCTGAAAATTCAGCTTTGCCATCACAAAAATAAGTTACATTATAAAATATATTAAAATAGAAAAAATCCTTTTAAATTGTAATATATGTAACAATATTACCGTTACATTTTTGATTATATAAATACAGCCTTTTGGGAAACAAAACTAAACAAAATAAATACATGTTCACTAGTAGACTCAAACATATGGAATTACATTTTTTTGTGTGAATACATCTAACACAAGCATTTTGTGACCTTTTTTTGTGTGCCCACCTGTAACCCTCCAGATTTCACACATATTCCAAGTAAATCTTACAATGCAAAGCTGAAACCTGCCATCCTAACTGGCTTCCACCACATCACATCAACAAAAATGACAGATTGAGTAATTCACTGAGCGCACCAACACATACAAGCACAGGTCAGCATTCTACAGAGAAAATTAATTGCAAGTAGGAGAAAAAAGATTGGCGCTAGAAGACAGAAGTTTACAAAGTAAAAAAAAAAAAAAAGAGGGAGGGAGGAATGTGGTTTAATGGACTGCGGGATTTACTGAACTCTCAGCTGTAAATTCATGTAACTCCCCACATCTTAAAAACACCATCCCTCAGCTTACGACAAGGGCACATTTCACTCAAAGACTGTGGGGACTTTCCATCGACTTCTATGGTTTAGATTGAGGTAATGATATTTTATATCCCCTTTACTTATCCCTCAAAGAAACATTTTCATTAATGAAGCATTTAATATTTCTTTTTTCATTAAACATAGGTTATGTCTGGCTCTCTCTTTACTACCCTAGTGAGGACATCTGATAACCACAATGTAACAAAACCAGACCCACAGATAAAAATCTAAAAACTACAAATGCAAACATTAATAAAAAGAATGCATTTCATAACAGACAGACTGGTCCACACACACTCACAGAAGTACTCACCAGTATTGTTTTTCTTCCTGTTCTTCAGAGCACAGGTGACAGGATCTCCAGAAACACAAGGATTCTCCACATTTTTTGGTGTCCTGATTGAACCTGCAAACAGAGCGAAAATGAGAGAAAGACCGGAGCAGAGAGAGTGGGAGAAAGAGAGAGAGAGAGAGGGAGGAGAAATAGAATGAGAGAGACTCACACACACACAGACAGTTAAGTCTTTCCAGATGGGATTTTGATGCTGGCGATCTGAATCTCTGGGCAGAGCTGCATGTGGATCTGTGTGTGTGTGTGTGTGTGTAACAGTTGTGATCGGCTGTCCTGTACTCCCAGAGAGATTCCAGTATAAATGAGTCGTCTGTAATGATTTTAATCTCCCTGAGCAGTTCCTCCTGTGTCTGCTGAGTCAGATTCAAGCTTTATGGGCATGAGTGTCAACATTTTTGCCAAAGCATAAAATTACTTAAGAGTAGAGAAATAGACAATAAATAACAAACATTTTAAAGTTTTGATGCTGGTAAGATTTTTCAGTGTTTTTGAAAAGAACTCTATTACGCTCACCAAGGCTGCATTTATTTGATCAAAAATGCAGTAAAAAGGGCAATACTGTAAATGAGTTTTGCCATTTTAAATAACTGTTTTGTATTTTAATATATTTTAACGAGTAATATATTCCTGTAATTTCAAAGCTGAATTTTCATCATTCATTACTCCAGTCTCTAGTTTTGCATAATACTTCAGAAATCAATCTAATTTGGTGCTCAATAAACATTTATTGTTTATCATTAGTAAACAGTTTTTGTGGATGTATTTAATACAAGAGTCTTACAAGAATAGAAATTTTAAAACAGCATTTATTTTAAATGGATATTTCTGGAACAAAATGCACTTTGGATAATGTTAATGCATCCATGCTGGAAAAAAGTATTAGTTTCTTCTGACCCCAATCAATCTATAATAATAGTTTATTATTTTGGTCTATACTACTAGACAAATGATATATAAAACAATAAAAATTAAACTGAAAACCCAGTGTCAGGGTTTCTTCAGCACACAAACCACTAGCTGAATCAGCTCATTTCAAAGCCCTGACTCGTCTGCAAGAACATTTGTTCCATTTAACATCACAGCGGTTCCTCATTCAAAGCCTCAAACATCAGAAAGAAGCCTGAAATGAGAATAAAGACAGACATCTCTACTGGTGCACAGATTTGAGAGTAATATTCAGGGCTGTAGCAACTGACGTGTCTTTCCCACTTTCAGAAATTAAGTTCATCCCTAAACACTTGTCGGGGAAAAATCATTATATTTTAAGAGCTTTGTTTTGATGAGCCAAAAAACTAAAAGTAGGCACCCAACGTGAAGTGACGAAAAAGCAGATGCACTTCCAAAAATGAGTTTGGACTTTGTTTGGGAAATGTGTCACCTCGACTTTTCTGACTCTTCTTGAACCTCAGGTAATATTACATTACACATTTAATGATTGTTTGAAGGAAAACGATAGCGAAGGATCTGAGAGATTAGGGCTGTAGGAACAAATCAATGTAGGTTTGACTCTGGACTATTAGCGCGGTCACCACTCTATCACTACAACATCCTGAGTTCGGCAGTTAACAACAGGCTGCCTGATAGGGACGGTATTGTAATTACATGTAACTTTCAGTACAATGCTTTGGATGAAAAGTGTTTGCTACAAGGTAAGATACTAAAAAGGTTTGGTCTGTCATGGGCTTTCACTCTGTTTTAAAATCAACCTTTCACAGCGTTCGCATAGTCATCTCCAAGTGCAACAGTATTTACAGAGAAAAACATGTGACACTGACTTAAATATATGAATGACAATTGAGAACTCATTAAATTAAAAAAAAAAAAAAAAGACAAATTAAAAAATAAACTTTTTCCACCCTTTGGAATAATGTAAATGAACTGTGTAGAACAAGACTAGGAAAGCTAAGTTCATCTGGACTTAGATGAAAAGTGGTGTGTACTGCCCCCTACATGAACACACACAGCATTGCAGGCATAGAAATCCTTCTATCATTACTTAATATGGGAAATGCTTACTGCAGGAGAGAAATAGATGATTTCCAGAAAATGTATTGACAGATAATAAAACAATATTATGAAACAAGATTGAGAATGTTGTTAATTGCTACTCAAATATTAGAATTAAATGGATCAAACAAAAATAATCCAATTCTAATCTTAATTAGCTCGGCTCATTTCTCAGTTTTTTCCCAAATGTTCTGTAAATCATTCTAATTAAGAACCGCTTTAATTCAGCAGCACATAGGGCTGACGTGGTTATGATCACACAACCTGAGGTGCTAGACTGTGGGAAGAACAATCGCCAAACGTTGCCAGAATACTGAGTGAGCTGCCAAGTGTTTCTCTTGCCATGTGATTGGCAGCTCTCAGCTCAGCTAGCAGTGAATCAGCACAGAGCAACCAATACCACAGGGATAACGTAATGCATTTTACACAGTATATATATGATAGTTTCATTCATCAGCAGCACTCAAACAATCTAAAGCAGCTACCAAAATATACAGTTTATCTAAATCACACATTTGGAAAAGACTGCATTTTATCTAAGATTTTACATCAGAAACATGTCAGTGTATGAACCATTAAGTTCACCTTGACCTACACTCATCCTGAAGTCTGACAAATCAATTGAACCTACATTTTGACCCCTGACTTTTGTTGCATAATGGGATTCCTTGCTAGGGCCCAGTTTCATAAACAAAGCAACTATGTCTTATAAACTAGTCTGGCCAACTAGTAGTTGGTCAAGGGGTAATTAGCCTTACTTTGCAGAGGAGTTTCATTACATAAGCAAAAATGTATATTTTATATATATATATATACACACACACACACACACACGCAGAGTTACAGGAGGAAATATAAAGCGGGGCCTTGAGAGTTGAGAAACACTGGCCTACACTGTGAAGTCGGCACCAATAGATGGCACAGTTTGTGCATTAGATAAATCACAGCTGCACAACTTCTTAAAGAGGACAAAGCATAGCACTGTAAACATGACTTATGTGTCTATTGTATATGATATACAGCATATTACTTGCACCAGAAATACTATTTGGATAGTACCCAAAGAGCCAGATGTACCCATTAGAATAGATATTAAATCACTACTCCAACTGACAAGGGATTTAAATTGTAAACAATGTAATGATGTAAAATGTAAAACGTTATCTCATGTTGTAAAAATGCATTTTTCATCAGCTCTGAATGGATGTGTAGTGTATTTCAAGTGAAACCTGAAATTACTTGAAAGATACAGGCAACAACCAGAAAAATGCATAGTATGTGATAAATCAAGGATTAGTGATCGTACGATATATATCTATCTTTTCTTTGACAGCCGATGCTGATATTTTGGAAAGCAGGGGGGCTGATAGTCGATATAAAGCCGCTATAATTATTATTATCTTAATTGATATTTAAGAAATTTGTAATCATTTGACAATGGATTAAAAAATAAGTGTAAAATAAACATACTTAAAAAAAAATTATTTTTCACAAATAAATAAATATTTAATAAAAATATAATTAAAAGGGAAGTAAACCCTGTAACCAACAGTGCACTTAGCATTCTCAGAAGTTTGTGTGCATTGGGAATCATATTTTTCAAAATAAAACTAAGGTAACACTCATTTTACATACAGCACACAGAGAAAATGACATGAATATGACAGTATACATAAAGCGCAATATAATTTGAAATCACTAGTTTATTAAAGTTTAAAGCATTCAATTCATACGGACAGACCATCACGAAGAGAACACGAGATCATGCTGGATAAAAATGCACACTTCACAAGATCTCACAGCTGGATTTGACTAAGTTTGCAAGGTTTCTGATATTAAATGTTTATTAGTCTTTTAAAGATTTGTTTAAATTATATAAATGTGTATTTGCTTAATGCTGTGGGCAAACGAGAAAGTATTATGTTTGCCTTTCTATTATAATATAAAAGCAATCGTTATAATACTTTCTGTATACAGTAATTCCTTTGTTTAACCGTTCTATCTGATTATTAGACAGACTTCTATCTGAATTAGACAGAACTGTTAAAGCGCACAAGAAGAATGTGAGCACTGTGTGCTCAGGTGCTGCCTTTCTCCGCGCTATCAAAATAAAAGTCAAAGACACGCAGAAAAACTTATCGACCAACCTAGCAAGTAAATTTCAAAAGTGACTGTTATGTACCTGGTGACTTGTTGAACCGGACTGGAGAAAGATAGGGTTGGCGTGGAGGCAGCAGCGGGGAGGAAGGGAGGGAGACGGACACTCCTCTGGTCAAACTCGGCCTCAGCATCTCCTCTGCAGGGTACGGCTGTACTGGCAGCGGCCCACTCCCATGATTCTGAACACCCACAATCTCCTCTTCCTGAACTCTGTGATGGAAACTGGGGCTGAGGGATTGACTTCCTAAGCAAAAATTAAAAAGAAAAGAAAAAAAAAAAATATATATATATATATTTGTTTTTGGTCTCTCTTTTGAACACTTGATTAGAATTACATCTGCATGCAAATAATTTAGCACTTTTTAAACAAAGCAGCACATGAGAGTTCAGAATCCTGTGTCAGTGATCTATTCAACATGAGTCACTTATACAGCCACAATAACAAACACTGAAAATGTAGAATGCTTTGAGTCTCTTAAACTCTCTCAAACTCTTAAATTTGATTCATTGAGAAGTCTGTATGCTTTCCAGCTGGACGTCAGAAATCCAATTAGCTAGGTATCATTACCAATGGCTTTCTGTATCCAAGCCTTCAAAACCACTATAAAAACATACAGACAAACTACTAAGGCTGCCCCTTGACCAACGGTTATATTATACATCTTTCTCCTCCTATAATAAGCCCTTTCGAAGAAAGCAGAGAATAATTTAAGCTCTTTTAACATTCCAAACTAAACATACAAGACCTAAAGTTCCTCTCACCGCAACAGGGTTTACTGCTGATCTTAACTGCCAAAACGAAGCTGGTTTTAAACAAAAAGCCAACAGAATGCAGATTTTCACAGGACAAACCACCATATATTATGTAGAGGACATCCCTGTGGTCATTTTGGAGAAAGACTGATTAAAGAGACCAAAATATAAAACTACTTGTGTGTAAATGAAACAAAAAAAAATAAATAAAAAATAAAACAGGCTGACACAAAATCAGCTTTACTGAAAACTTGCATTGTTTTTTTAATTAATGAACAGAATATGCATAAAATCAATATGCTACTCCTCTTCAACTAGTCAATTTTCCACAATAATCACATTGCTTACCTGTCTGTGACTGCACCATTCTTAAATTCTCATTTGATGCTTTTTTAAAGATCATAATTTTAGTGTATTTGGTGTAACAGAACTTGTTGACATGCTTTAATATCCCAAATAAACACATTCTTTTTCAAATACTGTACATTATTGTAGGTCCTCTATGCCCTGTCACTCTCAAACGAGCCATTTTCCACAAAGTCCCTCCTTCAGATAAGCGCAGTCTGCTCTGATTGGCTAACTGACCCAGGGGATTGTGATTGGTCGAACACCACAAGCACTCAGAAATTTAACGCCCCTTTCCATAATGGCAAGCTTCATCTTTCAAAATAAATGTAAGACAGTTAATGATGTCCTTTTACCATCAGTTCAAGCCCAAAAGGGGAACAGAGTGGTGTGACAGACACAGTGATGAAGCTCATGTGTTTGCAGTAGAGCTGAAACAACAAATCGATTTAATCGATTAAAATCGATTATTAAAATAGTTGTCAACTAATTTAGTAATCGATTCGTCGCTAAATAAATTTTATTTGCCATAAGCGGCTCATTTCGTGCATATTTCAAATCTGCGGTGACCAAAGTGTGGCAGTAATGAGCCACCGGAGGTTTTACTCAGCCAGTACAGCAGGTGAAGTAGCGAATAGCCAATAGCTGGCCTCGTTTTATGTCACGTGCTTCCCGAACAGCGTCTCTGCAGCATTCAGCGGGAAGTGGGAGTACTTTACTTTGAGCCTTTAAAATGAAGAGTAACCTGTAAACTCTGCACTACTGAACTGTTTAAGGGGCCGTTCACATATCGTGTCTTTTGCGTGCTCAAGTTCGTTATTTCCTATGTAGGCGCGCAGTATGCACTCTCATAATGGAAGCGACGCGGTCGCGACACGCACGCGGTGCGATGCGCCCGTTTTTCCAGGCGCGTCCACACCGCATCCATTTATCCTTTGCTGAAATTTCCGGGTCTTCATGTGCAGTGTGGAGAGGGCACGTCATGGAGAGAGCACGTCATGGTTGCTTAGCAAAGGCAGACGCCTCAGGGGCGCTTCTGCCCGAGCGTTTTGGAAAGAAGGAGAAAGCGGCGCGACTAGCGTTTTCCACGCGTTTTTAGGTGCGATATGTGAACGGCCCCTAATAATTTTATTTGTGCAGATTCTCCAGTACAAGGTTGTTTGCAAATGTTTAGTCGTAAAAGCTGATAACATTGCTTTTTAACAGTTAACATTTAAAGCTTTACAAACATGTTATGTGATCAGTTTGTCGTTTACCAGTTCATAATTCAGACTTGCAGCCTAATTATGACTGAATGAGAGAGGTAAATGTTTGAGTAGATTTAAAATGCACTTCTTTTCTAAGTATTCACTGCTCTTTTTCACACAGCAGGTTTTTTGTGTGTGTCCCAATTTTTTTTTCTGGACAACCTTCTGATGGATTTTACTTTAAATTGTGAGTTCCATTCAGGTTTCATGCCATTGGCACTTTTTTTCGAAGGATTGTTTACAATTTCACAGCATAAGCTATAAAGCTTTTTCCCAGTAAATAATAAAATACAATGCACTGCAATTTTATTTTGTTTTATCCTTATACTTCGTGAAAATATGTTCTCAAAGATTCCTTAAGCTTTGTTTGGGATGTTAAACTACTTTAGGAGCTCTAAGGACTGCCATGGTGAAAACAATATTTGAAATCTCCTTGTGAATTTTGCTAGAGTATGGATCAGTGTTTTGATTGCAGAAGAGTTCGACAAAGGATTACTAACATAATAAAACAACTCCAGGTATATTTTTGATGAGGATATGACAATGCAAAATGGTTAAAATCTCTTAAAAATCTATGCTGAATGATAAAGACCCTTTATTAATAATTTACTTGGGGAAAAAATGGAAAAAACTAAAATATAAGTACATAAACCGATTAATCGTAAAAATAATCGACAGATTAATCGATTATCAAAATAATCGTTAGTTGCAGCCCTAGTTTGCAGTAAACAATCCAATCCACTTTATTTATATAGCACAATTTAAACAAACAGCAAGGTTACCAAAGTGCTTTACAGAGATCAAAATATAAAACAAAAAACAAACAACAAATAAAATAGCATCAATAGTAACAGCGTCAACGAAGACCACAACAGCTCTCATGGTGAGTCAAAAGCCAGGGAATAAAAATATGTTTTTAATAAAAATTAATACACAAGCCACGGACGGTAAAGACAGCTGACTCCACTAGCCTGTCTCTCTCTCTCTCTCTCTCCCTCTCTCTCTCTCACTCTCTCACACACACACACACACACACACGTGTAAGCACAAAACTCAGTATCTGAACAGTCAATAGCAAATACTTAAACTAATAACAAAACATACTTACAGTAGCTTAATTTTTTTTATTGTCGACATTGTCAATAATGTCGACTAATCGTTTCAGCCCTAGCGCAGAAGCAAAGTAAAACAAATTGTATTAAAAAGTAACAAATTGAATTAAACCTAAAATTTGAAGCAGAAAGTCTAAAAATACTATTTTTGAAATACATACTTTTAGTATATTAAAATATTATTAAAATATTTATAATATTTTTTTTATATTTTTCCAGCATATCTTTGCTAATAACTCTACAGAAATATACTAGAAATATACTACAGAAAAGGTTTCACTTGTAGCAATTTTGTTTGCATTTTTTTTTAAAAAGGAAATTATTTTCAGGATTCAAATGATACTTGACCACAGGGTAAGGTTTCACTCCAGTAAGGTTATATGTGACATTGGCCATAGGGTGGAAAATGTGCTGGCATGGCTTTCTTCCCTTTTATTGCAGATTTGTGGTCAGTCGCCTCTTAACACAGCCCAGCAAATCAAGTCTGACTAATGACAGTCTACTCCAGAGAGCTCTGATATAATTATAGCCCTGCATTCATAACACTGAGGCCTGACCAAATTACCAACCAGAGGCTCCATTCATCAGACATCAAATATTTATCAGAATATAAATTCAGTCGAAATTAGGGTTTGGAGCTGGACGGAGGATTTGCTGAATCCTATATTTAGTCAAATGTGGACAGACCAAACCAGAGAGAAAAAAACATTCATACTGCTGTAAATGGACTCTTAATGTACATGTGGAGTAAATCAAGTATGCTGGCGTTTTGGGATTATCATAAGAATGTGGCATAAATCAGGTACACTGGAGTTCAGCAACACCATCAGAGAAAGCCAATGACTGAAGTAACGACTACTCAACTTCTGAAGGAAATTAAGTGAAAGAACACATGGATAGGGATAGAAACGCACAGCAGAGGAAAACAAAGACAATAAACCTTAACCTCAGAGGGTACCAACTATTCTTCACACAAACAGGAAGTAAAAAAAAAAAAAAACACCACAGGCAAGGACAGATGTAGGTTGACAATAACGAGGAAGGAAGGGAAACAAATCCCATTTCAAATAAATGCAGTTCTCTGAACGTTTCACTCATTCGTCAAGGTTTCCACAAACATATTAAGCAGCTGTTTTCAACATTGATAATAATAAGAAATGTTTCTTGAGCACCAAATTAACATATTAGGATGATTCCTCTGATGTGACACTGAAGACTGGAATAACGGCAGCTGAGAATTAAAATGGCAATGATGTTTTACACTTTTTACTGCATTTTGATCAAATAAATGTCTAGGGGAGCATAAGACAATGTGCAATAATGTTTTTAAGTCTTCAGTTTCCATGTCGAAAATTAAGGATTTAAAAAGTTTAAACCTGAAGATAAACTTTTTTTTTTTTTTTGGAAATGACAAAAATAAGGAATCTTGAAGAATTTGGTCTAATTAGGTCACTAATTAAAATAAAATGATGACTAAAAGTTATGACTAATATAATGCAGACTCTTAAGGAGAAAGAAACGGTTGACAAGTGTATTTGTTTGTAATCAAAACATGCAAAACCACAAATGGACGAAATCATCTTGGAGTTACTAGCCAGATAAAATCAATCATCCCTAACTTACAGCAACTTTACCTGTAACATGACTCCGCATCCTTTTGTAATTTAGCCTCACTTTTATCTCTTGCCCCCAAAATGTTCAACATTTCCTATATCCTGATTCTCTTCCTATGGTAGAATTCTAAAGGTTGCTGACTCCAGAACTCTTGACACTATAGCACATGCCTGTTGTGTTACCTGACACACAGGCCATGGTATATCTGTCAGATTAGCACATAAGCTGACTGATCAGCGCTGGAACCTCTTAGGCATTTCAAAGAGTGTGATCCATGTTTAGCTCACTCATCTGAGAGTGTGACCAGCTCTGTTTCCGGTCATGAGATTAGGCCTTGTGTTACTGGAATTCAAACATACAATCACAGAGAAGATCATTACCAAGTATTATGCTCCAGGAGCAGCTTTTAATTAGTTAACATTTATCAAATCAACTTAAAAAAGGGCAAATTATATTTTGACTGGCCTATTTTTATGGTTTAAGATCTGGGGAAATGACCAAAAGGTTTACATTTTGCTACAAGTTTCAAACAAGAAAATAAAAAATTACAGTTGAGGGCTAAATTTCAAGACTTTGAAGTGAGAAAGATTCTGAACAATTTTATTTAAAAAAAAAGCACACAATAATATGATTTAAAGTGACAAACACATTTATAATGATAGATCTGAAAGATTTTCATTTCAAATAAATGCCGTTAAAGAAACATGAAAAAATAAGAAAGAAAAAAAAGTTACCCGAGCAGTAAATCAGCATATTAGAATGATTTCTGAAGGATCATGTGACACTGAAGACTGGAATAATGTATGTGCATAAAAATCTTACTGAGCCCAAATGTTTGAATGGTAATGCATGACTGCACAAAACTTATAGAACACAGAAGTCATATGGACTGGTTTTATGGAGATTGTGTGTCCATTTCAGAGCTTAACATCATACATTCCTGTTCACTTTCCTTGTATGGAAAAGAGCAGCCTGGACGATCTGGAAATGAACTCCTTTTAAGTTCCACAAAAGGAAGCAAGTCATACACATTTGGAATACAGGAGAGAAAATACCACAATTACAATTTTTGGGTTTGCAATAATTGAGAGAGTATTTACTGAACAAACTTTGCTACATAAAACTACTTCATTTAAATTCACAATTAAAATCTTGCAAGTGTGTTTTTAATAGATGGACAGACAATAATCTTGTGTGTCTTTAGAAACAACCTGACTCTGCAAAATAACATGAGGAGCCCCTGCTGAGTAAGGAGAAACTGGACACTAGGGCAGCTGAGATAACACAAGAGAACCCTTCAGAAACATGTGCGCACACTCACACACACACAACTGGCCTCAAAACATGAACCTTACTCTGACACACACACACACACACACAATGCAGATGGATCATCTTTCTAAATGTCACTCTACTCCTAGAGATATATACCTGAGGAAAGTAAAAACACACACGTTGTAAACTCAACATCTCAGGCCAGAGTCATGCTGCATCACCCTGCACAGTAACCCAGCATCAAACAGACCCTGTTTTTAAAGCTAAATCCTTTGTGATCCAACCTTTAAAATGCCTCAGTTCAAAGGCAGGAGAATACTTCAATCTGACATTCCACATGAAAAAGGGTCAATCCATGAAAGCAGATATCCCCACCAAAGTATGTTTCTTAGGGATTAAAGAGTTCAAATCCACAAAAAAAGGAGTGAGAGAGAAAAAAAATTGACATTTTTTATTTCCACGAAACACTACACATAATGTCAGCATTTCACACCAAGCTCTCAATGTGCAAAATTGTTCTTACACCAGTCAAAATCGATACAAACAATGGAATAAAGTGCTTAAATTAGAGGAAAAAGGACCAAAATGGAGGAGGAAGAGGAGGGGGACGTAGGCCAGTGAGATTGTTGGTTTGTGATGAGATCGGTCCCACTTTAGTTGACCATGAAAGGTATACATAAAAACATCAGTATGAGCAGAAAAATGTTTCTCGCCGTGGTTGGATGTTTTTGAAAACATTAGACACAGTGGCTTTTCAATATTTCATAAGCACTGAATTAGCATATCATAATGAGTTCTAATGACTTGGTTTGATCAAATAAATCAGTATTTCAAATTAAATAAATGCTGCATAAGAGACTTCTTTCAAAATCAATTATATTTTTCTTTTTAAGTAAAAAACATCCCCAAACTTTTGCATGGTGCAGTAGTACACAAGAGGCTGGTACCCATGTCATTTGAAGGCAAAGTTTAATTTACATTAAAGATAAATTAGTTTCAAACAGCGTTTGATTTTGTCTTAAAAGTTTGTAAAATCGAGATGTTGTATTTAAAAATATATGTTAAACAGTAGCTTCTAGGAAATGTGTCTTTTGAGAAAAACTGTACATAATCACATGTATGCAGATTTCTGAAATCCAGTTTCCTCAAACGCTAATGGCAAAGGATCTGACTGAACAAAAATGGTCATATTTGACACCAGAAAGGTTCCTCATGACCTCACTACTGGTGTATCTGGTGCTCTTTATTACTTTTGCAACTGAGAACAGAGCTTCCAGGCAGATTATCAGCCACAAAAAGTAGCACTGTAGAGTGTAAGAGTGGCTTCTGATCTGTCATGTGTGCTGGAGAACTCTCTCCATCTCCCTGCAGCTAACATAAGGTGTCGTAAATACTTCATGAGCAATATGTCTCTTAGAGGACACACAAGTGTTGTCTCTAACCAACAGAGACTTCGTCGGCTGTCAGCATGAAAACCGCAGGGAGTTCAACGATGTTAGTAGAGCAGATTTGCACATCAGAGAATGAACAAAGTGACAATCAGCTACATTTAAGAGAGGAGGATATACAAGGGAAATGATTTATTTGCAGTCTTTTGACTTAGGAAGAAGACAGTGAGTTAGATTAGCAGATGAAAAGTTTCTTGTATGTGGGTCAGGTAGTGTTTGTTTGGCAGTTCTCAAACTGGTCTTGACATACTTAAGTGAGTGAGTGAGTGGAGCAGAGATGAATGAGGTTAATTGGAACACAGCTCCATTGAGAGGCTCCTTTGGGAGAGAGGTATCGGGCCAGCGATGGTGCTGAATTCAGCAAGAAGCTGAGCTGAGAGGATACAAGGGTGATCTTGTGGAACTGGGTGTCATGGTAACGTGACATGAAGTTAATTATTTGTTGCAGTGGTTGACGTTTCAAGAGAGTGACATAAGTGAGAAAGCGCAGAGACTTTCAAAGGCATATTCACACAAATTTTAAAAGTCAGTTATTTACATGTCTTTCTATGGCTCATTTGTGGAACATAATTACATTTTGGAAGAATATGCTGGTCCCTTGTCTTAATATAATGAAAGTGAATGGAGAATTGGCTCAATGAAGCTAAAAAATTACACAAAGATGTGCCATAAAAGTAGTCCACATTATTTATATTTTGAGTCTTCTGAAGTGATGTGATGACCAGACCAAAACGTATGCCATTATTTTATAAAATAATAATAAAGAACTGAGTTCTTCCCTTAGCTTTCCTGGATGCATTAACAAGAAAAGTAAAGTTTGCGATTCCTGACATCCAAGTTTGGAAAGTTTTCTTCAGTAAACTGATTGCTTCATAATTCATTTATGAATCTGAATCCTCACAGCAGCCCACCAGAAAGTAGAATTTTCAGTGAAAAGACAAAAGTTCGGCATATTTATCAAGCAAGTATTATAAGGCTTTAGACGATATGTAATATAGCATACTAGTCATATGGACTACTTGTTTATTTTCATAATGATTCTGCATGCTTTTTTAGATTTTCAATTAGGGCTGGGCGATATATCTAATGATATGATCATGCGCATCTAGTCAGTAAATCTGGTTCCGTGATTACCGCTAAATCACCATCACCTGCTTTCAAATGGAGCGGCATTTAATAGACAGAGCCGTAGATCACTGACAAGCAAAGCAATATTGCATTCATTATCGCCTGAATACACAATATGAATGCCCAGCCCTAGTTTCAATCTCAATTCATTATTCAAAATTCTTTCTTTTGTGTTCCATATAAAAATATTACACATAAACACACACACATAAATTAAATATAAATAAATTAAACATTTTTGTGAGTGTGTGTATTAGGGATGGTAAGATTCACCGATTTGCATTGGTGCATCGGCATAAAAGCTTACGATGCGATGCGTCGTGCAACAGATACAGTTGGTATTTGCATCGCAATGCATCGTTACTAACAGATCTGCATCGGTAAAAACCGATTTATTCACAAATAATTATTAGGAGATGTGCTATTCTTTTACTATTTATAAAGCGACCAATAATTTGTTATGTAACTTTTAGATAACTGTTTTCACAACAACACTATGGAGACAGAAAGGTGTCCTCCTGAGAGTTAACACCTAGAACGGATTAACATGGCAGACTCAGAACTCTTTCTTCCACCAAGTCATTTTAAATCCAGTGTTTGGAAACACTTTTCTATATAATTTTTATTTTTATATTTATTTTGAAAATGTATTAGTTTCTAAAACTTTCACTTTGGAGCAAAAATCTGGCTTTTACCTTTAAATAAATAAAGATTTGACATTTATCGTGATAATTAATTAATTAAAATAATTTAATACGATTGTGAATTTATCATTTCAGATAAAAGTCACAGCCTGAGCTGGAATAAAGAAAAAATAAAATCCCAGCCAGCTCTATAAATCTCTTTGAAGGCCGTAAGCCCCCAATTAAATTAAGCATACACACAACAGCTAATAGCAAAGTACAGTTCAAAAGGTTTCAGCAACAGTTTATTCATATAATTTTCCTTCCTTCTGGGAATAAAGCAGCTTACCTGCGTCTCTTTTGCCAGTTCTTCCTCCTCCCTCTCGCCCTTTCTTCAGCACTCCCTTAAACATGGTACAGTTCCCACTTTTACTACAGTCCTTTGTTCCTGCAGAGAAAGACATTTATTGAAGAAGAGCACACTGTTACCAACTGATCAAGAAAAAAGATCTGGTCAATAATACCTCAATGCTTTGGACAAGTAATTTAAACAAGTCACCAACAACTTGACAACACAATGAAAAACAAAACTCCCTATTCATTTTATGTTTGTGTGAGTTGCCACCTCATGACGGGAGGAATTGTTTGATGAAATTCCCACATTCCACATCTAATTAATGCTCTGCTGCCTGGTCTTAGGCATATAAACAAATAAAGAAAGAAACAGTGATTGCCAGCGGTACCCACACACTGTAAACTGTTGCACGCCACTCACATAATCCATTAAATGTGAAATAAAAATACATTTAACAGCTTAAACTGAAGAAAAACTGAAAGACCTTAGTAGGCAAGGACAGACCAGTTGTTATAAACCACTCAAAATAAGAGGGAAACTAGTGTGCCACTGTCCTTCATGAGTCCAATGGATGTGTCCAACCACCCTGACACGTCTTTCAGACAATAGCAGGAAATACCAATCCATCTACCAAACCTCCACTTTGTTCAAAAATAGTTCAATGGACCTGTCTGCTTATCTGGGTATCCAGGCCTGCAGGCTGATCTCACAGTGACAGACAGATCAGAGCTGGATATTTGCTCACAAGAGACACAAAAAGAGTGTTCATTTCAGGGTTCTGTTGGAAACCAGCTGAAGATGTTTAACTATCAAAACTAAACTACTACTCAGTGGATCAAGGCATTGCACACTACACTGAACTTCCAAAAAGTAGCATAGAATTGGAAGTTGACAGATATTTTCCATATTGGTGTGCACATCCAACTGAAACAGATTACTGAAAAAGAAAAAAATGAAGGGTGAGGACTTGGCTCTGTGCATTCATTTTTCATTGGATTTTGAGGCGTGGCACTTAAAATTAGAGGCACATGAATGAGAGTTTGCAGGGGCGAGGTTTAAGAACACTAAATGATTGGAGAAGATCTGCATATGATACCATGAAGTCTGTCTGACATCTGGATGAAAAAATTATGAACTAAACAAAAAAGAAATTGTCATTTAATTTACACACTGAACAATGTTTCACACTTGCATTTGTGAAACGGCAATCAATTTTAAACTATAACTGGTGATGCTCACCATTAGGGCTGTGCAAAATATTTTATGTGATTTTGAAATCGATTTTGTGTGGATTTTCAGTGAACTATGTATGAACTATGTGAGCTCTGTGTAGTAAAGGCCAACCAGTGTTGCCAAGTCTGCGGTTGTTTTTCATGTCTGTGGGTCGATACGACCGCAATACCAATAACGTGATGTTTAGCCCCTAAAATGCAAATTTTACCAAGGGAACTCCGCCAAAAAAAAATTATTTTATCGCCAAGAAACGTGATTAGGCTTGTTTTGAGAATTGGGCAGGTTTTGTTTTGAAAGCCTGGCAATCGTGATCTGATTGCACGTGCTGGAGATATACTACTAATCACAGGAGTGCCTTTACTGACGAGATGCGCATAAAAAACTCATTCGATTTTTTGCAAAGCCCTACCCACCATATTACAGTGTAAAAGCTACAGAGTGTGAAACACATTGAAACAACAAGTTACAAGTTAGCAATCTGTCTTGCAACATTTGCATGTGTTCAGATAAGCAGGAAAATCCCTCCCACACAATTATTCGCTAACATTGGTTATTTGTCAAATTTAATGGATATTGTATGAAGGGTTGCACGATATTGGGAAAAAATTACATTGCGATATTTTATTTTTCTGCAATATATATTGCGATATGAAATCTAATAAAAAAAATTTCTTACAAACAAAAATGGGGTGAGCAGATTTACCTTCTCATTTTAAATGCTTTAAACATCGACACCATCGTGTCAATTGATTAATATCTCGCTCTCCGCAAATCACATTCGTCAAGGGCCGGGGAGCAGCAACTACGACAGCCTACATCGCACATCCTGCGATGTGACTATCGTGGATTCGTACATCACGATATCGATGCTTAAACGACACATTGTGCAGCCCTAATTGTATGCATTTTTTTTTTTTATTAAATAAAAAAATTACTGGTAAATAAAAATACCTTAGTATCTATATTTTTTATTTGAGTATCGATACTTTCGTTACTCGCATCAGTATTGATTTATCGATACTTCAGAATCGATTCGCCCATCCCTATTGTACAGCATAGTTTTGTAGTCATAAAAATCTAACTTCCAAGTCTGAGGAAAATGTCAATAAATCATTAAAGTGAAAAATAGCAATACCAAATGCATTAAATGGCATCTAATAAATCTGTATAATCCACTCAATACTTTTATCCCAACTTTTTACAATGAGAGTAGAAATGCTAAGCGAATAAATAATTGTTAGATGCTATTTCACCATTATTTGAGTTAGAGACTAGAGATAGATAGATAGAGAGATAGAGAGATAGAGTTTGACTGAGCACTTGATGGTTTCACTACTCTCTATGGAATACACACACACACTACCTTAAGGTCGATTCTATTGCCGAAGTGTGCGTAGAGCCTTGCGACCTAATAAATATTCAAATAATATATTTTCAAACAGAAACAGTGATACAGTGTGTCAAAACCTGAGATTAATTTATAACTAATGATTTAAATAATAACCCAGGGTAAAGTATGAACAGAATGAGACATTAACCCAGGGTCATTTTTAAGCTTTTGAACCATGTTGTTGAAAAGCCCAAATGAGTGATGGATTCACTAATACTTTGTTTTCTGGCTAAACAATCCTTTTTTTGGAACACTACAGAAAAAAAAGGAAACTGAGTAGCTCTAGGCAGCATGCAATATATTTTTGTGGAAAATTGACTTGGGAGTTATTAAGACATGGGTCTGACTGTTGGTTTGGGCTTAAAAACGGTCACCATCAGCTCTTTTATACAGCGCAACAAATATAGCTGATTCAGCCACAGGAGTCAGGACTGCTGGCCACAGCCAACCAGTAGCAATCAAATAAAAAAGAACAACAAATGAGAGGAAATAAAACCATACAAGGGTATTAAAGAAGCACATTATGCCTTATAAGTGATGCATCTCAGCTGTACTATAATTTGTAACAGTTTTGGAGACAAACTCTGGGACTGATTAGTTTGTGTTCTGTTAAATGTTAAAATGAATTTTCGCCAAGCCTAAAAGGCAGCACTGGTTCAACGGATTTGATACTAATTGCCTGGATTTGAAAGGAGCCACATCCTGTCATTCAGAGACATGGTTTAGAAACACAAGCCTAAATGACATCATGAAAAACACATCACAGAAATTGTGCCCATCCAAAGACTATCTCATTTTCTCATCAGCCATAATTCCCTTTCATATACACTGGCACATGTGCACCCCAGGAACATGAAGCAGTGTCACACACATATGTGCAAAATGGAATTCATAACGCCTGGCTTGTCAAGCCACAAACTGTACAGATTTGCAGAGATACTGATGTCACAGAGGTGATGTCACATAACTAACTCCATCTGGATGGTGCTGGATATAGGGATAACAGGCCTTTGCCTTACAGAGACAAAGCACATACAGGCAGAACTCTATAAAACAAGTTAACTTCACTAAGAAACATTTATATCTTCTTAAGTCGGTTTTCTTTTCCCTTAATACAAAAAAGATTACAAAAATCCTCTAATTTTGTACTAATGATAGCGTTTTTATAGATATTGCATATTGGTTAGTCAATTCACCGTCACAAGTGATATCAATAATGGTCGTTCTACTTTTAAAGTCACCGATTTCTGTTTGAGAAGCTAAAAAAGACCAGAGCAAATCATCCATGCACGTGGCTGAAAATCAAATTACAGACTCCAGAAAAGTGCATTAAAGCTTCACCATAGTATGTTTGCCGGAGTTGGAACCAAGCAACTGGAAAGCTCTGGTTTGACCACCGCTGGCCCTCCACCGTGAATAACGTTTTAAGTTGTACTTTCTAGTAATAGGCAGGTTTCTGTGGGCCGTGTCTGCAGCCTAAATGGGAGTTTAAATGGATGAAAGCTGAGATTTATCAGAGGATGGAGGGGAAAATTAAGAACGACAAGAAATAAGGTGGCGACTGGGGTGAATGCTGAGGGATGAAAGCAAAACATGACTAAAAAAAGTATGGGAAACAAAAGAAAACCATGTATTCAGGAAAACGCTGCAGTACATTTAGTCTCATAACGCTGCAGAGTTTAAGTGCTATAGTATATGAAAATATAAAACAGCTGAATGGGAATTTTTCATTCAAATGACACATTCAGAAATACAATCGCAGCACAAATGAACGACTCGTCTTAGGGAATTCAGAATTGACGGTGCTCGTTCAGTGAGCGGGAAATGAGGACATCTTTTCTAAATAGGTTTTATGGATGAAACCTAAGGGAAAATGGCCTTGTTTCCTTTTATGGACAATCTGGCCTAAATCTCCTCCCCACTTAACCATTTGAATAAGACATATGACACATGGGGGGTCTTAAACAAATGTGCAGCCCTCACATCAAAAGCTGTCAAGCTTTTCAGGCCTAACAAGAGCAGATTTTTAGACAGAAGGTTACTGGTTTTGTGAGCAGTTATGCAAGAACTAGTTTCTGTGATCTTCCAGCAGTAGAGTTCTAGCACACACGTGTCAGAGTGAGAGGGTGAATCTCACCAGGAGGTGTGCAGGTCATAATTTACTCCAAAATCAATCAAAAACAAACAAAATGGAAATATTTTGACATTTAAATCATATCAGTCATCAGCTGACAGCTGCATTTTTTTTTTAATATATTGTACTTTTTATATGATAATATTAATAAATCTATTTATTTATTATTGAATATATAACAGCAGATAGATATTTCTGTCTATTTTAAGATTTATTCAGCGCCAATTTAAAGACATAACAATAGCTTATGGCAAATATTTAACACTTTAAGAATACTTTAGTATTAGTTTTTAGTGCTTTGCCAATTTTCTTTTTAAACCAAGTATAATAGAATTATAAATACAGTCATTTATCAGCATCCTAAAAGTTTCTTTCATGTGACATTATTATTATAATTATTATTTTATCTATGTTGGGTATATTTTGTATACATTGGTAGCATTTGTTGTACTTCAATCTATCTATAAAATATTTATTATATTTCAAATGAAACGATTTTATTGATTAATAACTGCAAAAAGACAATACCAGAGGTATTACTATAATAGCAAGGGGGGAAATGTGCTTAGTTGTCCTAAAAAGTGACAAGGTATATCATTCAAAGGTTCTTAATAAATAATTGTCCCGTATACATTCTCTTTATGTAAAATATGATTTGTTTTTTATTTGGGTTTGGGGTCAAAAGTGATCTTAACATTTCTTTAAAGATTTCACAAGATTAACCTAGAAACTTTCAGATGAAATGTACAAGAACAGTGACCATAATTTCAAGGCTCAAGTGACCACAGAGGTGTGTAACACAAATGAGGAGACAATCTATTCCCTGAACTACCATGACATCTGTTTTTTCCATTCTACCCAACATGACATCATGGTGGATCACCCTGATGAAATGCGTAGACCAATGAAACTTACAGAGTAGATCTGATGATCTATAACTGATTCTCTGGTAATTTCGACATCTGAAGTACATTAAACACTGTGAGGCAGCTTTTCCCTATTTCAGAACCCACTTCAATACAGCCACAAACCAAAGTTAAATCTTGCCATCGACATACTGTGTGTTGACAAAAAAGCGAATAATATTCAAAAGTGTCTCTTTGAATCTTTCTGGATGGCAGTGAGTGTAACAATCCACACTTCATTTCACGAAACCTATAGACACTGGACATTAACCAGCCCGGCCTTTCACTCCAGCTCTTTTCAGGTCAAACATTAGCTCATTCTCTCCCGCTGAGTTAAACACAGCCAATTAAACCATTAGTCTGCCATAAAAACACTAGAGTGACTCAAGGAACAGCAGGACCGTGCAAGCCTGTACTTTCATTAATGAGTAAACATGGGAAATGCTCTGAAAGTGTTGACAGGGAGATGGAAAGCTAGTGTTCACGACGTCCAAACAAATACTATAACAGGGAGAGCGTGTGATCACTTACTCAATAGCTTCTGGAACTCACAGAGGGAATAATTATGCTGATTAAATTAGGATTTTATGAATTTTCCAGTCAGAACTACTTCTGTGGTACTCTCTCTTCAGCTTCCAGAATTCTCAAGATTCTTTTTTTTATTACGACTTTGTAAGTCACAGGCTTCTGAGGAACTGTGGAAGACATCCAGTGATGCATGTTCACCACAGTTCAGCAATGATGTTATGTTCTTATCATTATTAATTTACTTAGCGAAGACGAAAAATATTCGTTAACAAAAAAAATTCTGTAACTAATATGTTGACGAGCTAAAAATAATATCGAAATTATTATGAAATTTATGCCGCGTCTTTGTTATTTTTTTTTTTTACAAATATTAACTCAAATTGTACAGCCTTCTTATTTTAAAACCGTAATATTGTTGTATTGTTGAACTGCCTTTAAAATTAAGTTTACATTTATGTTTGATAAATTTAGCTTATATAGCTTTTTTTATGTAACTTTGTTATCTTTTATTTCTGTCTTTAGATTTGATATTATTCTTATTTTTTGTGCGTGTGGTTTTTTATATCCTTATTTACCCTCTGGCTACTAGGGTAAACGTACCTATTAAGCTCACAAAATTGGTTTTGACATTTTTAGTGCACAAGATATTGGTTTCAGTACAAAAAGTTATATTCAAATAAAATATTAAATTTTATTTTAAATGGCAAAAGAATTTCAATTAAGGTATACATTATTAAATAAAAAAAGGCTGGCTGTTCAAAAAGTCTTAATGGCACACCGCTGTTCCCATTAAGCTCCCATTATGTTTTAGTAGAAATTCTTATATAATATAATATAATATAATATATTTTTTCTATCTTTTTTTTTAAGTTACAAAGTCAATCACCAAAAAAAAAAAAAAAAAACTTAAACAGAACAATAAAATCAAGCAACAAGGCATTCAAGTCGATCAGATATAGATTCATAATGAAGTGTCATTTAAGCACATTGCAACATCTAGACTAGTTCACGTTCAGCTCAAGTAACAAATATTAAAAAATCAAATAAAATATTGCATTCATGGGGATGAACACAAATCCAGATTCATTATGAAGCCTCTTATCAAATGGATGTCAATGTATCTATAGTCTCTTAAGGCTGGAATACAGTATAGGATTTTTGCCCTGATTTTCCACAGATTTAAAGTCTGGAGAAGTTGATGCTAGTTGCCAAAGGTCAGAGCCAGTCTATAGATTTGAGTCGACTGATTCCATAGAAAATCAATTAACTTAACTTACAGTGACAAGCATCAATTCATGTTGTATAGCCAATGCAAAAACAGAAGTTTGTTCCCTATAGAGGAAACAGAAAAACTAAAAATTCTTACTTCCGGAAAACTGACCGTTGCAATCTATTGTGAAGCAATGGCTTCATAACCAGTTCAGTCATATGCTTCATCAAGCAACAGTTATGTTGTCCGACCTGAAGATGGCACAAATTATCTCAAGTATTGCGACCCCTCCACTGTTATGGAAACTTGGAATGTTCACAGAGGAAGTACGAGACACTATAGAAACCATAAGGATTAAGCAGCAGGATAAGGACAATATCTTCTTTCACGAGCATGTAGTCCATGCTCTTGCATTTGCAAAATTCAATATAATTTGATAGGGTTCAACAGAGCACGCAACAACAGATTCAGTGATCAGAACAATAGCAGTAAGCTTTAAAAATGAAATCCTTTTCTGCTTACCGCAAGTGATCTGATTACTTTCTGGCTGAGGGCAGCAATAACAGATGTCTACTGAATTGAAAACATTAACTAAATGAATCAAGAGGCTTCAGGGTACAGTGTGGAAAGCAGACAAGAAATGCAAGAGTTTAATGACAAGCAGTCATGGAGGAATGGCCACAGTCTTGGTTCAGCTGACCTTTACAAATGCAGGAACAAACACATTCCATTACTTTGTCAAATCTAGTGTAACGTGTGTGCATGGTGTTTGTGTGTACACCTGTTCAGTGTCAGTTGGCTCATGACCCTAGCTGGAAAGTCTTGGTTACCTCACATTTTTTTCCTAAAATATGCATGTGTATAAAGAGGAGAAAAAATCTCAGGCTTTAAGTGTTGAGTTAAAGGTCCAAAGTTCCTGACTGTAAGTATTTGCAGCACAAAATCCACATGTGATGCCTAACTCAAGTCTAGTGAAGTATTGTGGCTAAATAAAATTCAAGCGGCTGTTACATACTTTGTGTGCAAAACAGAAAATAGTACTGGCTTGGTTGACTAATAATAGAAAGGCAAATATGAATCAAGATTGCAAAATACAGATTTTGTGTACATATTTTGATATGTGTTGCACGTGACAACTGAAATATCACAGTATGACAGAGCACTCAATCATTAATGTTGAGTCTGAAAAGGTAAATATATGTCCTAAGGCCACTAATAAAACAACTGTGAAAAAAATAACGCAACTGGCAACATACTCTGTAAACACGCATGTTTGATACATCAGTCACACGAACGCGCCTCTCTGTAGCAACTACAAAATACCAAAACTTGCAAAGGTTATTACGTTGTTTCATCGACAAACTATGTCAGAATTAAAGCTTGTAGAAAACGTACCTGTTTTAAGAGAGATACCGCTCAGTATCTGCCTGATACACACGTTTCCCGTCCAGTAGAAGTTTAGAACTGGAGTGAGGGAGCGAGTGATAGAGAGAGGGCGCGCGCTCCATCAGCTCCTCCCTCTCGCGATTCCCTCAGAAAGACTGAAAAAAACAGCGCTTTGACTGAGAAAAGTCTGTTCACATGGACAGTAAAATACTTTTTTTTTTTTTTTTGGGAAATGTATATTTTTGTATATTTCCCATAAATCCTGAATCTCCTATTCCATTAAAATTTTTTAAAAATATATATATATATTCATTTTTAATTAACAATTAGGCTACATCATCCTCCAGGAAGTGACATAATTTTTGGTGGGGAAAAACAAAATTATAAAAAGAATATTACATTAAAAAAATAAATAAGAATACTTTAAAATGTGTTCATATTTGCTTTTTTTATTTGATTTATCAAAATAATCTAAAGATGTAATCTAAAAATTAAGTAAAAAGAAAAAAACTAAACACCAATGGATCTGTTGAATTTGACATTTTGTGGCAGTATTTGGTTTGTCTCATTTTCAAACATTTTATCATGTTAGATAAAACTTAAGAAAAACAAATTATCTTTTAAGTTAATTTAATTAATCTCCTCATGGAGTAATGACTAAATTTAACTTGTTAGGATAATAGGACTAACTTACTTTTAAGCAAGTTATAATTTATAAAAAGTGTATGAACTTGACCAGAGAACATTTCTGAAAATACCCGCATTTCACCACAAGCATGTTCTTTCTTTCTTTCTTGTTGTTGAGAATGACCCTTTTGTTCATCTGATTCAGTGGAGCAGGAACTGACCGCTTATAAATCTGTGCCGACAGAACATGATGTAGAAGTAATAACTCACCAGGAAGAAGAAAATAAACATACTGATATGTATCAGGGGCTTCACTCCCTCAGACCACTAGTGCATAATATCTGTCCTGATACAGCTGCTGAAATAGTGTGGTGCTGCTCCATTTATGTCAAGTTTAATCGCCTCTTCAGCGTCCCCGTGTGGCTATCGATGGAACATCTTACCCATTAACATTGCAAGGACTTCACTTGTGAACAGCTTAGGACCACTGTCTGCTATTATGCACGCCAATGATACACATCTGGGTGTCATTTCTGATTCTGAATGGAAATTTGATAAGCATATTAATGTTGTATTAATAAATAGCTTCTTCCAAATGAAAGCTATTGCAAAGCTGAAAGCTGTCTTCTGGGTCATTCTCTGATAAAGAGTGTTTCAACACAATTTGTAGTGCGAAAACCAGTTGAAAATAAAACTGAACTTGTGGTTGATGAATAAACAACATAATCCAACATCAAATATATATATATATATAAAAACAAATGATATCTTTATTACATCTAAATATTCTGATAATAATAACTTTTGCTTCCAGAAGGTCTTTTACATATACACACAGTTCTACATAGCGATTTATCATGGCACAGTTTTTTGTGCTAAGTAGCACAGATCACGGTTGTACACTAAACTGACGTAGTTGTACAAGACTCCATGGAACATACATTAATCTTTACATTAAGTAGGTTACAGCAATGAGACCAGACAAAATGACGTTTTTGTTTTCCATTGCACAGAACATTATTATTAGGGTTTCTTTTTTTTTCTTTTTTGTTTTACACTGCTATTATTTCTTTATTTCAGCCGATATGTAATTTAGTTACACCTTTTCATTTGGCTCAAAATCTGAGGTGACTATAATAACATGCCATGGAAAAAAAAAACATGAAAATTCAAATCATAAAAAGATGGTTCAAGATGTCAGTAAATCAGACTTCAAACACGCTTCACTGTTTAAAAACAGCAGATACTGAAAAGTAAAGTCTTTGGCTCACACTCAATCCCAGGTCAAACTAATTCAAGTTAATTTAATTGAGCATTTAATCTGTCGTTTATGTACACACACACACACTTCCACTCAAACGCACACACGCGCAAACATCCAAATGAAAAAATGAATGTCACTGCACAGGCTTGTTTGCGCACACAAAACAAATTCAATTTGTCGAATGATAATGAACCAGTCACTTCATATGCAACAGCTTGTCCATACAACACTCTTGGAATCCACTGACCCAGATTTGACTTAAGGAGTAACACCTCTTTGCAATATTCTATCTATGGCTACACGTTACATGGACGAATATGCACACATGTACATGCCTACACCCATGAGTCAGGTGAGGCCGGGTAGGGCTGAGTTCTGTATGAAGGCCTGCGTGTGGTGGAGTAGAAGTCCACGTAGTTGGTATTGGGTTTGAGCACCTGCCTCTCGCTCACCACAGGATAACGAACCGGCTCGTCCAGATACGGATCCTCGTAGCCCATCGGAGACGACAGGTACATTCCAAAAGTGTCATAGGTGCTTTGATTTCCCTCATCTGGGTAGTAGAGCCGGCCATGCTAGAAGAGCAGACAAAAAAGTGCCTTTTTGAGCATAATTTACATTTATTAACAAATAATAAAACATTTCTGACACAATATATTAGAGAGACTTTGTCTGAAATTTTTATTATATATATTTATATACAATTATCTGCTAATACTTTCTTTATTGTCTCTTTTGGTTTCTTTCTTTCTTTTTGGAGAAAATACTTTCATTTATTATAGTATTATATTTAAGTTATTTATTATTTAGGTTTCGATTTTATTTTCTCTCTCATTTTAGTTTATACCACGGCTCTGTGGAATATTTGATTCTGATTGGTAAATCGCATCATCCACCAGTACGTTATTCCCAGGTAACAACCACATCCAGGTACTAAGAGTTATCTTGTCCGGTTTTCCTTTATATGCTTAACGAGTCATTCCGCTATCGTTGTCTGTCTGGCGCCACCTTGTGACTGAAAACACTTAACCACTGCATGTTAAAATGGAAGACTTCAGCAGTAATTTCAACATATATGGTAAAAACTTATATTTTTAGCCGTGTAATAAGCAGGATAATGTACATCCAGCCAGTTGTTATCTCAGAATAAACCCTGTCGCAAAGCTAACACAATCGTGACACTATTACCGTATTATCCAGACTATAAGTCGCACTTTTTTTAATAGATTGGCTGGTCCTGCAACCTATAGTTGGGTGCGACTTATTCATCAAAATTAATTTGACATGAACCAAGAGAAATGAACTAAGAGAAAACATTACCGTCTCCAGCCGCGAGAGGGCGCTCTATGCAGCTCAGTGCTCCTGTAGTCTACACTGAAAACATAGAGCGCCCTCTCGCGGCTGGAGATGGTAATGTTTTCTCTTGGTTCTAAATAAATGCGACTTGTAGTCCAGTGCGACTTATATATGTTTTTTTCCTCATCATGACGTATTTTTGGACTGATGCGACTTATACTCAGGTGCAACTTATAGTCCGAAAAATACTGTAAGTAGATATTACTATTACATATTTTGGTGTATATTATTTTTTATATATTTTTAGTTTTATTTAAAAATTTTAGTTTTAGTAATTTTGTTGAGAATTTTGTCATTTTATTTTTATTACATATGTGTTTATCCAAATTAGATTGTTTTTTTTTTTTTTTGTACATCAAGTTAAATGCAAAATGTTTAAGAAGCTATGAAACAAGTTTTTTTTCTTAGTACAGTTATTAACAGAAGAATAACTGCTACCATCATAATAATCCCATACTAAAATCATCTTATCCTATATTTTATGTCAGAAGTAGATCTCAAATTGTCAGTCTTTTTATGTTTGTACAATAGACAATATTTCAAAGCCTAATGTTCATAGAAATATCAGCATTAAAGCTTTTAAGGTTTGCAACATAATATTTGTCCAATTATCACATGCAATTTGTCTCTTCAGACCAATGTGTAAAATAAAATCGATAAAAATCCTAATGATGGCATGTGAATTTTTGAGTCTATTCATCATTCATATTAAAACATTTAAGACATTTAGTGTTGGTGTGAACAAGCCTTTACATCTTTAAATTTACAGTGTGCTATTACTAAAGTTAAGACTCAGAATAAGTGAAAATCGCAAAAAAACTTTTGCCTTAAATCTTAAAAAAGGAATTCCGTAAGGTGTGTGCTACTAAACCCAGGTGCTTTTGACCACAGATTATTTGTGGGTAATGATCAAGGAATAAACCCAATGGATTATGTAAACTTCATCTGTTGAGATTAGACGCATTGAAACCACGTCAATGGTTATCATTTACAGTAGACATATGGGTTCAGCCGGCTTCAGATACAGCAGTTTCCTTTCTTCACCTCACCTGTGATCTGCGGGACTCCTCGGTTGAAGGAGACGGATAGGAACTGATAAAATAGGCAGACTGCTTTCCAGACCCTGAACACAGATGCACACAAATATTAAAACACGGTTTCTATCACAAGAACAAAATGAATACTTTTCTATTTACCAGGTATAGTCATAATCGTCCACGTTATCTTATAATGTGTCGTTTAAAGGTGTTGTATTTGTATTTTATAGAAATGTTCAGTCTGTGGTGAAGCTCTAATCCTGTGAAGGCCACAGTCAGGGCAGAGAGCGGGGATGAGGGTTAGATGGGCGGAAAAGGTTCAACAGCCCAACAGGTCTAATGAAGACCTGACACATTCTGAATCACAGCCACATAATCAGACCCTCCAGGCCCAAGTACCACCAATCAATAAAGAGGAACTCCGGAGGTCAAGTGCTCTTAAATGAATGGCCATTACAGCTTCCGACCAGACAGGGGAATAAAACTGATTGCTCTATTAGTTGAAGAGAGCATGGGTGAAATATCTATTAGCACATCAGTCCAGCTTCTTAATTCACCGACAGATTCTTCTGTTGATTTCCAAGAGTGACTATGCTGCAGATTTCTGAGTAAAGCTGAATACTCAGGACGTAATAATGTACAGTATATAATGGGCCTTTTTATCATCCAATGGCATTTGATTGAACTTGACAAGGATTGAGAGGGGGGAACTTAAGTTTATTGATTAATATTGTTTTTCCCTGAATGCACAGCATTGATATCAACAGTTGAAAAGACCAAAAAAAAAAAAAAAATCTGAAATTTGTATTACATTTTGACGGAAACAAGAATAACAAAAACAATTAGAAGCTTTTAATATTGCGGGGTTTTATTGTCTGTTATAAATCTCACCTGTATACTGACTTGTGTTTCTGTTGGCGTCTCCATAATAATTATGAAGTTGCATAGACGACTGGGTCCTCCGCTGATTTAAGCGATGACCTCTTATACCCAACATGGCAGGAGAAGAGGTGGCACTACCTCCTAAATGTGGAGAGGAAAAAATCAAATAACGATTCACAAAAAACCAAAGCAGAGTACAAAATAAAACAGGAGAATAAAAGAAAACAACCCATTAATAAATGTTAATATCAGTATTTATAAGAAGTGAGTCATTTCCCTGTAGCTTCTACAGAATTACATTTGCTACAGTTGCTTGTTGTTGTAACGGCCCACCTGATTGGATGACAGGTGACATCTGCACGTTGCTGGTTGGCAGAGTTGGCTGGGAACGGTAGCGGTCTCGTTCCAGTGTTGACACTGGGGTGATGAAGTGGTTCTGGTTCCATCCATCCTGATGAACCACAGAACACACACTTCCTGCTTACATCTACTGTTATTATCCATCTCAGATGATGCAATTACTAAAGATTAACCGACAAAGATCATTTAGTCTTGAGTTCTTTTGATCAGACTATCTATCTGATTTTTAGTTACGGTTTCATTAGTTTCCTAGTTTTTTCAAAGTCATGTCAAAAAGATCAAAATGAGTGCACATAAACACAACTACAAATTGTTTATTAATATCATTATGGTAACATTTTCTACGAATCCTGTATTTATAATACATTATAAGGGAATTCTTAAAGCATTATAATGAATGCATTATAAAAAAGTATAATATGTTGTATAAGCTCATGAATATTCATGAGAACAGTTTTAATATAATAGTTACTTATTTGTGGTTATAGCTTTTAAGAGTATTATGATTTATAACACAATGAACATGTTGCATCCCCTTTTACAATTGATTATACTTCTCATAGTTATAATGTATTATAAGTCCCATATCTTGCCATTTTTCTGATGCTACTTTACTTAAAGCGGTCAAAGACCACTTATAACAGTAATAATAATAATAATAATAATAATAAATGACAAGATTTTTTTTTTTCTCAAACAGCCATAAGATCAGATAACAGATCATATTAACTATTTTTATAGTAATTTCAGTTTGATTATTTTGATGGTACCCTTTAGACAGCTGTTGATAAATAACTCTGCAACTACATATCATCTAGCTGTTAGTAAGAGTATTAGTATGTCTGCTACTGTAAATATATGCTAACACTTTATTTTGACGGTCAACCAACAGATAAACTGATTTAAGTGTCTTTGCAAGTGTAAACTTATTCTACCATACTAGATTCTACCATTCTCCAGCATACTAATACTCTAATGAGAGTTAGTTGGCATGTAGTTGCAAAGTTGCTTATAGTCGATTGATTACGGGGACCATCAAAATCAAATGTAACCATATAAAACATTGCATTTTTTTCAGTTGGAGTATTAAACTCACATCAATTAATTAATATTAGCTCCAGATTTATTATGATATTCATTGTGTGTTATAAATAATCATTCTCTAACTTTAAAACCACAAATACATAAGTATAATGTTGTATTATAATTGTTGTTATGATTATTCATGATATATATAATATAACATATGACAAGTTTTTCTATAATGCATAATGCATTCATTATAATGCCTTAAGAATACCCTTATAATGTTTATAAATACGGGCTTTATAGAAAGTGTTACCATAATTATTTACTTATAAACATATATATATTTTAGTGTTTATTAATCACGATTAATCGCATCAAAATAAAAGTTTTCATAATATATGTAAAAAGTTTGCATAATATATGTATGTGTACTGTATATATTTATTAGGTATAAATGATACACACACATGCTATATATATCAAAAATATTATATATTATAAATATAATTAAATATTATAAAATATATTATATAACTATATATTATAAAAAAATTCTTAAATATAAACATGCATGTGTGTGTATTTATATATACATAATAAATATTCACAGTATACATGCATATATTATGTAAACAAAACTTTTTCAAAACAAAATTCAAAACAATTTGATTTACAGAACCTTAACTGAAATAAAAACAAACGAACACACATTAAATGCATTTCTATTCATTATGTTTTAGAGATGTACTTTTTAAATCTTGCAGAATTTTATGTAAAAATAGTCACCACCAAATTGACTTGAACACACCAGACATCATAATTACAAACTTCACAGATGGACTTGAATGCATCTTATTTCCTGTTAGTCAACATGGTTACTGATTATATTCAACACCTTTTTGTGTTTGGTTGCTTGTATATATTGCCCTGTTTGCCTCTTAATTTGTCAGTTATCGATTATGTTATGTTGCTTTATGTATCACACTGCCAAGAATTCTTTGTTATTATTGATAAGCTTTTGTTTTTGTAAATAAAAGTCTACCGCTATATATTTCTCATTTGAAAACAAGAGAAAAATATTGATTGTGAACATATTTGCAGTGCACACTCATATTTTTTGCTGTGCGCTTTTGATTGGATCCCACAGATTGGATGTCACGAGAACATCAGGGTCCCTCACCACAGAACAATGGCTGAGAACATGTACCTTTTTGTAGAAGGTACGCAGATCTCTGTACTGCCACAGAGTGTTGAGCACCTGAGCTGCTGCCTTGACCACCTTCATGGAGTACCTGCCACAGAGAACAACATATTATTCTAGATACACCAGGACATTCAAAAAAAGAAAAAGAAAAAGATTTTGCTATGAAACTTCACACAGCCCTATAAAAGAGGTATGCACCTCTCCCCACGTCCTCTGCTGATTGTAACCAGTTTGTCGATGCCACCCGTCTGGGCGAGAGCACGGGCGTTCTCCATATTCCTGCTGGTGACCTCGTGCAACGCGCAGCAGACCGCCGCCACCGTCTCATCTGACAGCAGGGACGGCCCATTGCCAGGGAGACGGGTCACTAGGTCCCGCATGGCGTATTTTCCTATCAAAGCAACCGAATTCAGGAAACATTTATTTTAAAAGATGCAATGCAGTTTTTAATGGCCACATAAAACTGACATATAATAAAAACGGAATGCAAAGAGTTCATAGCAATAAGTTTGAGTGACTGACCAATGAGCTCCTTGTTCCTGGCGTCCAGAGCCATGTTCCGTAGAGCAGTGGCCACAGAGCAGACCACCCTGTCATTATCCATTCTTAGTAGCTCCACCAGTATGGGCAAACCCTTCTCTTTACGTACAGCAGCACGGATGTAGGCCGCAAACTGAATGATGAAAGAGAGAGGAAAAGGTTGGTCTCTTTAAGGAAAGCAAAAATTTGATTAACGTTTGCACAATTTTTTTCACAATCAAGACTGTATCTAGGTATCTAGTCTACTCCTAACTTTAGAAGCATTTGCAAAATAAAGGACGTTGCTGTATTAGAACCTCGAAGCTACGTCTGGTCAAATGGTGTAAGTGTGTGTGTGTGTGTGTGTGCAGGACCTTTCCTTCATCCACTAGCCAATTATGGCAGTCATATAACTCAGTTCTATTTTGAACACTGTGGCTGTATAATTGAGTTTATGTTGTAGTGACCACAAGCAGCCTACCCTCCAGGTTCCGGCGGAGAGATTCTGCAGAGACCCAGCCGCCCCTTCCAGCGTGGCTGGGTTTGAGCTCTCCGCCAGCAGAGTGAGGTAAGGTTTAACCACAGATGGATGCCACAGCATCTCTGCCCCCTTTGGACTTCCAGAAAATCCTGGAATAGGCCCCACACCATCCCACTGCATCACAGGATCACACAAACAGATAGGTTAGTTAACGTTCTGTTAGAAATATGCCGGTATCAAATCTTCATGTTACGGTTAATTGCTAATGCTTTTATCACGGTATACAATATTATCACGGTATTGAAATTTAGTCGCAAAAAAGTGTTGTCATAATACAGTATAACAGGTTTAATATTTTTTTCTTTCAATAAAAATAATGTAACATTTAAATACAATAAAGCAATACAAAAAACAATGTATAAAGTTAACAATTTTACACTGTTTAAAGTGCAAAAGAATTTTGGTATCAACCAATAGGTATCACTTTACAATTAGATCTCATTCGTTAACCTTAGTTAATGCATTAACATTCACAATGAGAAATAACTATATTTACTACAAAAGTTATTAATATTTGTTTTAAAAAATACAACCCTTAGTTCATGTTAGCTCAATAAATAAGACAGTCGCAACTTTTGATTTTAACAGCGTGTCGTTAAATAGGCCTATTGGAATAACCTAAGATAAATGAATGTTTAGAAGATTTTTTGTTTTTTTTATGTCAACTAACGAAGCCCTAATGTAAAGTGTGACCCAACAATTAAGAATCAAATCACTGTCAAACAATATCCAGGGCATGTTGTAGTCCAGATTAAAAGATTGAAAATAAATAGCCTAATAAGTCCAAATATTTAAGTATTTGGTGCGGTGATGAACACTGTAGTGAATACACAAATTTGAATGCTATTTAAATAATTTAAATACGTTTCAGAAACAAAAAGTAGCAGCTGCTTTGTTTGCAGGGTAACGGCTGCATTTTCTGCATTTTAGTGCCATCTGCTGTCAGAAAGTGAATGTGCGCTTGGCTTTCATTCAGAGTGTCTCTCATGCGCTCCGCCATGCGCTTCTCATTCTTGCTTGTTTATATTAGAGTGCACACGCGTATTTGACACAGCATACAGTGGTATTGTGTATTCTGATGATTTTAAAAATCCTGTGGCTCAGTGGTAGAGCATTACGTTAGCAGCGCAAAAGGTTGTGAGTTCAATTCCCAGGGAATGCAGGTACAGGTAAAAAAGTATAGCCTGAATGTACTGTAAGTCGCTTTGGATAAAAGCATAAATGCATAAATGTAATCTAAATAATTATTATGTATTTAGAAGTGCCCATGATAACAATACCGTGCATATTCATTATCGTGATATATCGCAAAACTAAATACCAGCACGTCTACTTTTTGTAGAAATAAAGTTTCTGTTAATATAATAATATAACATGTTAATATAACAAGTTAATATAAAAATATCATTTGATTCCATTTTTTTATTTAATCATTTATAATTAGTATATATTTTTTATATCATTTATTATTATATAATCATTAATTATTTAAAACGACAACTCATTTTTAAATAAAATAATACTAGGAAAAAATATATAATATATTAAATAATATATCTGAAAAACTTTCAGAGCTGAGCTTTTTTAAACTTTTGAGTAAACTTTTACTTGAGTTGAGCTGAAACTGAAAATGAGTTATATGAAGGTCCACTGCTTTTGCATACCATTTTAAATATTTTATTAATTTCCATGATTTCCATAGCTAGAAATACCAATTTCAAAATGTACTAATGTTGCCAGGATTTCCATGACTATTGGCTGAAAAACAATTATTTAAAATGTACAGCTTTTGGTGCCTTGCTCTTATAAATCATCATTTGGCTTGTGCAAATCTATTTGCAAAATGAATTTCTCTCTCCAACAATCCCAAATCATTTGATAACTGAGCACAAAAGCAGAGTCCAAGCTCATTAATTTAGTGATAGATTACCTGCTGATCCTGCCAGGACCTCTTCTTCTTCTTCTTTCTGAGCCCCCAGCAGCTGTAGTCGGCCTGTTTACTGGAGGAGTCAGGGCCCAGGAGCGTGTCCAGATCCTGGGTTCCCATCAGCCGAGACGGAGGCATCTCCAGCTCAAGACGGTATGACAGGTTCCTCAAAGTACACACACAGTTTTCCACAATCTAGCAACACAGGAAAAGAGAAAAAGGGTAAGGAAAGAAATATAGAATACTTTGGAGATCGACAGTCCTAATCCTCATTTTACTGTCCTGGATATATTAAAAAAATCACTTAAAAAATCAATTAAATTTAAATCAAAAATAACTATTTATATTTCTAAGCTTTTATATTTTTTATAATAACTATTATTACTAATTATTTAAAATAAATATTGTACAAATATTTAAAATATATTTTTATTTGGATTCCACTTCCTTTTTCAATGCTTCCTGTTCCAGCAGATGGCAAGCCAAGACTAAGATTTTGTGAAGAAAAAATAACCAAAGCTGCACAATGCAGATCTCCACCACTAGAGGCACTCAATATTTTTTGGCCATTCGAGGAGTGCCACAGAAACATGTAACACCTTTTTATAAGCATCAGAAGCCTCCGTCAGTTCCCAGCTGTCATCCGATATACAGACTGAAAATTAGTCAAATATCTGGCAAGAATGTATCAAACATGTTCCAAATATTACCAACAATCTATAGACTGTTGTACATCAGAACTGGATGGCTTCATTTATATTTGTTATGCCATCCCAAGAATATTTCTAACCTTGCTGTCATAATCAGAGGTGTTTACACAGGTTTTGATTATATAGAGAAGGGAATCTATCAGCCCTTCACAGCACCGCATCTGCCTTCTGGCCTCTTCTCCAGCTGAGCTCAGGTTCCTGAGACACACACACACACACACACACACACACACACAATCATGCGGTCAACAATACAATGGTTATCTTATTTAGATAAAAACAGTCATTTTCACTTGTAAATATAAAGAATGATGCTGCAACTACCAGTGATGTGCAAAACTATGCATTACAAAAATCACCTAATCAGTAGGTTACCTAAACGACTATTGATTAATCGATCTTAACAGGAAGCCCTGTATAATTAGGCTGGTTCAAATTAACATGAGGCATACCTGAGGCAGCCGGTGGTGTTCCTCAGGACCAAAGATGAGTGCAGTTTGAGTTTCTGGTCCTCTCGCTGAGGGGCCGCACCCCAGCCGGAGTGAGGGATAATGACCGTGTTAGTAAGTGGTCCGAGAGCGTCCCGAGCGATTGTCATCTTCACAGAGTCACATGACGACAGGTTCCACAACACTCCTGTCAAGGCATGACCCCAAAAGACATAGTATAACACATAAACTGCAACAGTACAGTATTAAATATTGAGAACTAGAAGTGACACTTCAATATAAAATGAAGGAATCAAATTTAGGAATTAATAAAATAGAATAAATTACTTATTTTATGTACACTGGATCAAATTGCCATTGACTAAAAGGTTTTTTTGGGGGGTTTTTACTTATTCTTGTGATGCATTCATTATTCAAGTCTTTGGTGTCCCATGATCCTTCAGAAATCATAACAACAGATATTATTTAGTCACATATGAGTATTTTACTCACAGTTGCATTTGATTTACACTTTATTTAATTCATGTATTAAAAATGAAGTTAAATGTAACAATGATTGACTAATGAATTATTTTGTGATTTAAAGAATTTGTTCATTTTAGATTTTTTTTGACAATGGCATTGTTTAAATTCTTTAGCTCGTTTGAATTTGTTTATCAAATTAAAACATGCCATTGAGCAGTTTACAGTAAAACCGCATTAAAAAATCTGTTGTATTGATAAGAGGCTGAATACATTTTTTTAGGAGAACTATTTAGGTATAATAAGTAATTTAACACACTGATTTAACATAGCTCATTAGGAACAAATGAGAGACACATTAAGAGGTGTGTAATAAAACTGTAAAGAGGCAGTGGGAGTGTAACAAAAAACCCTGCAGATAAAACTGATTAACACAAAACAGTCCCTGTGGTTGTGAGTATGTGTGTGAGCAGAAAGAGCTCTATCTTTGCTGAACAAACCTGCTGCCTCTGTTTGAGAAATGACAGTAAAATACACTGTATGCATCAAGAAAACTGCTTGGGAGTGTAAATTTACCCATATCTATCCAGCAATACTTAGTGTATCCAGCTTGGAGAGAATGTGTGTGTGCATGCAAGTTTGCGTCAGCTCAGCTTTTAATCAAATACTTTGTCCCTCCACATTAATCACAGCCACGGGTTCCACTGACTCTAATCTCTGATCTGAGCTTCACAGCGCAAACTGATCTCACCACAGGAGCGGAAGAAAGCAAATTGGAAAGAGCGAGACAGAGGAACAGAGAGGGAGTTTAAAAAGCACAAGAAAGCCTCTCTTATGGCACTCAGTCATGTGACCCCACACACCCACTCACCGGTTACGAGCTCTCGCACTTCAGTGTCTGGAGTTTTTCTCAACAGACGAACCAAAGCTGGGATTCCACCGGAATTCCTCACACACACTTTATTATCGTCGGTGGCTTTTCCGTACACTAGGTTCCGCAGAGCTCCGCAAGCATTCCGCTGTACTTCCAGGGTTTTGTGGTCAAGCAGATCCACCAGGTGTCGGATCCCCCCCAGTCGACACACCTGAACACATATAGGAAGAGAGTGCAAGTGTTCACATTTATGCTTCCAAGGTGTGCTTTTCTGTCTGTTTATGCAGTCTGTAAATGCAAACTAACATTTTTAAGTAGCATGCATTACTAAAAGTAATTCATTAAAGTTTTGGGTTTGGTAGGATATTTTAATGCTTAAGTCTCTTATTCTCATAAAGGCTGCATTTATTTGATCAAACACAGTCAAATCTGCTATACCGATAAATATATATATTGTAATATTTATATTAACTTTTCTATTTTAATATATTTTAAAACAGAATTTATTCCAGTGATGGGAAAGCTGAATTTTCAGCAACTAGTGCTCCAGTCTTAAGTGTCACATGATCCTTGATTTAAACAATATTCTGTACATTTATATACAGCGCAAGTAACAGTATATGTTATTTTATTCATCTAAAATAAACGTGCATCATTATATTACTGTCATTGTCACTGCCCTTTGCCTTTAATTTTACAGTATTCATTTTTCAGACCCCAAACGTTTGAATAGTAGTTTAAAATATATACTTATTATTAATATTGATACCTCATTATGCGCTACACAGATTTATATCCAAGATTTTGTCCAATCAAATGTGCATAAAGCATTTAAATAACTCAGTTTTTTCTCTTAATGGTTAGGCTTTTGCTTAAGCTACAAAAAGTCAACTGTATTTGAGAACCCCAGAAAACATAGGAAGTGCCTGTATGTCTGGCATGTGTGTGTGTGTGTAACCATACCTCTGCCTTTATGCGGTTGTCTCCGTAGCAGAGGTGCTGTATATACGCTGCAGCATTGGCCTGGACTGAAGGGAAGTGATGCTGCAGCATTCGGATTACCTCTGGCAGCTCAGGGTCTCTCCAGGCAAACTCCCTAACCCCCCAAAGGCACAGAGAAAACAGATGTCAAACACACAAACAAATCTGCAAAACGGCCACATTTGACAAATAAATGTTTGCAGATTTGAATAAAATATACATAATTACTTGTGTTTACATGTTGCATCAGGACAAATAACTAGCCGCATAATTTTTAAAAAAAAAAATCAGTCCTGCTTCTATTTTTTCCAGTCGCATTTGTCATTAAAATATGCACTGCAAATGTGAATGAGCACTCAAGCGATCTGGTTCACATTTTCTGACACGCTCTTTTTCTGTTTGCAAAATAAACATGCCCAGAAATAAGATTATAAAGCAACATACGCACAAAAGTAGCGGAGGCTCAACAAATCAAATAAGTTAGAATAATGCAGCAAAAAGGGAAGATATATGCTGGGTTTTATTAACAAGCAAAGTTTCCACGTTTTAAATGTCAGTGTCTTCAAATGTGGCCCTAAATCATTTTTGAAGCTTTCTGCAATGTTCCTGGAATCACTGGGTTCAGCTCTTTACCTGGGATCTTTGTGAACACTGTCTATGGAAGGCGAGCGTGTGACGGCGTTGTCGACGGCAGCTGCATGTCTGGTGTAGTTTGGGTCGGACTGGCGGTAATGCGCAGGACGATAGGTGTCAGAATGTGTTGCCATGGAGCCCATTGAGAACAACCCTCGCTGGTACCTCAGAGTGCTACACTGACTAGTGGTCCTTTGTAAAGTACCAAACCCTGAGTGAGAGAGTGAGCAGTGCAGACATTGTTAAGATTAACACTGTGGAAATGTCAGAACTCATTCACTGAGTCTAGCAGTGGTGCATGAAGGACATTCGTCACATACCTGTATTGTTTCTGGAGCTAGCGCTCTGGGAGCCGTGCGTGGGGCTCTGGTACAGAGGGTTCTGGAAGGTTCTGTCTTCATAGATTGGCGTGACGTGGCAGTCAGGGGAGCGGGCGTCTTGGCCCAGCTGGCTGTTCTGACTATAAGAGGTTTGCAAGCCTAGATGAAGAGCGGAGATTTTAGTACTAAAACTAAACTTGGCAACCAGCTGAAATAAAAAAGTTTTTTTTTAAGGTCTTCTGTCAGTTCATGTTTATTATGTACTGTAAGTAGTGCTGTCAAACAATTAATCGTGATTAATCGCATCCAAAAATGTTGTTTACGTAATATATGTTTGTGTGAGTACGGTGTATATTTATTATGTGTGTTTGTGTGTGTGTGTGTATATGTGTGCGTATATATATATATATATATATATATATATATATATATATATACTGTATATACACACACACACAGACACACACGTATAGATTTCAGAGAAATATGTTATTTTTAAATATTTAAAAAATAATTTATAATATAAATTATATAAATATTGACATGTAAATAATAAAGAAAAAAGTATATGCGTGTGTATTTATGTATAAATAATAAGTATACACAGAAGAACGAACACACACATATATATTATGCATATATTATGTGTTCCTGTAGCTCAAGTGGTAGAGCATTGCGTTATCAAGCAGTTGGGGGTTTGATTCCCCGGGAACACATGATAAGTAAAAATTGATAGCCTGAAAGCACTGTAAGTCGCTTTGGATAAAAGCGTCTCCTAAATGCATACATTTAATTTAATTTTTAATTTACAAAACATTTTTATTATTATTTTATTACGTTTATGATTAATCGCGATTAATTGTTTGACAGCACTACTTGAAACAAAATAAACATGAACTGAAATAAGACCTTAAATAAGGTCCTTAGTAATATTGTGAGTTATTATTTCAATTTAAAGTAACAGTTTTCTATTTTTTTTTATTCTTCCAGTTTTCTATTTTTATTATATTATTCCTGTGATGGCAAAGCTGAATTTTCAGCAGCCATTACTCTGGTCTTCATCTAATATAATTGGTGCTCAATTAATAGGAATTATTATCCTTATTAGTATCAATGTTTTGATGCTTAATAATTTTGTGGAAACTCCAATAAAATAAAAAAATCAGGATTAGTTATTTAAATGAAAGTTCAAAAGAATAGCATTTATTTGACATAGAAACCTTTTGTAACTTTGTTCGTGTCTTTTCTTTCACTTTTGATTTATTTAATGTCTTTGCTGATTTTTTTAACTAATAAATCTAAATCTTATTAACCCCACACTTTTGATTGGTAGTGTATCACAGATTCAACAAAAAATTAAGCACTGATAATAAGAAATATTACATGAGCACCAAATCAGCACACAGTAGAACGATTTCTGAAGAATCATGTGACACTGAAGAATGGAGTAATGATGCTGAAAATGTATAATGTATATTTTTTTATATATTACAATAGACAACAGTTCCTTTAAATTGCAATATTTCACAAAACAATTTTTTTTTTTTACTATTTTGAATCAAATAAATGTAACCATCGTGAAAATAATAGCATAATAGACATACTAGGCTTATCAAAATCATAAACTTACCTAATCTAAACTTTTGACCAGTATCCTACATCAATAACCCACTGACAAATCCACTCTTTTGACTGGTTTATCCAATCTATACAATATTTCTCAAAAGGAGTATACTCTACTGAAAGGATCGGCACAGACCAGCGTGAATTTCTATCCAGGCTCATTTGTGCTGATTAGGTGTTGGTCTATCTAGTGAAATATTTGTTCATCAGCAAAAGCAGTCTAGCAGCTGTACAACCACATAATGAAGTCTTTCCATGTGCTTCGCTAAGTAAATGAAGCTCTCAAATCTTCAAGTGGAGATGTATGTTGTGTTTTATAAAAACAATCTGCTGTAATTAACCACTCCACTGGACTTTCACACCTTCAGATGCATCTGTGAGAGATAATGACCTTCAACAAGAACGTGGCATATTCTGCAGCAGCTAAGAGCGTGAGCTAAAAACGGTTTTTCTACTGAAAGAAGGCACTATTTTGTGTTGCTGTTAGTGACTTGAATGTCAGTTTGCCTGACACAATCAGAAATACACATACAATTAATTGTGCAATTTAGATGAATTAGGCAGAGGTTTCAGCCTTTCTCCCACATGATTTCATGGCAAACAGGACACAATAGATTTGCTCATGAACGCCTACCCAAAATTGCATAGCCAATTACCCAACTCTCGGAGTATAATTACTGAATCTACCGACTAACTTTGTGAATGCTTGTACTGACACTGTACTGCATGCTCATTAGTGTATAATAGTTTTAAGAGCTGTAGGGCATGTATAACCACACAACCTTGTGAGACAAACATTCACAACCAGAGCTTTCAAAGGCACTCATCTGACCACAATCTAATCAGAAACCCGAGCAGACAAACTTTGATCGCTGTCTTCAAACTATCATCTGACTATCATCAGGCATTCCAGTCAGTATTGATAGGCATATATTCACCAGTTTGATTAATTAGGCAATATTTGGCCATTGTGAGATAATTGCATCAGCGGATAACCAAACTTACTTGATCTACAATGTTATCATTGCTGCCAAAAAAATATATAACTCGGTAGGGCTCTTGAATATAGATTTTTCGATTAACAGTGAAACTCATCCTGAATTATCTTCATACTGAAACTGCCCTTTTCATTTCCTGGTTGTTTTTAGTGAATCAAAAATATTCAGTGAAGCCTGATTTCTCAGACGAATGACTCTTTTATGTCGGTCCTTTTCATGAATTACAAAAATGAACCAGTCTGAAAGAATTAACTGCTTTAGAATTTATAGCACTTGCAAAGAGATTAGTAAGTTCATTAGTAAGCTGGACACAGACAATAAACCAAAATTAATCAAAATCTAATTAAATCAAAATCTAGAGCTTGAGCTTGAGCTTGAGCATCAGAATCTCAAAACCCTTGTTCAGTGTTAATACTGGTATGGTAAAGAATTATTATAGACAGATACCCTAGTATTTCCATGGTCCAAGGGGCTTAGTTATACTATTGTACTTCATGTTCAAATAAATAAGCAAATATCCCTTCTCTGCCTATTTATACTATGACTAAATGTTGAGTCAATGTAACATTAGCATTGAAATGAAAGAGAACTCTTAGAGAACTTTCGTCACATGTCAATCAGACACCAGCATTATAATAAAGCAAAGTGTGTACCGAACGAAGCTACACAGCTCACTGGTTTGGAACAGCCATGCAGAATTTGGTGCGTTTGTCTTTCATCAATTTCTAATCACGTCATATATCTCCAAATTCTGCAATAGTTTTTTTCTGTAGGGCCTGGAGTCAAAAGCGTAGTTTTCAAAGGTTTTACACCATGCATGATTTACAGAGCAATACGGAATAAATGGGGCAGTGGGGCATATCTGAGAAAGTCTCCCACAGAGCCAGAACGGGAGATTATCATCGAAGTAATCCTACAAAACACTAGAGCACACAAGTATAGAGATATGTGTACACACAATCACACACACACAAACACACACACACACTTACAGTCAATATCTGTGCAGCTCCAATTTCATGTAGATGTTTATTGTAGATGGAATTAAGACTGTAATACGATTTTGAAACAATATACTATTCAGGCCCTGTATTAATGCATCTCAGCACTTTCAATTCACAAACTCATATTGGCACACAGCATCTTGTAATCAGAGGGTTATGATTATTCGGGTAGGAGCAATTACTAGGATCCTTTTTTGCACTTTTATGAGAACCAATTTGTGTCAATCTCTCTGAGTTTATGTCCAGAGATATGTAAAGTTTTTTTCTGTGGCTCTTATAATTGAGATTTTATTAGACAGCACACATTATGTCAGAGACTAAACTGTGAAATGCTTATTGAATTCTTCATGATTTTTTCCGAGTTTTGAAAATTCACCTCACGAGAGGATTTTCAGGAAAGACATACCTTCTTAAGCCAGGGAAGATTTTATAATCCGAGCCAAACACAGACGATAAGTGACAGCATTACTAATCCTGTACTAATACAACGCTAAGAAAGTTTCACACATATTCAAATCATAAATCCAGAACTTTTCAAGAGTGGTGCAGAAATTGTGTTTGATAGAGTTCTGGCTTGGTCAGGGTAAAACGAAAATCGTTGTATGTATTTAAATTTTATGGAAAAACATTTATGAATCAGAAAATTGTTGGTTGCTTCAAGCCAAGTTTTTTCATAGAGGTTTTTTGAATGTTTTTAGAAGAAATCTTTAATTCTCACATCTTATGAATATTAATTAATATTTAATTAAAATACAGTACAAACAGTAATAGTGTGTAATGTATTTTTTTCTTTCCTTTAGTGCCACATTATCCTTCAAATCATTCTAACATGCTGATTTCGTGCTCAATAAACCTTTTTTTCTTTTTTTTTGCTGTAATCAAAACTGAAAAAGATTGTGCTGCTCAGCATTGCAGTGGAAACCACTATATAATGTTTGATGAAAAAAAAAAATCTAAATCTTTTGTAACATTATAAAAATCATTTAACAAAAATGAAATCCCAAACCTATCACAGGTAGTAGAAAAACTCCTAACCTTAATAACAATAGGACAGTTTGTGTGTGTAACCCACCTGTAAGGCTATCCGGTCTTGAAAGGACCATCCTCTCAAAGATGTCATAGGCCCGAGACCCAAAGGAAGTGTGAGTGCTGTCATATCCATGTGTATCGTGCTTCCCCAGGGTCCCGTACTGCTGAGGCTGAGCAGTCATACCGGCCCGCAGGAGCGTTGGTGATCCAGATTCCGACCCCGTCCCATTTCCATGCCGTCCCAAGTAGCTGGAGTGCACTGGCTCGGGAGCATGGCTAGAGGCCGGAGGCAAGGTGGTGCCAGGAAATATACTAGGTAAAGGACGGGGCTCTGAGACTATAGGTGAGCCATAGGGGCTTCCGAGGGAAGTTCGCAGAGGCTGGCGAGACGCAGGCGGGGATGAGGTGTAGAGTGGGGATGGGGCACGAGAGGGAACAGAACTGACTCGCCTCATGACACGGACACTGCTGCCCACCTGAAAAACAGATTACATACAATCAAAAGAACCAACATACATACACACTACTCTACACTGTGACAATACAGTTATAACTGAAATATTCAACTGGTATTTTATTTTTAAAAATACTGTAAGATGAATGATACATCAGGATTGAGATCAGCTAAGGACAAGAAAGAAAAGAAAACTTAAAGTACCCTTCTATGGTGTCTATGCACGGACATTTCCAAATTTAGCCTCAAAATTAAGCACAAAATTAAATCTTGAGGAAGTGTCACACAGGGGGACAAAGCAATTATGACATGATCCATCTTTACACAACGGGTCTTTAAAACTTCATAATAAGTTTTAACAGAATAAAACAATACACGCAATGCAATACTATACACAATATAATTTACTAAATAACAATAAGGCATTATTTATTATAATACATTTCACAGAACAACACTATACTGTTTATGTATCTCGATTTTTGCGTGAAGCCTAGAGCTTTTATTTTGGCGAAAACAGGAAGTCCTTAAAGCTCTTAGTTTTGTTGACAAACACAATTCTCATGGCTAATTTGGGAAGATTTGTGTTTCCAATGCACGTTATAAGCGACTCAAAATCACATCTCTTGCAGATGTGGAGGTCGTTGTAACGGCACTTAACGTAGTGCGAACAATCCACTCTAAAAACACCCGAGAGTCGCGTGCAGTCAAACGCAGCGCCGCGCTTCACTCTGAAAGACTATATATTTCTGCAAAAACAGTCTCAGATCTGATAATCGCACTAGATGGTGAGAAACATCGTTTAATTTTCTAGCAAACTCATTTGCCAGCATTTTTCGTTGGGCTGTTGGACTGTCTGAGATGCAAAGGGTGTCCCGCACACAGCCGAGAGGTGGCGCCACTAGCTCTCGCAGCGCTGCCGGAAGCACTCCTTGCGTGCAATATATTTGAAAACGCAGCACATTACAGTTTGTTTAGTGATTGTTTAAGATCACTCCGACTGCTCAGGTCGAAAAAAATTACTGAAATATCTCTAATAAAACTGCAAATATATAATTTGAATTTAAAGACATCTGAAAATGCCTTATAACCTATGCAAAGCTAAATTAAGAAATGTATCTCTTAATGTATTGTGTTCATACCTGTGCTGAGGCCTGTCCTTCAGCCCTAGAACTCATGGCGAGGGTGGGGCTTCCAGTGGGGGCGGAGCTTGTCGACTGGGACCTCCCTTCCGATCGTCTGGGCGTCACGGTGTTACTATAGTAACCACTCACCTCCTGGTATCCACTATCCGAGTACGAATTCATTTGAGTAGAGCTGCGCGAGTTTGGCGCAGACCCTGAGCAAAGGAAACAGCAAGGCACACCAGAAAAGAATACTGAGATAGACAAGATATTTTATTCTCAGAAATGGTAAAACAATTATATTTGAACTATAGATTTCTAGGTTAAATACAGCCTAAGCTCTATCAATAGAAACTGTGGCCTGCTGTCGATTAATTAATGACTACCCGTCTTTCACTTTGTAAAAACATAAACAGATTTTAATACCAGTTTTACTGCAATATCAGTAATTGGTGCAATTGATCGTTCATGTGCAGCTGTATTATATAAACAGTCATTTATATATCATATTAATCTAGACAAAAAAACAAAAAACATGTTCTTTAGTTAGCGTTAGCATCGCTTGCTGCTTGCATATATTAAGTAACTGTTACCGTAAGATAGCGCAATGTTTTTAGAGGCTGCACTGCCATCTATCGACCTACTTCAGTGCGATCGTCTCTTAGTTGTAAATTAAATTAAAAAGCGGTCCACGCAATAATTAATTCCCTTACCTGTCCATAAATTCATTCTACTCTGTGTGCGCAGTACCTACGTTTGCGTTCGTTTTTTGTTCTTGTGGGTCTTTCTGGCCTCGGTCGTTATTTACAGGTAACGTACTGAATTTCCCGTGATCCATTGTCTAAATTTCGCTTTTGCGTCACCAAACACTACACCACCAGCGTGTCTACAGCCAATGAGCGTGAGCATAGCTTATTTCAACAAGAGGGTGACCCGCACCATGTATAATTAAAACACTTTTATATAAAGTTTTTTATGAATACAGTGAGTGTGCACCACTGAAATTACAAAACATATATATTTTTTCTTAATATGTTAACATTTTAAAAGGAGAACAAGGCTACTTAATATTTGCAAGAAAAAGAGGACAACGTTTACTGCTTTTAATGTATTTATTTGTACTTTGATACTGACTGTTTAGTTAATTATTTGAAACGCTTGAAAAGTAATGTTCACCTAATTGGAAATTAACTGAAGGCTGCATGCCGCATTGTTTTATTTTTATTGGTTTATAATGATATTGATATTTAATTATTTAGTATGCTCAGTGAGAGTTATCATATTTACAGATACTGGTATAATCTACTTACATCTTAATACTGTAAAATCCCTAATATACACAGTAAATCTCTTAAAGTAGAAGCCTACCAGGCTAGCTGTATAACCATAGCACCTTTAACACCAGAAGTGTTTCTTGACCAAAAGCAGCAGTAACATATTGCGAAGATGCCATACCACTGGATGAAATAGTATTAATACAGTACTCCAGTCTGAGGAATTTAAAAAAGTTAAAATATTTATTTATTTCAAAGTTCCAATCCTTCAACCAGCAACAAAATAACCTGGTATTTGCTTTCTACACTGTGTGCACAGTAATAAAAAGACAGCTTCTGGACAAGTGAAAATACTTTTGCATGGAGCAAACTTCATTAACAAGTATTTCATCAGAAAAACATAACCAGACTTTCATCCACCTATAAAAGTGGTCTGCTTCAAAAGGATTGCAAATGTAATTAGCTTATGAAATGCAAGTGCATCCCAGCTAGGTTTCCAATGTAGGTGTATAAAGACTTTTTACTGTCACAAGGAATCATTAAATGCATCTAAAACTGACACTGAGGACATTTACAATATCCCAAAAGATTTGTATTTCAAATAAATGTTGTTCTTTTGAACTTTAATAACAAATCAGCATATTAGAAAGATTTATGAAGAATCATGTGGCAGTGAAGACTTGAGTAATGGCTGCTGATAATTCAGCCTTGCTTTGTCTTCATACTAAACTGAAATTGTAATTTCACAATCTTACCGATTTTACTGTATGTTCATCAAATAAACACAGCCTTGGTAAGAATAAGAAACATCTTTCCAAAGCATAAAAACATCCTCTGAACAGTAATGTATAAACTGAGAGACACACTATTTTCTGTGGTAATCAACAGTAGGCCACAGATGCTGCCCATAGATCTTCAGCTGTATTCAACTTGGAAGATTGCATAAAGACGTCATGAAAATAAATGTTGACACAGAAGAGACAGAAGGCAATATGGAGTGTGAATGAACAGACCCTCACTTTCACGCAGGGAGATCTGTTCCAATTCAGGAGAGTAAAGTAACCCCTGACCTCTGACCCCAAATGTGGGCGAGGAGCAACCATCCGACGGCTTAGACACACCTGCACCTGAGGATTCTGATGACCAAATGGTTATCACACTGTGAGCAGGTTTAAGTATTTGAGAAAATGATCAAGATACAGTTACCTTCATCCCTTGACACACTTAGAGGGAGAATTAACCTAAAATATGCCATCATTCACCCAACAGAAAACCAGTGACAGATAATGTAAAATGCTTTCCAATTTTACAGAAAAATAAGGTGTCTGGTCTATTGTGTTTCCATACTTTAAAGACATTCTCACAGTAAGAGATGACAATAGGAGCTAAAACTGAAGAAAAGGGTAGAAAACCGTTTTAGCTGCCCTGTGAGGATTTGGAGAGAGAAAATGAGATTTCAAATGTAGTTCAGTGGAATAATTCATGGGATATTGTTCATTAGGTTTGGTGACCGGATCACAAGACCGCGGCGTCTGATGTCTTTTTTTAGAACAGAATAAAAAGAAAAAGTCCAGAACCCACAACACAGTGTTTGTCAAGAGTAAAAGAGTTCTTGGCACAGTTCTTGTGCTATCAATGTTACATTAAAAATACCAAATATTATAATATAATATCGTACAATATCATAGCCAACATAGTGCAGCTTTGGGATACTGTAACTAAACCATAAGACACTGAGAAAGATAGGTCAGGAAAATATTTACACTCAATTACATTCAAATGTCCTTTAAATGCTTCAGAGAGCCTTGAGTACAAAAATCAGCTCAACCATCTAAGAGTCATTGTTCCAAGCTAGACTGTGTAATCTGTGCTGTATGTATCTGACTGCAGCGCTGTCTAAAATATCATAGTTCCGTTAACACTTATATACAGGTGACAAGAAAAAATAACAAGCAGGAATAGAACAAAACATAAATACCTGCAGATCTCCACAGAAGAGACTTCTCAGAAGAGCTGGAAAAAATGACGAGAAAAGAAAAAAAAGATTACATGAGAGAATGTCACACGGTGCACAACGCATCTGAGGCATTTTATGAAACGAGTGCCTTTTTCAGTTTAAGTTGATTTAACTAACTTAAAAAAAAAAGATCAATATTGTGTTTAAGTGGTAATATATTATGGAATTAAATAATTTTAATATATGTATAATTATTCCTTCAGAAATTAACACAGTTGACAGTTTTAAAATGTATTTTGACATATTGTGCTTTTATTTAACAATCTTCAGTTCAAGGTTATGGAGCTCGAAAATGTTTATTAACGAGACAAGTTTTTTACTGGTATTAAATAAACACTTTCCAATCATCACTTGCTTACTATAAAAATCATGGTAACGGTTCAGACGTTGTACGATCACTCCCACTGATAGACCTAACAAAACATACAGTACGATAAATTGATATTAAAACACTATGAGCTTTAAAGGTGCATTCGTATATAAAAATTTGGTTCACTGTCTAATTTTACACTGCACTAATAGTGTATCTACAAAACAAAAGCCAGTGAGTGTGAAGATTCTCTAACATGTACATCACAAATCACGTCATCTCAGCAAGTCAAAATATACTGAGGAGGTGACTCTCACTGTATATAATTAAATCACTTTGTATAGAAAACAATTCTTAGACATCATCTCATGTGAATCTGAACCATGACTCAGATGCCTATTCATAAAAACACAATTTATTTCTTAATGTGTAAAACTTGGCACCAAACTATAGTACACACCCTCAGGCCATCCAAGGATGAGTTTGTCTCTTCATAAGAACAGATTTGGAGAAAGGTTTTGCTCAGTGGATCCTCTGCAGTGAATGGGTGCCGTGAGAATGAGAGTACAAACAGCTTGTAAAAATCTCAAAATGGGAATGTTTCAATGATGTGAGTCCATAATCCACACAATAACACTTCCCTGCAGTGAAAAAAAAATCCATCCCCTGTTGTCCTCTCACATCAAAATCCACAACATATTTCTTTTGAACTGTTCTGGACAGTTTTCACTTGTTATGTATAGAGGACTCATATTTATGCCAGAATCAACAGTTTGACTTTTCGCTTCACAATGTTTTAATTATGGACTAGAGTCATGTGGATTACATTTTTCAGCAGTTTCTGAACTCTCATTCTGACAGCACCCATTCAATGTGGAAGACCCACTGGTGAGCAAGTAATTTAATGCTAAATCTATCTAAATCTGTTTCGATGAAGAACTGTGGGATGAATAGTTGGATTTTAACAGGGTTTCACAGCATTTATGATGTCTTAAAGGAATGGAATGTCTTTTTTTTTTAAATAGGCTCATTTTCCAACTCTCCTAGAGTTGAACAGTTTAGTTTTCAGTTGAGAAATCCATTCTGCCAATCTCCAGGTCTGGCAGTAGCAGTTTTAGCTTAGCTTAACATATATCATTGAATCTGATTAGACTGTTAGCATCATGCTCAAAAATGACGAAAGAGTTTAAATATTTTTCCTATTTACAACTAGACTCTTCTGTAGTCACAGCATGTACTTAGACCGATGGAAAATGAAAAGTTGCCATTTTCTAGGATGATATGGCTAGGAACTATACTCTCATTCTGGCGTAATAATCAAGAAACTTTGCTGCCGTACAATGGGTGCAGCAGGAGCCGTGATATTATGCAGCACCTGAAAATAGTCCCATAGTACTACATACAGTATGTAAAGTATATAGAAAGAGTAAATACAGTAAACTAACATTTATTTTCCTGGTCAAAAAGGCATTATCATTAAAAAATACAATAATAATAAAAAAACTAAGAAAAAAAAAATAGAGAATTAAAATAAATGTACTGTTGTTTTGTTGATGTGTTAGTGAATCATAGTGAACTGTGCATGTCTCAAATATGGCATCAGCTATTTCTATTTCTAGTTATTTTTCACACGTTTAGGAGAAGCACAAATGGCATCTGTTTAGTAGAATGGCCCATCTCATCTTCCAATAAGTCAATGAAAAGCAAAAAGATCCGCTCCATTTGCCCAGCATTAGGAGACCATTACAAGTGAACATCAATCACATTGTTATAGTCCACTAGCTGCCGCGTTCATCTCTGTGACACCACTTTTTAAAATCCTGTCTGGTTAATGTCAAGAAATGAACATACTTGTGCTTTTGTAGGAACTGAAGAAGAGCAAAATGACAGAATGTGGAATTAGGAGTTTAGGTTGAATTAATAACTGGATGTAGACACCACTGTCATAAAACAGCAGAAGAGTGTCTGCTAATGTCTGCCAAAAAGAGACACTGTCTGCAAAGGAGGGGTCAAAGGACACCGGTACAGCGACAGCTGAAAGGGGGCACAGTGGGGACAGCAGGAATGCCACACAGAGAAAGGTTAAAGGTAATAGGTTACAGGGCGCATGGTAGCAAGAATGCACACATGGACCTTCTTCAAGCAAAAGGGAAAAATGTCTTGTATACTGTGGCAAAACAGTACAAACCATCTGTAAAAACAGAACAGGCACTCCTTTACAGAGGAGGAGAACAAACAGGCAGCTGACATGTGCATGCACACATACAGACACAAAGAGTTCACTGTGGCAAAACAAGAGACTGTACTTCAGCTTAACCAGATTTAATATAAATCTTTCTAAAGCGATGGTTGTAGCAAACATCTCTGATTTATCAAGAGCACTCTTTTCATGACATTCATTAAACGAGAAACTTTCACAATACCCTAAAGCTTGAATGTGTTTACTGTAAATTGACAAACACCCACTTTCCATAAAAGTGATTATTCAGTGAGGAAAGAGAGACAACTGTTTGCGCTTCACTGCACACTTGTCCTTCATACTGACACACACCATGAGAAACAGAACAGCGAGTGCTGTGTTTCTGTACAGTATGTACACAGACTACATATAATATACAGCTAAATGTGTTTCACGTGTAGGCAGGGGCATGAGAATGATCCATTTATGTGTGAAGGGAGGAGGGTTTAAATGCATAGTTGCCACGGATACACTCATATAAGATATGTTTGAATGCTTTAAAATAATAGCATTAAAGTGCAATAATTAAACCTCCTTGTACAAATTATGTAACTATGATGTTCATTTTATTTTGTTATTTTATTAATAAAACATTTAATCATAAAATAAAAAATGGCATGATTTTTTGTCTTCTGTGGAACACAAAAGAAGATGTTTAGCAGAATGTTCAAGCTGCTCAAACACATACAACAAAAATGAACTGTAGGGTTATTACCGTTAACTAAAAATAAAAACTAAACTAAAACTAAGACCATAAACTAAAAATGAAATAAAAGAAAAGAAACTATCAAAAATTCATTGCTTTATTTTAGTTTAACTTGAAATACTAAAATAACTAAAACTAAAACTGAAATAAAAATGAAGAAGAACTATATAGTCACATTGGGAAAAAAAACATTAAAAATGCTAAAATTAAACAAACAACAATTTAAATTTAAAATAATAAAAAAAGAAATTAAAATAGATAAAAATTATAATAAAGCTCCAAAAAAAGGATAAAACATTTGCTAGGTATCCTCCTCCTTGCCCTTCAGTGTTGTGTAACCTTGGACATTCTGCTTTAAAAATCTGTGTTTCACTGAAGGTAATTCACGAGTTCACCCTTACATCTAATCTGAAGGCAAATAGTAGGCATATTTTGGCGTGCTGTCCTGGGGGAGGGGTCCGGGCCCGGAGCATAGCCCGAACCTAAATAACTCCCCCTATCCCTAATTTGGGATAAATAGATTAGAAGTGAGGAGTTGGGGTGGAGGAGGGTTGCCGAAAAACTGTCGTGGGACAGTAGGTAGGAAGACTGGATATATATACGCTTGCGTGCTATTTAAGATGATTAGCTAAACGAGGTGCACCTGTGCCAAATTGGATGATTATCTGATCGTGCTTCTCCCGAACTTTGTTAATAAAACCACATGTCAAATGATAATTTTCATTTCCTTCAGTACTGCCATTTCTAACTAAAACTGTTAAAAACCACATCAGCAACAGTGATCAAATATTTACAATCGCGCGCATGTTTTGAGTGGAAAATCATGCTGAGCAGGCCTCATGGTAATAACGTAACGAGAAAGCAGCACAGATGTTCATAAATATATTCTGCCATCATTTACTCTAAACTTGTATGACAAGACAAGCAAAAACCCATGATGTTTGACATTACTGACGTTAATCCTGGTTACAGGACTCAAGGCACCATATCTGAATGTATACAAATGCAGATTGAAGAGCAACAGCAAAAGAGATGGGATTTAAGTCTGTTATTCACACAAAGCTATTACACGGTGTACAAAATGTCATATTGACTACTTTCATAACACTTTTACTTTCAATATATGAAAGAAACATAATTTGGAAAGCAAGTCATGTAGTATGAGGAAAGCTAAATGTACAGCATGTTTAAATTAGCTGTTTTTTACCTGTCACTCGGAGCATCTGGAGACTCCGCCCCCAGCCTGCATCGCTCCAGTTGATTGGCCACAATCTGTCTCTCTTCTTCCAGTTCTCTGGTAAGCCGTTCAAACTGAAGCTCCTTCAGAAAGACAGGATGGACAAAAGTGTCACCACCGCTGCCTTCTACCATCAAAAACATATCCATCATGTGTAGGCAGTACACACATCATACCCGTTTCCAGTTACAACATTAATTTAACATCCATTGTCTTTAAATCCTGTCTCTTCTCAGCTTCCATCCTGTCTCGCTGCTCTTTGCTTCTGAATTTGTGGCCTCTTCCCCTCCTCTTGCCTCAGTCTCTCTGTGTGTGTGCAATGCATGTGTGTTTGTTTATGTGTGTGTGTGTGCGGAAGGCGAGAAGGCTGCACTGTTGGCCTGCCTCTCTGTGATAGAGACAGACTCGTTGATGCAGCTGCCCTTAAAGGGGACACACTCTCTCTCTCTCACACACACACACACACACACACACATATAAACAGCCCACATTGCTGTTGTACTGACTATAGTATTCTGAGGAGAAAAAATATCACTTTGTTGTGTCACTGCATATTTTCATGATTGCTTGCCATTGTTAGACTGCAACGAAATGACTCTGGAGCATTGTATCTGCTCTGAAATAGATATTATATTCTAAAAGTATTGCAGGTTTCAAGCTGGCAAGCATTACAAGAGGTTGCAATTAATGTAGCCAGTGAAAAGGAGAGATTATTGAGTGTTGTTCTCCAGGCGAGATAAGTCAGGCAATGGCTATCTGCCTTGTGCCATGCTGTGAGCTACCAGCTGTACCAGGACGCTTCTATTCAACCTATTGTTCAGAGTGACAATACTTGCCTATGTCCTGATTCTGTCCAAGAGGAGACTTGACCACACAAAAATCACAGCAATCACACCCTCACAATGCAATGAAATCTATGCAGCAGTTACTGGTGTGCTAGTGAAACATGTTAAGCCTGGTAATGGGACGATCAGTTAGATTTGAACATAGACTCACAGCATTAATGAATGCTATTAACAAGATTTGTAATGATTAAGCTAACCGTTTAATAATTCATTTTCATGACACACTGAACTGTGAAACAGATTAGAAGGCCGAAGAGTGAGAAAACACGTAAATAATCATTTTGTTCTTAACCAAACTTGCCTGGTAAAATAAAATGATGAACTATACACATATATAATTAAAAATAGGAAAAGAAAAGATAAATAAATGTATTTAAAATGAATTAAATTATCTAAATTTAAAACTACACTTTATCAGCTTGTTTCTAAACATAATAATATAAAATAAAATGTGTAATAAATTAAAATATACAATAAAAACACTTACAAAGATTTGTAATAAAATAAAATTGGTAACTAAAATCTAGCCTTCAAATTAAGTGTAAATTTACGTTGAATACGACTCTGGTTTTTAAACTGATATATTAAAATATATGATAAAAAACACAATTTGTTATAAAAATTTAAATAAAATAACAAAATATCCTCAAAGCCAACTTTCCCCACCCAGGAATTAATAATGCAAATATGACTATTGACTAATGAGCAAAAGGTTGACTTAATACATCTACAATCTGTGGCCACTCATGTTTGAGCTGCTCTTCAGATTGCAGCTCCCCTCCAGCCTGACACTGGCAGATGGAAACTGTGCGGCATACCTGCTCTTTAACAGAGGCCAGCAGGTTGGTGGTGGTGGCATCAGTCGCCATGTTGTTGTTGTTGGATCTTCCCTCACCACTCAGCACCTCCCTTTCCTCCACAGGGCTTTGCCTTGGAGTAGGCATTCCCCCTGCACACAGGAACACACAACAAAGATTATGTGACATTGAAGATTGAAGTAATGCCTGCTGAAAATTCTGCTTTTTCACATTACAGGAAAAACACTAGAACGATGCAGATACCCTTAAACTGGTAATTTATTGGTTGGCTAATTGGCCTGGCTGATATATAAGTGAAGGTGACTTCCTTAAAGTCAACATAAAACAGTAATCGGTAGCCATTTTACTTCTATAATGTGACAGAGCTTGATGTTATCCGTATGGAATTAATTGAATCTTGAAAAGTAGGCAAGCACTTTTAAGGAGGCTGGAATGTAGAAGCTGAAGGTCAAGTTCATCCTCACAAGCATCTTGACATATAACCATTTACAATTTGGTGGAATATTTGAAAGACAAACATTTTTCTTTGGAATAATGTGAACTGGTGAATCGTGCACAAGGACCAAAACGTGTATAACGCAAGCAAACAAGGATTTAACTTTTAATTTCATTTTGATGGTGTACCAGAAAACTGCATGGAAATCTTTGTCCTATTCACTTTTATTAGAATGGCACAGAAAGCCTGGAGTTCTTGGCAGCATTATGGCAGGGCAACAAGGGAAGTATTCCAATGTGTGTTCCAGCATCCCAGCATGCAACAGCATGACAAGACAACCTGTTCCCTTCCCTTCCCCTCCCCCAATTGACAGCAAAAAATAGTATGATCAGCAGATGCACTCCTTTTTTCCTCATCCTGGATGGCTTTAATGTCTTTAAGATAGAAACAATAGCATCTTCAGCTTTCATTTTTATGTAAAAGCACATCATGCAAAGAGTAGAAAGTCATTTTCAAGAGCAGAATTTTGATAGGATGTTCTGCAGTCCTATGATTAGATGGGATGAGATTAGATAATGAAAAAAGATTAAAGGAACAAAAGTATATATTAAAAAATTACCTTGTGGACTATTCAGTTTTAAGGGACAACTGCTTTCAGTTCACTCTACCCCGATCATGTGTGCTCATGGCGCAAGATGTTTAAAGGTCCCGTTCTTCGTGATCCCATGTTTTAAACTTTAGTTAGTGTGTAATGTTGTTGTTAGAGTATAAATAATATCTGTAAAATTCTAAAACTCAAAGTTCAATGCCAAGCAAGATATTTTATTTAACAGAATTCGCCTACAAAAAACGACCCGTTTGGACTACAGCCCTGCAGCAATGACGTCACTAAAACAATTTTTTGACTAACCTCAGCCCACAGGAAAAAACAAAATAGGGGGCATGGTCTTGTTGCGCTCGCATGGAGAAGAGGGAGAGCTGCATTTGTGTTTGTCGCCATGTCGTCGAAACGCTGTTATTTTCATTTTTCAGCTTCCCAGGGACGCTGTACTTAGAGATCAATGGTTACAATTTATGATCAACTTGGTTCCCGAAAATTATAATCCACATGTAAAACTATGTGCAGCACATTTTGCTGAGGACAGCGAGCTGAGGACAGCTTCCTCAATCTCAATCAGTTTAATGCCGTTTCGCACAAAGATTATTCCAGAAAGATGGAGCAGTTCCATCTTTGTCTGGAGAAGGCGTTGTTTATGGACCACAACCGGTAAGTGTATTTTATTATTTAAGTTGGTGCCTTTAACAGTTTCTGTAACTTATTACACAAAGGGCAATGCTGTTTAGCTTTGTGAACTAGATGATAGGGCTGTGCAAAAAAATCGAATGTGATTTTCATGCTTATCTCATCAGTAAAAACGCTCCTGTGATTATGAATACATTTCCAGCACGTGCGTTCAGATCAGTATTGCCAGTTTGTATTGCTCAGCTGGTGTCGAATCACAACACAGGAATCGCTGGCACAATCAGAACTTGTCACGTATTTCTGAAGGAGGGGCTTCATAGAACAAGTAAGTCATCAGCCCATTTTTATGACAGTGAAAACAGCGGTATACAGATAGGTGAATTGTGTGAAAAATACTGTGTTTTTTTACATGCGAAACATGAACACGTTATATTGCACACTGTAAACTCAATCAAAGCTTCAAAAAAGCACGAAAAACAGGACCTTTAAAAAACGAAACATGAACACGTTATATTGCACACTGTAAACTCAATCAAAGCTTCAAAAAAGCACGAAAAACAGGACCTTTAAAAAACAATCACTGGAGCATTGTATCTGCAAATGACATCACAATGAGATGACCAAAGGTCACATCATTCCTACCTTTTATTTGCTAAATAATGTTTAGTAGCCTAATGCTTTTTGTAAATTGCTAAAATATACATTTTATTTAGATTTATGAGAAAATATAGTGAGGGAAATATGACATACTTTTGTTCTCTCAAGATAATCCTCACAAAATAATATAACTTTTATGAATTTTGAAGCCTAAATAAAAGTGCCAGAACTTAAAATTAGGTTATATAATGAACTACACCAAGACGGTCACTCTGTCACGGTTGGTAAAAAGCGTTGTTTCCTATTTGTAACCCGTGCCTTGCTTTCTTGTGTTTCTGCGTTGGATGTCCGTGTCTTCCCCAGTACCCCGTCCACTCTACGCAACCACCATCAAGCAACACCAATTACCTTCGGCTCGCTTCCCCGCAGTTCCTGTGTAACCCTCTCCTGCTGCCAACTCACCTCCGCCTTCCGGATTCATCATTCCTCACCACCATCTTGGACTGTGCATTCCTCCCAGCGTTATTTGTGTCCCAATTTTGTATTGTCTCATTATTCTCATTAAATATTATTAACCTCACACTTGCTTCCTGCTCCTCCTTCACCCAGTCGTCACAGAACGCTCTCACCCACCATGGAAGCAGCGAGCACCACTTCATTGTCGGAATTCATTCACCACAGCGTCAACCGCATGGATCCGCAGCAGGAGAGCATCGTGAACACCGGACACGGAATCCAAGCTCTGGTGACACAGGTGTCCAAGCTCACCCAGCAGATTCACCAACTCACCTCTCCCACTGTGCTCACCGCACCACCTGCGCTGCCCATCCCCCGGGAGACTTCCCAGGAACACTTCCTGCCAGAGCCGTGACTTCCGGCGCCAGAGAGTTACTCCGGTGAGCCAAACTTTTGCAAGACTTTCCTTAACAAATGTTCCATGCATTTTTTCATTACAGCCCCGCACCTTCGCGACAGAGGAGTCCAAGGTTGCGTTTGCGATTACTCTTCTATCTGGCAGGGCCACCTTATGGGGGACGGCGGTGTGGGAGAATCAACATCCGTGTTGCGCCTCATTCCACTCCCTCTCCGATGAAATGAAATGGGTCTTCGATTGAGCCATGGCCGGCAGGGAGGCCGCTCACCAGCTCTCGGACCTGAAACAAGGAAGATCATCAGTGGCGGACTATTCAATTCAGTTCCGCACCCTGGCAGCCGCTTGCCAGTGGAACGAGGCGGCGCAGTGGGATCGATTCCAGCATGGGCTGGCCAACTGTGTTCAGAAGGAGATCTACCTCCTCGAGCTGCCCCCAACGCTCAATGGCCTAATCAACCTGGCCCTTCGGGTAGACACTCGTATTAACCGCCTGGGTAGACAAGTCAGTCCTACACGCCATTAAGTCTCTCCGGAAAGGGGCCACTCAAGTCGAGAGAACATGGTCGGTCCCGTTGACGATCACGAAGCCATGCAGGTGGGTAGAGCTCCAGTACTCCGTTCAGGTGGTCGGATGCAGCCGAAACTGCATTTACCAACCTCAAGAGCCGTTTTGTTTCGGCTCCCAACCTTGTAGTCCCTGATCCCACACGGTAGTTCGTGGAGGGGGGGGTAGGAGCAGTTCTTTCCCAACATGCTACCTCGGACAATGAGATGCATCCCTGCAAGTTTTTCTCCCATTGGTTATCTCCTGCTGAACGCAATTATGACCTTGGTAACAGAGAATTGTTGGCCGTCAAATTAGCTTTAGAGGAGTGGCGTCACTGGTTGGAAGGTTCAGGGGTACCTTTCATAGTTTGGACCGATCATAAGAATTTAAAGTATATTAGAACTGCCAAAAGACTCAATTCCAGGCAGGCTCGGTGGGCACTTTTTTTCTGTCGTTTTGATTTTACTCTGTCGTACCGCCCAGGTTCCAAAATTGTCAAACCCGATTCTTTGTTACGTATTTTTGATCCCTCCGCCCGATGACTCCCGAGTGTATTTTACCTGAGAAAATAGTCATCTTAGCACTCATATGGGAGGTCGAATCGAAGGACAAGACAGCCTCAGAAGGGGTAATGCCTCCGCCTGGTTGCCCACCGAATCGTTTATTTGTGCCGGAAGAGTTACAGTCCAAAGTTATTCAGTGGGGTCACTGCTCTAACGTTGCTTGTCATCCAGGGATAAGCCGAACCAAGGGGTTAGTTAAACAATGATTCTTGTGGCCACTTATGGCTCGTGACATCCACGATTTTGTTTTAACTTGCTCAGTTTGTGCCAGTGGTAAGTCGTCTAACCCAACGGTGCCCAACCTTTTTAACGTCAAGGACCGGTTTAATGTCAGACAATATTTTCACGGACAAGGCTTTAAAGTGTGACGGATAAATACAACAAAATAAAATGATACGACTGGCATAAAAACTGTGGTATATTGTAAATATAGTAATAAACATGAATACACTGTGTATCCTTATGCAACTTTATTAGCAGCGTCCTCATAACATCACGCCAACAACATAACATGAATAACATCTTCTCTGCACCTAACGCTCACTGACTCTGTGATGTTTAAACATGCCTTATGTGACGAGTGGGGCGGGGCCGAGAGACGTGGGAACGAGGAGGGAGGCCAGGTGTGGTGATTGGAGATGAGCTGCACCTGCGCCCCACCACCGGTCTCGAGTCCCACGTAGGAGATGGAAGGATATAAAACTGGAGCGACGACCGTGAAGGACAAGAGAGGACCAGGCCTGGGCCATATTTTATGTTTTGGTTTTTATTTTGTGCGCACCAGTCGTCCGTGAGGGGCTGGTGCTCTGTTTTGTGTTTATTTTTGTCATTAAAGTTTCATTTTGATTGTGCGCCGGTTCCCGCCTCCTTCTTCCCGATGAGTATTGAGTTTTAATATTATTACACCTTAAAAATGTAAGATACCGCAAAAATCCACCGCGCCCGGCTCTACTGGTCCAATCAGCGCAGGGTTGTGCCAGTGTTGTTTTGTGTCGAAAATGTAAAAAATATATATAATGAGCGAGTACATCATGAATCTATTTTCCCAAACCGTGTTTTTGTCTTTTCCTGAATCACTACGGTACCCTTATAATAAGTGTTTATATTAGGACTATTTTAGCCTGGTTGGGGTCGGCAATGCTGCAGAGTAGCACAGTACCTGTGTGACTCGCCATAGATGTAAACAGCGAGAAGTAGCTCCGGTTACAATGTTCTTCCACCAGACGCGAGCGCCAAAAGTTACCGACTGCAGCTTTAATGTAAGTTATTTATTCTTTCTTGTGCGGCCCGGTACCAAATGACGCATGGACTGGTACCGGTCCGCGGCCCGGGGGTTGGGGACCACTGGTCTAACCGGCCTCCTGATGGGCTTCTTCAACTGCTGACTGTCCCTTCGAGACCCTGGTCACATATTGCACTAGATTTTGTTACCGCCATCCTGCCCTCTAATGGCATGACGGTCGTTTTGACCGTAGTGGACAGGTTCTTGCAGGCGGCACATTTCATTCCCTTGCCCAAATTACCGACAGCCAAGGAGACAGCGGTCACTGTCCTAGATCATGTCTTTCAGTTACATGGCCACGTAGACGTGGTTTCTGACAGGGGATCCCAATTTATATCCAAATTTTGGAAAGAAATTTGCCAAGGAGCGATGGCTAGCCTGTCTTCGGGTTATCATCCCCAGAGTAACGGGCAGTCTGAGTGAGCCAACCAAGATTTAGATTGAACGTTGCGATGTTTGGTCTCCAAGAATCCTTCTTCCTGGAGCCAACAACTCTCTATGGTGGAGTACGCTCACAATTCATTACCAATGTCAGCCACGGCCTCTCTCCGTTTCAGTGCAGCTTAGGTTACCAGCCACCAGCCTTTGCTAGTCTGGAATCTGAAGTCGTAGTCCCCTCCACTCACACATTTGTCCAGAGGTGCCACCGCATCTGGACCAGAGCCCGCAAGACTCTGCTCCGGGTGAGGGAGCGCACTAAGGCCAATTGCCACCGGTTAAAGCCTCCCGTTTACGTCGTGGGTCAAAAAGTGTGGCTTTCTACGAAAAATATTCCTCTCCGTTCCATTTCTAACAAATTAGCTCCCAAATTCATTGGCCCATTTACTATCACCAAGATCATTAGTCCGGTGACAGTCCGCCTCAAACTACCTGCAGCGTACAGGAGGATACATCCCGCCTTCCATGTGTCCAAAATTAAACCCGTGTTTTATTTACGTATTAATCTGCCTACCCCAGTTCCCCAGCCGCTGCGTCTCGTAGATGAGGAACCGACCTATTCGGTTAATCGTATTCTGGACTCGAGACTGAGGGGACGAGGATTCCAGTACCTGGAGGACTGGGAATGTTACAGTCCGGAGGAGAGGAGTTGGGTACCTGCTAGGGACATACTGGATCACTCCCTTATTGATGATTACAATCAGCAGGTAGGCCCTTCTTGGAACTTCAGGGGGGGTTCTTAGAGGGGGGGGGTACTGTCACGGTTGGTAAAACGTGATCTCTGGGTTTTGCACTTCGTGGGTGAAGTGTGTGTGTTACGCATCACCACTGATTAGTTAGTGGGCGTCTCCGTTAATAGTCATCAACAACAGCTGTCACTCAATACTCATCCCTATATAATGGCTTGTCTAGCGTCTTGTGTTCATGAGAGCGTTGTTTCCTGTTTGTAACCCGTGCCTTGCTTTCTTGTGTGTTTCTGCGTTGGATGTCTGTGTCTTCCCCGGAACCCTGTCCACTCTACGCAACCACCATCAAGCAACACCACTTACCTTCGACTCGCTTCCCCGCAGTTCCTGTGTCACCCTCTCCTGCTGCCAACTCACCTCTGCCTTTCATCATTCCTCACCACCATCATTCCTCATCGGATTCATCATTCCTCACCACCATCTTGGACTGTGCATTCCTCCCAGCGTTATTTGTGTCCCAGTTTTGTATTGTCTCATTATTCTCATTAAATATTATTAACCTCGCACTTGCTTTCTGCTCCTCCTTCACCCAGTCATCACGCGCTCGCGTTCAATGTCGCCACCACTAGGCTTCCAACAACTTTTTGTTCAGTGAAAAGGATTTACTCTGTGGATGAATTTTAATCCACGCTACATGAACCTTTTCATATAAACTGGAATAAATACAAAACTAAAGCCTTAATTCAGCCTAAAACTAAAATGAGATATTAGAAAGAAATCGTATAGCGAATAAATGAAATAATCGTAACTAAAGGACATATGAAAGCACGTATTTCTGTATATTTCGAAAAAAGGTGCATTTAAAGTCAATAAATCCTTGATTAATATGTATATTTTAATTAAAAACATGTCTCCACATACTATTGATGACTTTATATGTTTCTGACAGCGTCTGTAGTACCATTTAGCAACTTGTTAGCAACTGTCATTTTTAAGAAACAAAAAATCACAAGTGGGGTATAGCTGGTTTTATGTTAAAGAATAAAACACGAACTTATGTTGAGGCAGACACACTCTTGAAGTTTAAATCTAGATTAAAGACCCATCTCTTTAACCTGGCTTACAGATAACACACTAATATGCTTCTAATATCCAAATCCGTTAAAGGATTTTTAGGCTGCATTAATTAGGTAAACCGGAACCGCCAACACTTCCCATAACACCTGATGTACTTGCTACATCATTAGAAGAATGGCATCTACGCTAATATTAGTCTGTTTCTCTCTTATCCCGAGGTCACCGTAGCCACCAGATCCAGTTTGTATCCAAGTCAGAGGGTCACTGCAGTCACCCGGATCCAGTACGCATCCAGACCATTTGGTGAATCAGGACCTAGAAAGGAACTCTACAGCCCTGAAAGACAGCGGAGACCAGGACAACTAGAGTCCCAGATACAGATCCCCTATAAAGACCTTGTCTCAGACGACCACCGGGACAAGACCACAGGAAACAGATGATTCTTCTGCACATTTAGACTTTTCTGCAGCCTGAAATTGAACTGCTGGTTTCATCTGGTCAGAGGAGAACTGGCCCCTTGACTGAGCCTGGTTTCTCCCAAGGTTTTTTCTCCATTCTGTCACCAATGTAGTTTTGCTTCCTTGCCGCGGTCACCTCTGGCTTGCTTACTTGGGGTCACTTCATTTACAGCGATATCGTTGACTTGATTGTAAATTATTGCACAGATACTATTTAAAGTGAACTGCGATGATGACATCACTAAATTCAATGAATAACTGCCTTTAATTGTCATTTTGCATTATTGACACACTGTTTTCCTAATTAATGTTGTTCAGTTGCTTTGACGCAATCCTTTTTGATTAAAGCGCTATATAAATAAAGGTGACTTGACTTGGCTTGATGTGTTATCTTGTCGTTTAGAAGACAAAGCTTCCCCGCCACTGACAAGTTTCTACGGATTTTTATGTTTTCACTGTTATACACTCGGGGGCGCTATTACACATCTTCTGAATGAGTACAAAACCTAACAAACAAAAACACACATGAATAGGGCGATAAAACTAGCGATCTCTTATTTTAAAAGAAACTTTTTATAAATAATGCAATCATCAGCACTAGACAGCATATAAATGAAAACTGCATAATGTTATGGAGCAAAATGATGATCCAGGAAGTGGTATATGGCTGTGCAAGCTTTGGAGGTGTTGATGGAAGTGATTTACTCGATTTATGGTTTGATAATCGTAATGAATATTATCCAGATGTAGTTTTTAACAAAAATTTGATTTTCTCACCTTTTTGCTCAAAATTATACATTTTATACATTTTATGAAACCTACCTATATTCAAGTGTTGATTAAAAAAGAATCCTTTGAGCTAGAATGAAACAGATTTTTGTTTTGTTTTGTTTTTTTGTTTAAAAGTAGAGGCTTTGATCTTTATATTGGTGTAATGCATATTCAAATATTCATACAGCAAAATATATATTTGTAGGCCATCAAATTTTTGTGAAAATCATCAAAATTGCTGGTGGTGACTGGCAACTTAAAAAAAAAATCCTGGTCGGGAAAGTATATATTGTAGGCCATCAAAATTTAGTGAAAATCATCCAAATCGCTGGCGGTGACTGGCAACTTAAAAAAAAAAATCCTGGTTGGGAAAGTGCTGATGGAAATGGAATTAAAAGCAAAACAAAAGAGGGTTTACTGTAAACAGCTAAAGCACAAATAATTAAAGTACAAAATATTTCAATTAAGAAAAAATATATAATAACACTCACAAATCAACTAAACATCGATCCCTAACTAAAATGCACATACATGTGTGTATGAACACATATTCAAACATTTTAGAAGAGGCAACATCTTGAGGATGACAAGGCAGTAAATACAAACACTTGCACAAATATTCATGACCAAATAAGATGAGATAACCACCTGAGATTTGCATTGAACAAATATGACTACACCAGGATACACTATAGGTGCTGCACACTAGACCAATGCTGAACCTAACAACTTGTTCAAAATGAATGAATTAATCCTACAGGCAGAGCTTTTTGGTCATGTCTGACTCAATGGTGGTCATGGTCTGCAAAGGCATCCTCCCTCTATGTTCTAAACAACAATGGCATCTATTCACGCGTGATTTTGTTACCACATATTTGTCCTTATGCAACAGAACATTGAGCTCCAGGATGTTTGCCTGAGGTTATGGATTACAAGCAATAATGTTGTAAATAATGTTCAGATTCTTGCACAGACTGATCATTTCACTTCATGCATTGTCAGTGGCCACAAATATTAATTTTGTGCTTCAAATATAGTTTTTTTTACTCTTAAAGTGATGGTACCTGCAGACTTTTTTTATCTGGCTCAGTGGTAGTGGTCAACCGATATATCGGTTATATATGTGACATTTTTTAAATAATAATATTTTTTATATTATTAGTAATAGAAAGGCAAATATTATAATACTTTCTTGTATGCCGTCAGCATTCAGTAAATATGTGTTCATATAATTTAAACAAATCTTTGAATGACTAATGAACATTTAATTTCACAAACCTTGCAAACTTAGTCGAATCCAGCTGTGAGATCTTGTGAAGTGTGCATGTGATCTGCATGATCGCATGTTCTCTGTGTGACGGTAGGTCTGTGTGAATTGAATGCTTTAAATTTTAAGTGTGATTTTAAATTATGCTGCACTTTATGCATCTACTCAGTGTCATATTCATGTCATTTTCTCTGTGTGCTGTATGTAAAATGAGTGTTACCCTGGCTTTATTTGAAAAAAATGATTCCCAATGCACACAACCTTCTGAGAATACTAAGTGCATTGTTGATTACAGGGTTTACTTCCTTTTTAATTATATTTTCATTAAATATTTATTTATTTGTGAAAATACTTTGTCATCTAAAGTATAAGTATGTTTATTGTACACATTTATTTTTTAATCCTTTGCCAAATTATTTCAAATTTCTTAAATATTAATACTAATTTAAAAAATGACAAATTATATCGGTAATTAACTGAAATACAAAAAAAAAAAAAAACATATAATTATATCGGCTTTATATTGGCTATCGGCCCTCTGCTTTCCAAGGTATCGGTATCGGCATCGGCTGTCAAAAAAACAATATTGGTCGACCACTACTCAGTGGTAGAACATTGTATTAGCAGTGCAAAAGGTTGTGGGTTCAATTCCCAGGGAATGCACATACTGGTAAAAAAAATGTATAGCCTGAATATAGCACTGTAATTCGCTTTGGAAAAAAGTGTCTGCTAAATGTGTAAATGTAATCAGTTATTTGCTTTATCACATATGCTTTGTTTGACATAACATATCAGCATAAAGTACACTAAATTGTTAGAAATATGTTTGCGTGACGTACTCGAGTGATGATGTAAAAGAACCAAAGAAGCTTTTTTAATGGGTTTGAAGAAACAAACCAATCCGAAGGAACCGGTTCACGTAAAAGAATCAATCTTGCAAAACACACACATCCATACATAATCCAATGACTTAAAGCTTATAAACTTCATAAATGGCAGTAGCCCACTGTGCTGGCATTTACAAGAATAAAATCTGAAATCCACTTCAGAAGTCCTTAAAATCCCCACCCACCTCCACACTGGATTTACCAGGAGTCTGCTGTCAGTCAGAGCACCGGGTTTATACTCAGATGAGACGAGAGGAGGGGAACAAGCAAACCATCCTATTAACCCTGATGACCAAGAAACAGTAATAAACTGTAACTTATTGGAGTCATCTGACATTGTGTACTACCACCACTTATGTCTGTCAGTGAGATCATTCTGTCATTTCTAATGAATAGCGAAACTCGGCCTTGGTTATTTCAAATGCACACACACACACAACAGTCACTGGGATTCTTTTTCAGACCATGTAACATGACAATGCAGTGTAAAGACAGCTCGGGTCTCTTAGGAACATGTCTTACCGCATCATGATGCATTGTCCCTGCAATATTTACACTGTAATTGTGGACTGCTCAAAGCAAATCACCGCACAGCAGCAATTACATGGTGCACAGCAGCAAACCTGCATTCAATCTAAACTCTGGTCAATATGATGAGGCAGCTAAAACTGCAACCACACTGCCATTACAGCCCAAACTGATTCAGACTTGTTCTAATAATTCTTGATTTATTAGAGCAGGAGTTGAGAGCAAGGACTTAGAGGGATGTTCAATCATGCATAAAGAAAAGTGTCTAAAAGATAGTGCAACCTGAGTCCCAGTGACAGCAATCATCAGTCGTAATGGAGCCCAGCCTACTTCACCGGCTGTGGAATACTGGACTGTAGGATGCCATTACACATGTCATCAAGGATTCTAATTAATGTGACTAAATAATGCAACATGCAATGCATTGCCCAGGTTAGTAGATGATGAACAGATGAATGAAATGCGCCATGCAGGGACTGATGATGGACCTGAGATGATGATGGAAGGTGTAGGTATGTCGATTAGAGGTGGAAGCGACACTACACCTGCTCAAGTTATTCAGCTGTATGCATTAAACAATTGCATCAATTATGTAAGCATAACTATAGTACAAATGCATATGTTCTGCACAGTTAAACACTGCAATAAAGAAAGGCAGATGGAATGAGCTTTAAAGCAGGCATCGACAGAAATGCAAACCGCTTCTCCGCTTGTGCATTGACCACCGCGTCTATTACAGCACAGTTCTGAAAATGACTGAAGGAGAGATGCAAGAAATGTGCCGATAAATGACAAGCAGCGATGAATTCCCGCCGCCAGCGCGCTCCAGATGTTAGCAACGCTTCATTGGAGCTGCGCGAAATCACCAGTAACGGTACTTACCGCAAAACCGCCGAAATGCAAATTATTCGCGGAGACCGATAAATCCATCTGTAACAGAATCACCGGATGACATTCTTTCCAAAGGTGTTTTCACGCGATGAACGGGCGGCTCCGGCTGGGTCTCGCGCGCTTCCATGGGCAAGAGGGTCAGAGCGCGTGACGTAGACGCTCCACATAGAGAGACGCTGTTTCAGGGCATTTAAATGTGTTGCCATGTAGTCGAACAGGAGTTGATCAAAAAATATGGAATTCCCATCGAAGTACGTAAAAACAAATACGGTTACGGAGCGTAAACAAGCCCTAAATGGTCACACGAGTAACCATCTGATTATAGTGCGCATAAACTCCCACAAATTGGTTACTTTAAATTGCTTGATTTAAGTTTTTAGTCTTCTATTGGTTGGATTTATAAGTATTCGGGTTTAACAAAGTCCACATAACTTTGGGGAAGACTAGCCGGCGCATCATAAATATTTTGTATGATAATAAAAACGATTTTCTTGAGGCTTTTTTTCCGAAATGAACATTAGGCAACATTGCCATCGTGTGGATAAAAGGGCATCTCCCATTGGGAGCGATCTAAGGGCTTCTGTCAGATGATATAACGTCTTTCACTGCCCGATAAAATTATATTAGCCTGTATTATATAAAGATTTATCTGTAAATAAATCAAAACAATAATAATACAAACAAACTAGGCTTCCTAATTAGTTTAGCTATTTAATAAACACAAATGGCAGTCTCTAGAGGAAAAAGAGAGAGACATTTCCAAAACATGACGTAATAACAGTAAAATAGGTGCAGGGTAAGCATAATACGGGTTCTGCCAGATGGAGCACCAAAGCTTTTTGAGCTCAGTTCAGGACTCCTTCTGTTTTACCCATCAGGTGTTTGGACATCATCTTTTAGCTTAAAGGAGAGCCTCTTCTCATGTTCTGCCAACTAGTCACACACACTGAGTCTTGGACCTGTTAGAATCCAGTCAAAGTCCAGTATTCAGGGCTGTTATGAAAACCTGTGGGACTATTAGTGTTTTTCAGGCGTCTGGTTGGTCACACTGTCCATACCTTGCATTTCAAGTCCATCTTAATCTATCCAAAAGGCCAGTGGATCCCAGTGTTAAGCATACAAAATAAGCACACTGTGCCACAGTATGCCACCTAAAGAGTTCATCAAAATAGTGAAAATATATTTTCGGCTGTATTGCAGTACAAACTTTTCAGCTTCTGAGAATGTCTCTGAATCTGGCATTTAGCAGACGTTTAACATCATGTGACTTGCAGACTGAAAGTTAAATGCCCAAGTCATGGGGTGGTTTTATATGATTGAGCAGTGCTGGGTCAGGTCGACTCCACCTGGGACTGAATCTGAAGCCTTTACAGTAACAGTCTTTAATTTTACTAATGGATTATCACAATTTCTGCTCCTTTTTTAATTTTAAAATTGAACATCTTGTGGTCAGAAACTCCTGTTTCTCATCTCCTCTGGTCTCTGGTTTCTTCTTAATGAGTGCTTCACTTATCTAATTTAAATCTACCATTTAAAAGTCTGGGGTCAGTAAGATTTGTAGTTTTTAAAAGAAATAATAATTTCCGGTGGCAGAAAAGACATTTATAATGTTACAAAAGATTTGTAATTCAACACCAAGGATCATGTGACAGGGAAGACATCTTACAATATATTAAAGTAGTATAGTTTTTTCAAACTGTAATCATATTTCACAATATAACTGTTTTTGTTTTTAATCATATAAATGCAGCCTTGTTGAGGCTTATGTTAAGTATGTCTTTTCTTATTGATCATATTACATTGAAAAATTATTACTGTTGTTTTTGATTATTATATCCTCTCATTATCGATTCATTATTATTTAGCATCAAAATGTTTACCTCTTTTTGAAACGTTTGTAGACCTAAAAGTCTGAAATGTAGAAGGCATTTTTGAAGCAATTGAAAATCTGTAGATTTAACAGTGGCTTCAACCTGTAAAACATGCATTTGAAGCAATGACTGCAAACAAAGCATTTTATGCACATGCAAATTTATTTAGTCATCATTTATAGATATTAACTGACAGCAAGTGTAAACATTGTTTTCAGAAGGAAGAAACATTAAATTATACAGCGTAGAACACCAGAACAACTGAATCGCTGATTATTATTTACTATCACATCAATACTAACAACAACATTCACCATCGCAAACTCCCTGAACCCTCTTCCTCTTCTCAAATCCTTACCAATGGCACCTCCTCACTTCATATAATCATTTATTATAAGGTTACCTTCTTGTGTGCTCATCGTGCACTCAACTAGCTAACTACTGGGCCGTAAGAACACTCAAAAGTGTTCAAACCAGAGACTTACTGTAATGTTTACAACAGCCATGCAAAGTGTAGTAAAAGTTTGCAGCTTACACATTTTGTCATATCCATTGACAGTTTGAGGTGAGAAACAGCTGTTTAACGTGGCATAGTTATATCCTATCTGGCTATGTGTATGCTATCTTTAGTTTTCTTAAAGTTTTTGGCACATCATTGCGCCATGATCACTAATGTGCAAGTGAAGAATGAATAGTATGAAAATCAGCTCCTTGGTATCAATGCTCCATGCACCTAAGATGTATTTTGTGGTGCATATACCCTGTAGTTTTCATTTAGGGACTTACAAATATTCCTTCCTTCTTGCAGTATAGTTATCTTGATCACAAGCACCATAGATATGTGAGCATCACGCAGACTAGTCATTTAGATAAAAATGCAAAATGAAAACAATCAGATGACTAAAAAGTGTTTTTGCATAAAGCAGAGAGTGGGTGGCTGATGCAAAGCTAGTGGTTACGAGAGAGCAACAATTCATGAAGAAGGGTTTTAGGGGACATCAGTTTTATTCCAGTTGATCCTCTGGTGCCATGGTGCTGGTCTGCTCAGAGGTAATGCCTAAAATATCAAAGGCACACAAGTTAGTTTAACAATCACAGAAATAATTTGACATGCTTTATGAATTTCATTCCAATCAACACTGCAGTTGCCTCCTACTGTGTATGTAGTTAAAGGGATACTAAACCTCAACATTTTGTTATTAATCACTTTCCCCCATGCCGTTCCAAACCCGTTAAAGCTTAATTCGTCTTCTGACGATGCTTTTCATACTTTTCTGGATGTTGACAGTGTATTTTACTCGGCAGTCTATGGGAGAGTATCAAGCCTCCCTGTTCTCATCCAAAATATCTTAAATTGTGTCCCGAAGATGAACAAAGATTTTACAGGATTGGAACAAAATGGGGTAAGTGATTAATGGAACAAAATTGTCATTCTGGGGTGGAGTATCCCTTTAATGCAGCACAAAATTTCAACCACTCATGATGTTATAATAAAAAACAGGAAGTCTCACTTGAAGCATCATCATCAATGAGAGTTTTATTCTCTTCCTCGTTATAACCAAAACCTAAAAGTTTGGACATGTTCACTGGAGCTGCCCCCTTCTTATCATGGGATCTGTAGTGAAAATGATCAAATACTTATACATTAAACACATTTCAGGAATTGAATCATTGTTTTTACTGTGAATCTGGAAAATAATGTAGAGGCTACATATTTAGAAAAAATAAAGACATACATCTTTTTGAACTTGTTGGCTTCCCCAATCTCTTTTTGGCTAAGGGAGAGCTTCTGCATCTCCGATGCAGCTTGGTTTACATTCTGTGTAAGGAAATAAGAGGGTATATAATTTTAAGATTAAACAAAATTATTCACATTTTAATATAATGGTATAAAATGCTACTAATTAAACTTTCTTTACATGTGATTAATTCAAAATTCACAATGAATCATTCCAACCAGCAATACAAAATAAAATTCACAAATGCATCATGAATACAAAGAAAGATGGGAAGCATGAAGGCAGAATAAAAAAAATGAGTAAAAATGCAGCAAGATGATTCAGTTTCCTGTGTAAAAGATGAAAATGATAGGGCACGAAGTGAGAACCACAGATCTGATGCTACACGGTACAGAGCTGTAGCAACAGTCATTTTGAGTCAATGTTCTAAAAGAACCACTTCTTTATAGTTAAATATGTCAAACTGGTTTTTACATTAGAAAGTCTTTGCTAAGTAACCTTAGTACTTTAAAGTATCTGCTTTCAAAGTATGCAACCCTAACTTGACTACAGCAAATTAGTATTTTGTATTTACAACTAAATAGCCACATAGCAAACAAATTTAAAAATTTGTATGCCTAGTGTCAACATGAAAACACACTATATGGACAACACTGTTAAGACACCCCTTCAAATAAACAGGTTTGACTACCTGGTCACACTTTATTTTAGGGTTCAATTCTCACTATTAACTTACCATTAACTATGACTTTTGCCTCAATTAACTCCTTATTTGCTGCTTATTAATAGTTCATAAGGTAGTTGTTAAATTTAGGGTATTGGGTAGGATTAGGGATGTCATGCATTATATGTACTTTATAAGCACTAATAAACAGCCAATATGTTAATAATAGACATGCTAAAAAGCAACTAGTTATTGGTGTGAATTGGACCCTATACTAAAGTGTTACCGACTACTTTAATAATTTCCATGAGTACAAATCTTAATGTTAAAGCATATAACAATATTCTAGGGAATTGTGTTCTAATTTTATAGCAACAGTTTGAACAGGAACCTTTTATATTCTACCATGAGAGTGCATCTTTGTATAAGGCAAGGTTCAAAAAGAAATGATTGACTCAGTCAGTGTGGAAAAACTTGGCTGTTCTGCAGAAAGTGAAGTCCTAATCCCAGCTGAACACCTCTGGTGTGACTTTAAATGCAGACATTGAGCCAAAAACCACATACCAATGACTTGATCATATGGGTACAGTCATTTTAGACACTTCCAAAGCTGTTGCATAAGTGATGGAAATAAACATTTTAAATACATGAATTAATTTTCTATCTATGTTGCCATAGTTTTGGAAGTGCCTTTTTCAGTTCTAAAGAACGGTGTCCTAATACTTTTGTCCATATGTGACCCTGGAGCACAAAACCTGTCATAAGTAGCAATAGCTACAAGTAGGGTATGTAGCAATAGCCAACAATACAATGTATGGGTCAAAATTAGCTATTTTAATTTTATGCCAAAATACATTAGAATATTAAGTAAAGATTGGGTTCCATGAAGACATTAAGTACATTTCCTACTGTAAATATATTAAAACGTAATTTTCAGTATGCATTGCTAAGAACTTTAAAAGCGATTTTCTCAATATTTTGAGAAACACCCTCAGATTCCAGATTTTCAAATAGCTGTATCTCAAACTAATTTTGTCCTATCCTAATAGCCTTATTTAGTCAGCTTTCATGACGTATATATATAAAAAAGGACCCTTATAACTGGTTTTGTGGTCCAGGGTCATCTATTATGTATCTTGCAAAAGTCCTATGGGAGGACATGGTCTGGCCATTATCCAAAGTGTTCATGTCAACCATTAAGAAAATTAAAAACAGAATCACAACAATGGAAAGCAAAAACAACAGCATGCACCTTGGAGTTTTTTCTCAAATGATTCAAATGAAGAAGTTCCTTCACTGATATGGTTTTGCAGGCGCATGGCAAAAAAGAAAGATGGCAAATGAAAGATGGTTTATAATATGGAAACAGTTATGGGAAGATTAAATAAGTGATGGCTATCATGTTCTTTGCTGATCCATTCACCTTTTTACCAGAATCCCAGGCTGAACAGTTATCAGTTCCAAAAGGGGGATCCAGGTGCTGTAAGACAACTTTAGACTTGCCGTTTCCATCAGGGGTAGTTGCTTCACTGCTGCTGTAAGCATAAGATGAGGTGATTGAACCCCAGTTTCACGAAGCCATACTGGATGGATTGGGGTGGTACCCTTTTCTGTACACAACCCTATGTCCTTCATGTCACCTTATTGAACTGCTTGAACATGCCATGCTGATTTCTAAAGCCTTAAAGGAATAGTTCACCCAAAAACAAAACATTTATAAAAAAAAAAAAAAACATATATTACTATACTCGGGCCATCCAAGATGTAGTTGAGTTTGTTTATTTGTTTGTTGGAGAAATTTAGCATTACATCATTTGCGCAACGATGGATTCTCTGCAGTGAATGGGTGCCGTCAGAATGAGAGTCCAAACAGCTGATAAAAGCATAACAAGAATCAATAATCGACATGCCTTGAGATCATCGATTAACACCTTGTTAAGAGAAAAGCTGCGTGTTTGTAATGAAAAATCTATCATTAAGAAGTTTTAACTTTTAACCCCTTTAAACCATCCCCTCTAGTCAAAAAAAAGTCTATAATCCTTAATTATGCTTTCTCTAATGAGAAAGTCTGTTGCCTGGTGTCCTATCACATTCAAATCCTACCTATTCAGATAGGTAAAAATTGATAGCCTGATTGCACTGTAAGTGATAAAAGCGTCTGCTAAATGCATTAATTTAATTTAATTTAAATCCATCAAGATATTTGGTTAGAACTGTTTTGGGTTGTTTTCACTTGTAAACTGCTCTGCATGATCTGTGCATATTTCTCTCCTGGGTTAGACTAAACAACTTTTTCCACTGGACATAGCTATATTAATCGATAGAGGACTCAATTTGAAGTTAAAAACATCTGAATGATTCATTTCTTTATTACAAACATTCATTAATTGATGGACTGGAGGCAAGTGGATTATTAATGGATTATTTTGATGTTTTTATCAGATGTTTGAACTCTTCTTCTGACGGCACCCATTTATTGTAGTGGATCCATTGGTTGAACGAGTGATGTAATGCTAAGTCAGTTCTGATGAATAAACAAACTCATCTATATACTTGGATGGACTGAATTCCTTTAAATACTAGAAGTAATTGACACATTCATAGCATCTTTCTCCAGCCAAATAGTTTGTAATAAACTGAGATGACCTCTTATAATCTTGTCTAGGATCGTTCTTTTAATCAGAATGATGCATTTCCGAAGCCTTTGGCTTCATTTATAATTTCTGTACAAAACAACACCTTATGGGCTGACGAATTCTCACCTCTCTTGATCATCAGGTGCGCCAGAGAACCAGTTAGAGGGTTTGTAGGAACTGTTAGGTTTAGTTTCCACAGGGTCATCATGACTCAGCAAACCTACGGGAGAAATGAAAGAGAAGCAGGCCATAATTCAAATGAATCAAATCAAATTTACCGTCACCATTTGAGCCATTCCTTCAAGGATTTTTTTGTGTGTATCAAGCTGATTTCACTTTTAGTAATCCAGTTTTGTGTAAAAATGTCTTAACATTTGGTAGTTGTATCAAACAATAAGTCACAAAATACTTCAAGATAATTTGTCGGGATCACTTTGTATTCTATACCAAACATTTAGTATGCAAAAGCAGTAGGTCATTCTAAACATATGCACTTCACTTAGTTTCTTTAATAAATAGTGAGACGAGACAAGTGCACAAGATGCTATCCTGAACATATCATAAATCATTTCAAAGTTGAAGGTAAATTTGAAAACAACACATTCTAGTGTGACACAATTACCCCTCTGTCCTCCTTGTTTTGCCAGTTTAACATAATCCGAGTCGGAGGCCTGAACGCCTACGCGTCTTCCTCCTTTAGTTTTTTCTTCAGGAGTGATGTCGGCATTCGCAGATAAACCTGGAATCTGTGATGAGGGTCCAACAGCTCCATTTGAACTAGCAAGGTTAGCTGTTCTAACACCTACAATTAAATTATAATATAAGTACAAGCATTTGCCTTAATCAAAAACATATTTGTGAAAACAATATTCATATGTATTATGTGACAGCAATGTAGGCCTGAGGTGGTCTGTAAAGAAGATAGCAGTGTGATTTGTTTCTCAGAAGGACCTGGCTTTGTCCGGCGGTAGTTGGGCTCGGCAGCCATGACTGGTGTCTTTAGTGGTCAGCGGTGGGTTGATAGCTCTGAAATGGCAGAAAGGCAAAGCTAAGTCCTTAGCATTTATTCGAACTAAAAGGTCAGACGAACGTTTGTCCTTTAACGCGTGTTTAAATTATCCAATAAAACCGCGAATTAATAAATGTCATTGTCAGCTCGACATATTGAGCACTGGTCATTTCTTCTTTGTGTAGACTGCTGTGTATCTACAGCTCATTTCTCAGTGCGAATAAATGTATCTTTAACCGATCATGTTTTAAAACACTGTGGCTATTTTAGCTATTTCTCTTAGGATTTTCTTCTTTATAATTTAGCTGTCGAGTCAACCTTGTCGCCTAGTAACAAAAGCAGCATCAGGACCACAATTATCATCTATACAAGACAGGCCAATTATCAGCGCAGATTTTAAAAATATAATTCACAGATATTGCGATTAAAAACAACATTGGAAGTAGAATTCATATATCATATTAAATCGCTACTGATATACCTGAGGCCAGGAAAAGATGTGGAAAAGACAAAGCTTGCGTCGTGTTAGCCAGCACACACAGAAGGGGGGACGCCTAGATTTCTCTTCTTCATCAGACTGAACTGCGCACTGAACCTGGAGACGCCTTTCCTGCCACCTACTGGATTGGGAATGATCTTCAGGAAGCGTGGAAACACCTCCACACGGGACACCGCACAGTTTTGACAAACGCAAGAATGTGCAAGTCATGTAGTATATCATTCAGACCAGGTTTCAGCTGATATGTTTTTTTTATTAGCTTTTGTTATTAACATTTTTTTATTATTGTTATATTTATTTGTTTGTTTGTTCGAAGACAGTTTAAATATGGAGGGCCAAATTAAATAATTGCATAAATGTTGAAATATATAAATCATTAAATGCATCACTAAATACATATAGGCTATAAATGTATAAATAAATGCATAATCACTCATTTATTCATGCTTCATTCATTCATTTTATTCATGTTTTATACAACGATAACTCTGAAATGTGGAAGAAATAAATAAACAATTGAATGAACATTTATGCACTTTTTTACACATTTAATTATTTAAATATGTATTTAACCATTTATCTATATATTTCAATATTTATTTAATGATTTAAGTTTGAGTAATTTGGACCCCTGTATACTGTTCATCTTCATCAATTCTGTATTTCTGTTTTAATGTATATGGAATTTCTAGAGACATTCTGCCTTTTTATTTTATTCTTTAATCATTTTACTTTACTGTATTTTTTTTCTAAAATGAAAGTGAATTAAAATCTGCTATTCATCTTTATAAAATCTCTGTTTCTATTTTAATGTCCAAAGGCATTTTTTGACAATTTTAAATAAATTAATTTAATAATTAAAAAGTGAATAGCACATATACCATTTCATTATAAGAAATGTGAAAGCAAAATATTATGCCAAAAATTATTTCTCAAAATTTCATTATGAGAGATGTGATAGCAAAAATTATGCCAAAAATTCAAAATTAATTTAAACAATCTAATTTTAATTTTTATCATATCTGTACAATTATATATCTTTTTTTTTAATTGGCAGAAAATGTAATGCATATTTATGTAGGTCTACCTTTTGTTTGTTTTAGAGGTGATTTTAAACATGATTCTGCATAAATGTGTGCTGACACAGCCTTACAGTAAAATCATGGTGTAGTTTGTAGTGAAGCCCTGGGGACTTCACTGTGGTCATGTGACGTGACATCCGTTCAGAGCAGAGGCGCGCATAAAAACCAGAGAGCGAGGTTCTCAGCAGCAGAGATGACAGCACACACTCTGAAGATGACAGCATCTGTTCAATACATAAGAAAACTGCTGGGAAAAAGCAGCTGTGCGACAAGCAACCTGTTGAACACCGGACACAAAACACAGAAGAACACTACTGATTATAAAACCATCAGGAATAAAGATGGAAAAAGTCATAAAAGAAACGTAAGTGACTTTTATTTTGTTTGATGTTTAATATGACTTGATATTTCTCTAGTAATATTCTGCTGAACATGTATGTTTCCACTAATATTTAATAGGCTATGTAAATAACATATCAATCCATTTAATTGCTTATTTTAATAATTAACAATATGAAATGTTATTTTGTAGGTAGTGCAATTCCAAGACAACACAACAGAGCAGTACATACGGTAAAAACATATTAAGTTCCATCTAAAGCTTGTCAGCCCACATGCACAACTCAAATTTGGTCTGACTCTCTCTTGCTCATGTCTTTTGGTTAACAGGAAAAGTGTCGTTTTAAGAAGAAAAGATAATGAAACTTTTGGGTTTGACATCCAGGTAACCTCATTACCCACCGTCCCACCCTCTCTCTCTCTCTCATACTCTTCTTATACTTTTTTCTCCACTCATTCAAGCATTACATGCCTGCCTGAGGGCTTATTATCTGTCAGCTGATAATTGGATTTTGGATGATGAATTGATTGGGTCTTCACTCCCTTTCCGTAGATAAGCAGTGTTGAGAGGAGCAATAGTACTGAGCAGGATTTGGGCTCGTGTGTGTGTTGGGTGAAGGAGAACAGTATGGCGGAGAGTAGTGGCTTAATGACAGGTGAGTTATCAAGACACCTGCTCACTTCTGTCGCGCACCAGTGTCATTCATACTTACTAAAATCTCTTTGTCTCTCACCTCAGGTGATGTTATTATAACGGTCAACAGTGTGTATATTGCTGGATTCACTCAGCAGCAGATCAGCAATCTGGTTCAAAAGTCCTCCACCTTAATGTAAGACTCAACTCTATTGTTTATGTTACGTTTTTGATGATTAATGTACAGTAATACAATGTATTGTCAATGGAAAAATAATCTAAAAAGGCTACAGTAAAAATCTGTTACTTTGTTCACTGAATAATGTTTATTTTAATTGTTTGTGAGGAATTTTTTTTCAATTAGCATAATTTATAGTTAAAATGTAATATTTCATTAGATATAACAGTTCACCACATTTATACATACATGCAAACAGACGTAAATATTAATTAAGGTTTTATTTTGTTATTGTTGTTGTTGTCATTAAGTATTTTAATGTCATTTTTAATGTCACATTTTTATTAATGGTCCCTGGTTGATTATATTTCATTTAAAAAGTTGAATGCAGTGTTTATTATATTGAATTATTTTTTATAATATTGCAATATTAATACTGTCTTAATAAAGTAGTAGTTTAATAATGTATTATTGTTATTATGTAATAAGCTCAATGAACCGGTCAAAACCCTGTCTAACCTTAGTTTTTATATAGTAAGTGCTGCTTGATCTGAATATATATATATTTTTTGTTGACTGTAGGATGGAGATTATCAGAGGTGCTACAGAAAAGCAGAGACAATTGCTCAGCAAGCTCTATCTCCTGCAGGTGATTTTCTTCAGAACATTTCTTAGTAGCATCAGTACCCTAATTATGTATCTTTATAACACTATGTCATCATTCATCTGTTTTGCGTAACTTGTGTATCAGTAGATATTTACGGTAATGTTGTTGTATATTGAGTAACTGTGAATGGTGAACAAAGCAGGATTTCTTCATGCTTAACAGGTTTTTTTTCTCTCTGTGTTTCCCCCTCACATTTACGCCACACTACAGAAACAGTTTACAGAGAAAAGCGAAGAGCTTCAGACACTCATCGCAGAGGAAGTGCGTCTAACAGGAGGTGTGTGTTAATGTGTGATTGTGTGTGAGAGAAGATGTTAAGACAGAGACGATGTGGGCATAAACTACCCACAAGTGGAACACATCATTTCCCCATAATGCCACACTCTGCCCTCAGGATGCCAACAAAAGCATTAGAAGATCTGTGCGTGTGTGTGTGTGTGTGGGTGGCATGTGGGGAGTGTGTGTGCTCATATGTAGAAATTCTGCTTTTACGGGAAGAAACTTTGCTGACAATTCTTGATAATGTTTTGATATGAAACTACAGCTAGTCTACACCATCATTTTTTTTTATATCAGTACCAAATGAAATTTTTTCGTTAAAACTGGTTTTCATTTCAGTTACACAATAACACAAACTCTTCAGTGAATTAAAACAAAATCTGTTCTTGTTTTTAGGTGCTGAGGATAAAATCCAGAAGCTAAATGTCCTTTCTGCAGGATCCTCTGCGAACCTTTGCTAACAGTGTGTTTAACAGACAGAGAGTTTTTCCCCCAGTTCTAATACAATCAAACACACCTAACCAAGGTTGTGGGCTTCACTGGAAAATGACAGGCTAGTGCATTAGAGCAGGGTTGAAACTAAGCTTTCTGGTAAAGTAGATAGTGTATCTTGTGCTCCTGAGCCATTTTTAAAGTTAGTCCAGGAAAACAAATCCTGAACATATTCTCATTGAGATCCCATAAGAGACCCTGGTCAGACAGCAGACAGCATATTTCTGTATTTTTAAACTCACTGCTACATAGTGGTTTGAATTAGTGAGTGAAAAGCTAAACATTGAACTATTTATTTGAATTATACTGCATCTCAACTGTATTTGTGTATTTTGCACTATTAAGCATTCATTTTTTATTGTCAGTTTATTTAGTGTTATCTGATTTTCAAAATGTGTTTTGTGTATTTATGTACCAAGTTCTCTAATATTTATTAATTTCCATATTTATATAATGCCTCTTTAATAAACTTTTATAACAAACTGATGTTTCGGTGCTTTGTAGCACAGGCTGGTTCTGCTTTGGGCTGTTTCTCAATGTACACTTAATCTCGCTGAATGTGCTTTGCATAAGTTGATTTGTCTGCTGTTTGCTTCTGCTGAACACGTAGGCTTCCCAGATATCATCTCAGTCAGTGGTAAAACACCAGATGCAGTTCTCATTCACCACATAGATCTTAATCCTGGCAGGAAATGACACGTCATTGACGGTACATCCGGCATCACAGACCAACCTTAGCATTCTCATCACTTTTATAATGCTTGATTGACAGTATAACTGATGCCTCATTGGGTTTTCAACATCTGAGACCTCATTTTTAGCTTCTTAAAAGACTTTGTAGAATATCTTTACAGTATTAAATGGCAGTCGCACAAAGCTCAAACTGATGTAAACACAAGTAAGATTTTGTTAACCCAGGGAACATTCATCTAATCACAGAGTTATTGAGGTCTTGCTTATTGTGTGTAAGATTTTAGAATATAGTTATTTTGTTTGTTCAAACACAGTTTAATTGTTTCAGTTCATGCTTAATTATGTAGTTTAACTTTACACTGCTTCTTTTTTGACACATAAGGACTTATTGACTGATTGTGAAAGGCATTTCATAATTACTTCTAGTGGTTAAGTGAAACATGGTGAAAGTGTCCTTTCTGAAGCATTTATAGTAAAATAAAATACATACATTTAATGTAATTTCTATTGAAACGTGTATGTCATGTATTCAGATATATTTGTAAATAATGAAAATATGTACAATTATTTTTAATAACAAGTAGCAATCTACAGTTATAATTATAATTGAGCAGTCAAGACATCAAATTAAGTCTGCTCCTTTAAAGCACAACAAAAATAATGATTTAACTTTTAATGTGGCTTTATTACAATGAGCACTTTTCATAGGGGAGACACATGAAGGTTTTCTCTCATTAAGTACATTTATGTGGCCTTTTATTAGTATTTTTTTTATTATAAACCTATATAAAGTACACTACAAGCCACATTCAGTACCATTAAGCATACTTCTTTTTCACAAGGAAAAATAGAAACCTGCTTCCCACAAACAGGAGGCTGACTTTTTTAGCATCTCCAGAAATGTTGGACTGTGAAAATTCAATATCCACCTGACAGAAGGCCTGTTACCCTTATGCAAGTCTAGGAAAACAAAACTTTGCTTTAGAAGAACGCCAAGACTCCTCACATCTTCAAAAGAAGCTGGTACCACCTTCGAACTGAATGTCCTCTCTTTACAAATGAGCCAATTAATCCCACAATCCCATGCTCACACTCAGAAATAGAAGCCATTCAACACTGTTCTCCAAACAATGGTGATGAAATTCTCATCAGCTTCGTCACTGGGAATGAGAATGAGGCTGCGTCACCCAGTGCCACTAGATTCCAGTGAGTCGTGAAGGGAGGGACACAGACACAGCCATGCACAGACTGCTCACCACAAGAGACTACTTCTGAGCATCCATCTCCTTCTTCAAGATCTCCTCTCCTTCCCAAACCACAGGAACCAGAGACAGGAACCAGAGACAAGAACAAGAACAAGGTAAGATGCATTATTGCACAAGTACTGTGAGGTTTTAGAGTTTGCGTCAGTGTGGCGGTTGGTTTCTATGTTTGTTCTATCAATGCAAATCTCCTCCATAGACTAGCCATTGGTTTTGATGGCGGTATAAGTTAACTTTTCACATTTAGGTGGTTTGGTGTACTTCTTCAAAGTGCTTAAGTTGTGTTATACTAAGGAAAAACTCATTTTAGTTATACAGACATGAAGAGAACAGCAATGATACTTTTTAAAATGTAAACTGGAAGATGTCTAGACATGGTTACTTGGACATACATTCTCGTTTTTCTGTGTTTATGTAACCTTACGGCACAATTTCGCATTTTGTGCACGTTACGTAAGGCCTCTCATTGTCGAAACATACAGGAAGAATCGTGTACTTGCAATTCTCATTCCAGCAGTTGGTCACTTTGTTTAGTCAAATCAAATTAAAATTCCTCAAAACAACTTTGCATCTTTCGCCAAGTCTCATCCTATCCTTTCGAGAACTTACTAAAAGTCTTTTCCTAATTTGGACAAACCATGGTGTTGACTGAAAGCACTGTCATCTGAATACCATATCAGGTAAACTGGTGAAAAAAGACAGCACAGTCATTCGTTAATCATCATATTAATACAGAAACCAATTGTTACAGGCATGTTACATCTCTTCAGGTTGGTGGTTTTGGGGTAAATGGACTGGAACTCAAACTTAGAATCTGTCTCTTTTTCTTTATAAATTTACACCTGCTGAAACCTCAGGACAGGAAGTGACATCAATGGAGCAGAACGACAAGGACACATCAGAAGCTGAGAAACAGCAAATGAATAGTCAAACAGAAGAAGCACCTCAAGAGACGACGACACCCGAAGAGCCAGCCAATACAACTGAACAAGAAAAGAATGAAGAAGAAACAATTGTGAGTAATGGAGATGAAGAGGAAAATACAAACGAAGAAACAGATGAAGAGGAGGACGAATTGTGCGATGGTTTCCAGCCTTCGGTTGAGATGTCAATCCAGCTATTTGAAAAGGACAAAGGGCAAATCAACCGCCCTAACAGCATGTACAACACTGTCAGCTACAGGAAGATTAAGAGAGGAAACACAAAGCAGAGAATAGATGAGTTTGAGTTCATACTGGATGTATAACAGTGAATGTCTTCATGTGGTTCCTTCAAAAAGTATGTGATTGTTAAACAAAGGCTTAACACATGCTCACACACAATCAATCACATGAACAGTATTGTCTGACAGCTTCATTTCAGCCTATATCACACGTTTGTAGAGATCAGTAGTTGTAGGAAGCACATTTTGTAGAAGCTTCAAGACAGCTGCCTCATCTCTGATTGATTTTAAGTAACCCCTCATTTGGCAGCGAGCTGGAAAAACAACATTTATTTGTCTACAAATGAGAGTTTTTCATTTATGAATGCTGCTTCAAATGACACGCAGTCTGTCTGACTAATGCAGGCCTGTGTAAGTAGTTGACAAATCACCATTAATGAATTACTGGAAGAGCTTATAGTTACATTAGCATACCGTATGAAGGGCATTGTTGTATTCCTGTAAATCTACAAGTTTCTAATATTGTGTTTATGGTTTAATGGCTTTGTAAAACATGCTCACACATTTTAAAACACAGCAATAGACATGAAAGCAGTTTATCGTTTCCATATTCAGATTTGTATATGTAATGTCTTCATACTGTGATTATGTCTTTGAACAATTAGCAGTTTTCATTGCTTTCTATAATGACATTACGTCCCCTTGGAATTATAAGGTTCTATCTGCGTTCTGAGTAGTTTTGAGATATTGAGCTTTAAAATGTTTGTGTTCCATAGACTTCTGTAAATAGAACCTTTTTGTTTTTTCAATAAAAAATCCCAAAATGTACACAACTTAAAATAAATCATCACATAATGTAAATAAATTGTCACAAAATAAGAATATGTGAATAACTCAATTTTGACAAAAATGTCAGATAGAACCTTATAATTCCAAGGGGACGATAATGTTACTTGATATCTGCCGTACTAAAAACTGCATTAATGTAATCTGTAATAGTTGTTGCATTCATGTAAAAGTTGTTATGGCTATCTTTTCTCTGAGTACACTAAATTATTATAATATTTTTTTTCATCTGATGAGATCAAATAAAATCTGTGCAATAATTGGCTTAAATTGACTGTAAATATTTTACATTCTAACGAAGTGGAGACAGCACATTTAAATGATTTTATATAATATAATATAATATAATATAATATAATATAATATAATATAATATAATATAATATAATATAATATAATATAATATAATATAATATAATATAATATAATATAAAAATATTTCCTCACCACTAGATGGCAACATTGTTTTGTCTTGATGTAAAAGGTGAGGAAGGCAGTTTGCATGATGATTACATTCTCAAACTACATTCCTGTTAATGGGTAAAAAAATCTTCATTTGAATTCTGAACATTATGCGTGATCACACATATTTTTCTACGCAAAATCCTGACTGTTATGTGTCCGGTTATGCATAGTTGTAGAACTGAAACATTCATCATCAACTTAAGAGAATAAATAGACATTATTTCAAACATATTATCTCGACAACCCTTTATAAACCAGGCTAATATGAAACCAGAATAAAACAACTTGGATAATAAAATCAAACTTTGACACCGACAAATTGTTTCCCGTTGCCTAACTAATCATTTTAACGTGGCATCTAATGTATGTATAATCAATGTAATGAGATATTTACTGCAGTAATTAGTTTAATTTGGGTGTTTATAAGCCGACGGACTTTTATTTCTATTTTTGTGTTTCTGGCCTCTCTCTAATGGCTCATTGGGAGTCTGTGTGGGTTTGGTGTTGTTTCCTCTTGTTAGCTTTATAAATGCTTGAACTTTACTTTCCAAATCTCACTAATTGCTTTTTATTTGAAGGCAGTTTATGAATATCACTTCCATTCCTCCAGCCACATCACCTGCTGCTGACTGATCCTAAAGTACTACAGGTTACATTAATGTTTTCATAATTCTGCTGGCGGTTTATTTAGGCAAAACGAGACAGGGCTTTTGGCCTGGCTTGTTCGAGTCAGGTCGGGCCTCATTTGAATGCTGACAAATGTCATGCTGCCATGGCAACGGGAGGTTTGTGACTGTTGTGGTGCAGCTTCCCTGGGCTGGGGGTCGGAAGGCACTTCCTGGACAGCACACGTCCCCCGTGGTTTAGGCTCGTAATTGACCTTTCCTGACAGAGCGGTGCGGCTTTTCATTCTCCCTTTCTCTCTGACTCTTCTACTGTTTCCTCTTTCTTTCTGGTTTTGTCGCTCTCACTCTTTGTGTCTGCCCAGAGAGCAGGTTGCATCACGGTGGGCTGAAATGCCACAACTGGCCCGGGGCTTTTTTACGCAGCTCTTTCTGACTTCCTCTGGCTCTCTTTGCCTGTTTGAAGCATGTTTACGCAGTAAGGACCATGGGCTTGTCTGCCAGTTTCATGCCAGATAAAAAAGAAACAAGCTTCTCATGGGTTGCAAGTTTAGAAGTATGACGTATTATTACACTCAAATATTTGGATACTGAAGGCACGCTGAAACATGTACAGTAGGTACATTTTATTGGATTAAACATCTTTAAAAAAACATCAAACTAGGTCTAGGCAGCATTTATTTATTAATATAAATAAAAAAACACTCTTATCAAGCAACAAGAAAAAAAAATTGTACTAATGGTAAACTTTAGATTCTAAAACAATAGATTCTGTCCTATGGAAATAAAATGTCCATTGTTATTGTGATCTAAAAGCGAAACTAAAACTATATAAAATATTTTCTTCAACTAAATACGTTAAATTAAAAGCAATAAAATATTTAAATAATTTAACTTTTTATTTCAGCTAGCTGCCATTTTTGTTTCGTTCAACTTGACGGAAAATAAAAACTAAAATAACTGAAACTGAATAAACTAAAATGAATAAATAAAGATGAATAGCAATATATTTTAAAAAAATATTACAAATGATAAAATCAAACAAAATTACTAAAACAAGAATACAGAAAATATAAAAATAAAATCTCATTAAAAATATTATCAAAATCTATAATAGTGTATCAATGGCTGTGTGGCCATGTCACTTCACTTCAATGATGCTAAAATAACAGATAAATCCATGGAAAAGCCAAATGCAAAATAGCTTCAAAAAGGTCATAATAATAAAATAATAATAAATGAAATAAATAAATAGTTAACATTTACAGAATTTGACATTACTGTTTCATGCCGCTTTCTACACGCTTGTCAGAATTCTTATTTGTGAAATGAATCACAAGTTATTTTAATGTTTTCAGGTTTATACATTTAACAGTACGCTAACGGGGGTAGAAAAAAGTTGATATTAATAAAAACTATATTAATAGAAATAAGAAATGTTTTATATTATATAAATGTTATGCCAAATTTAATTATTTTTATTTTTAAATGTATGGGCAGTTATGAATGAGTATGTCACGGGTGCCTGTGCTTGAAGTGTCTAAAAGTGTCCAAATAAATGAGATGAATCTATCAGTGTGTAAAAACTATTATTTTTTTTTTACAATACAGTGAATGCCAGCTCCGTATTTTATATGCGGATGAATCCACAGACGTTGACATGTTCAACATCTTCATTCTAACAGATACGGTGTACAGAATAAATAATGATTTGAGAGCAGGAGGTCGCCTCGGAAGTGTGAGTCATCCGTCAGTGTTTGTGTGCTGTGAGAGCGGCCCACTGTGGCCTGATTCTACGGCAGACATTCATGAACCCCCCTCATGCCATGATCGCTCCACAATGACAGCTTTGTGAAGGATGGAAGAGAGCTGCTGTGGAAAATATTCAAGACGCTGAGAGAAAGAGAGAGAAAATGAGAGAAAAAGAGGAGCTATCAAAGTGTTTCGTTCACAAAGCCGGCGAGTGTTCCAGCTCCACTGGAAACTTTCAGTCGCTCAGTTGAGTTTAAAGGGGGAGTGAGACAAATAGAAAGCTTGCGTCTTCTGGTAAACATGGGGTGGGGTCAGGAGGGGTCACTGTTCTCTGTGCATTCAGTGGGTGGGTGCGAAGGGTTTCTGGAGGCCTGTTCCGCTGTCCATTCTCTCTTCAGGTCAGCTCCAGAGACCAGTGACGTCACAGTGGCTCACAACGGACATGCTTTGACAGAATGCACAGGAACTGATGACATCTCACATCGTTTAGGGGGAATTATGAGTTTAATAGCCATCTGAAAATACACATTTCTTACATTTCATTGCATGTCAGAAGTCAGAAAGAGCTTTATTACCAAGTATGTTTACACACACAAAGAATTTGAATTATCAATTTAAAGGTGGGGTATGTCTTTTTTCAAAAAATGTTATAGAAAACCGATTCGGGCAAAAAAAGGTTTACGATAAGGGAATAAGTAGGGCCTGTGTAATCAGACTTCCAGCACTGGAGAGAACTCAAGAAGCGGAAAGGCCTTCAATCGGACGCCGAGGTTGCTTTGTTTCTTCTCAATAGGTGAGTAACATTGGTTAACATTGGTGTGCATATTAAAACACACAGTACTACCAATACATATTTGACCTGTATAACACATTGCTTTCACTTATTGATGACATCGTACCCTCGGCCGGCTGGCACAGCAGATTCCGTCGTAATTGTTGCCTGGGTAGTGCATGTATGTGTGGGGCGGAGCTAACAAAATAGGGGCGAGACCCTTTTGGAGTAGGGGTGTGTTTGCTTTGGTGATTTGAAGTATTAACATTGGCTACCAGAAATCACTTACCCCGACCTTTTAAAGACTCAAAGTTCAATATTTAATAATTGCAATATTAGATTAAATTAAGAATCAATAATAATAATAACAACAACAATAAGAATTATTATGATTATTATTATTAAACAAGAAACAGAAGAAAATCATATAATCATATGGCTAAATCAATAGATAAATGCATTTATATAAGTCTCAAAATTATATAAGCCATTTAATTTGTATTATTCATTATTGTAATATTGAATAAAAATGGTGGCAAAATTGAAAATTATGATGATTAAAAAGGAGAAACAGAAAAATGACAATAAAATATGATGATTATAAAGAACAAATAGAAAAAAATAGAAAAAAAAATAGCAGAAACTACGACTTTATTCAGCATTGTCTTCTCTTCCGTGTCTGTTGTGAGAGAGAGTTCAAAACAAAGCAGTTTGTCATATCCGGTTCGCGAACGAATTATTCGATATAACCGGATCTTCTTGAACCCGTTCACCAAATCGAACTGAATCGTTTTAAATGGTTCGCGTCTCCAATAAGCATTAATCCACAAATGACTTAAGCAGTTAACTGATGATACTGTGCATGTGTTATTCAGCGTGAAGCAGACTGACACATAGAGCGTATGAACCGAACTGATTCTTTTGATGATTGATTCTGAACTGATTCTGTGCTAATGTTATGAGCGCGGGTAAATTTAACTGACCCTTTGATGTCACATGGACTACTTTGATGATGTTTTTCTTACTTTTCTGGACATGGACAGTATACCGTACACACAGTTTCAGTGGAGGAACTGAGAGCTCTCGGACTAAATCTAAAATATCTTAAACTCTGTTCCAAAGATAAAAGGAGGTCTCACCGGTTTGGAACGACATGAGGGTGAGTTATTAATGACATCATTTAGATTTTTTCGATGAACTAACCCTTTAAGACTGCATCTTAAACTTCATATTCCTGTAAACAATCAGCTAATAAAATAAGATATAAAAAATAATAATTAATACAAAAATAATAAATTCAATTATTAATATTATGTTTTTTTTAATGTTAACATTTTCTAGATTATTTATTTTTTCTATTTTAGTACCAATAGTAATTTTTAAAAAATGTATATGTTAATATAATACAAAATATGATATTAAAGAAGAAAAATAAATATAATAAAATCATATAAACAAACAAACAAATATATACATTCATACATTCATAGTGCCTTTATCATACAGTGCTTTTACAGAATGGATTTAGCTAGTCTATTATATAATTTTCCAAAATATTAAGAGCGAAAAAAAAGAGAAACAAAGAAAGAGAAAGATATACACATATAAATAGAGAGAGAGAAGGGGGAAGTGAATTAGAAAGGGTGACCCCAGAAGAGTGGAGGTCACCAGAGGTTTTCCTGGTTAGTGGTCCTTTGGGGTCTCTTTAAGCTTTGAGTGACAGGCATCCATTGTGATGGCTGTGAACCGCTGCACTCTGGTTTCTATCCATTCTTATCACCAAACCAGGAACGTTCTGAAGAGATGGCCGTACGCAATGCATAGAATAAGGATGGCTTTCCACCACAAATGACCACCGAGTCGTTTGTGTCCATCCAGGAGGGAGAGGTTGAACGGAGAGGAAGTGCGATTGTACTGGCCACACAATGCACAGGTGCTTGATAACTGCTCTGAGAAGACACGGACAGCGGACGGCCTTGATGTGGGGGGTGGGGAAGAGTTTATGCAGGGAGCAAGTCGCGTTTCCCAAAGGACAGCATTTTAATTTCTAATTCATTAATCTCCCCTGTGCAGCCATCCTGCTTTGTGGAGAACGAAGACCAGTATAAGATTCACCTGACTGGCTCATGTCAAGGTCACAAGGAATGAAATCAGAGATATACCTAAGGCACCTCATTCTCATCTGAGAGAGAGAGAGAACGGGCCACAAAAGTAGCCATATCTAAAATTAAAAAAAAGTAAACAGGAAATTGCAGGTCATCAGAAAGTAATCGTTAGATCTTTTTAATGTGTGATATATATAGTAAAGTGTGTTTTTGTTTAAAATCCCTTTCAAAGAATGAAGTGAAAAGATTCTGAGTTCACATTATTCATAAAATAGTAGGGAAAAAGTACCTGGATGACCTGCTAGGCCTGCGTCTGGAGAGAGTGGAGTCTTTGCTATCCCATGAGGCCATGGATTTGTGGATGGCAAGGAAACAACACAACTGACACTGGTAGGTCACATGACAAAATCAAGCCATTCATACTACATACTGTACTACTTCCATACTTCATTCATTTATACTACACACATTAATACTATAGGACAGATTTTTAATGGTCGCAAAGTACAGTACTTATTCGATTTTGGACACGACCAGTCTTGAGTCATAATAATCACATGACCAAGTACACACATATTTTGTACTTATAAATAAAAGAGTTTTAATACAGAAAATCTACATCCATGTCATCTAATTTTTGCATGCCATTTGTCTATATACCAATGCACAAAAATGCATTAAAAATATTTGCATTGATGGCATCCAATTCTGAATGTTCATGTTTGTTTGACTCTGAACAGCATTAATAGCCATTAATTAAGAATTATAGATGATTTATAAACTATTTTTGGACCTAACACAGAAAATGTACATCTGCAAGATTCCGGTTAAAGATCACTTCATCTGGAAAGCATCTGCTACAAACACGTCTTTAAGATGTTAGTTTTACATACATTCTAAATCATAAACATCTTAAAGACATTTTCTAAATGTCTATTTGATGTCTAACAGGAAACATCCTAGAGTTCGTCTTCCACATGTAAACATGCACTTCAGTTAATATAAATATAGACCTCTCTGAGATGTATGTGTTCTATCAGTTTTGTCAAAAAGGCAATGGGAATTTCCCTTCATACAAGAAAAACGAAAGTGTGTTGCTCAGTGATTTTGGTAGTGTAATGGTTCTCACAGATTCTCTCTCTTTCTCTCTCTCTCTCTCTCTCTCACACACACACACACACACACACACACACACACACACACACACACACACTGTGTGGTTATATTCTTACACCTTTGTTTGAGTACAATAATTCCTATTTGGGATAGAAATCAAGACAATATTTCATATTCCCACTGCTGTCTGAGGGACTGTAGAGTATTATGATCTGTCTGCCTGGAGGCAGAGAAATAGTCAGGGAAAATGGTGACAAAAGAGACGCTAAAACACAGAGAGCGTACTGTTTATAGCCACTTTCCCCACACGCACAGAATGAGAGAGAAACAAACAAAACAAGAGAGACTAGGGAGACAGACAAAAGAATCAGCTCAAGGAATGGTGGGAATTTTTTTCTGTTGAAGACTTAAAGAATGGGAATAGCGATTTCTCATGTGCTACAAGAAAGAAGCAGAAATGATAGTGCTGTGAGATGGGAAAGAGGCCCGCCTCACTTCAGTGGTCTTGCTGCTGCTGGATTCAGTGTTTGCTCATTCATATGTAACTTCTCTGTTCTATCTCTTCCCAGACAATGCAACCTCACATCACGAAAGCAATCGGATCGTCATCAAATTAAGAGTGAATCATTATTTCACCATCCATCTTGCTGTTTTCATAATTTTGGCTGAAGGGAATACCTGAAGAGTGGTTCAGTCCAGGATTACAGATGACTCTGAGTTGATTGGGAACTGTACTTCAATGGTCAATGTTCCGCTCTTAAGATAAATCCGCCATTCCCTCAGCATCTTTCCTCTCACATTCTCTAATTAGTTTTCAGTATGCTAGAAGAAGATGGATTATCACCTAGTATCTCCTCTCAAAAATTACAATATGATTTAAACAGGTCTCTATCTTTGACAAAGAGGAAAAAGTTCATAGACCAACATGAAACAATTTATTGGGCTCTCAGTATTTTCTCAATTGCTTTTACAATAATAATAGTCAGTAACAAAACTGACTTAATCTATTATTTTATTTGATTTTTTTATTACAACATTGAAACCACATTGAAAGAACTAGAGAAGTCATAAAAACAGTAAAAAAAAATAAAAAGAAATAATAATAATAATAATAATAATAATAATAATAATATATATATATATATATATATATATATATATATATATATATATATATATATATATATATATATATATATATATATATATATATATATATATGTGTGTGTGTGTGTGTGTATATGATCATTGATCAACTAAACCAGTTGCTTAATATCATGTTGAAATGCCTTTTTATACTTCAGAGATTTAATTTCACTTAAGTGTCTCATGGTGGGGTAAGTGCTGGCTCAATTTACCCCAGAGCATTTGACTCACTTTGCCCCAGATAGATGACATTTTGAAAAAGCTAGCAAACCTACTAATTCAGACTAATATTTAGCTAAACAATTGGAATGGGTATACATGTCACCCATAAGGCATTTAACAAGTAGATGATGAAATAAATAATAAAGACATGATGAAATGTTTCTAAAGACAGATTTCCACTCACTTGTGATTTTATCCTTCTTTTATGCTTTTTTTTTATTCCATCTAGGAGCAATTCCAATATTTATATCACACCCCATATTTATAGTCTCTACCATACAAAGAAATAAAAGTTCGAATTATAACATTTTCCTTCTGAAATCTTCCTGCACTAGCCTCCTTCCTCAATTTCTAAGTCAGTTTTTAGGGGAATATTTGTTTGCTGGTGCCTGAGATTGTTGAGGATGTGGTATTTACCATATTTACACACCACAGCGTTCATCTCTACTCGGGCCTCTGGGTGGAATTTACACCCCTCCGTACTTCAGTATTAAATCGTCATGTGTCCTTCATGAAGGACCGGGGGGACAGACCCATCCTCAACCTCTCATTTCTCTGTCATTTTCCTCTTAATTACATCCTATGCCTGTTTGTAATATCCACCTTGTCCTCTGTGCAGTATGTTAGGAAAGGACCCTCACTTTAATCTGTACACTATTAGGATGTTTTGCACCACATAAGACTATATAATACAAAGGTGATGATTATTTTAGCCTAATGTACACCATTTGTTGTCTTCTCTTCACAAGGTATTTTTCCAGATGCGTTCATAATAGCTTGTCTCATGCATTAGAGATCATTGGATGACTCATAAATCATCCTTAGGACACAGACGCCATTTTTTTTTTGTCATAAAGTCGTGTGGTCAGAATTGTTACAACAGAACGCTGAACTCTGAGAAAGTTTACATGTTTAATGAGCCATGAAGATGTGAGTGGATACGTGTGGTGTGAGGATTTTTGTTTTAACGGCGCTGTTTGCAAAGGCTTGATAAAAACCCTTCATCCAGCACATTTTGAGCAAGTCTAAAGCCAGCGAGAGAAAACAGGTGTAATAAGTCTCTTAAATGTGTGTATTTGCAGGTTGCTATGGGAGCTCCAGCTCACGCTCTTTTGTGCTGGTAATTTTTTTTATAAAGGCACAGCCTAACAATTCTAGACTGAGGGGTAATCATTGAATGAATGAATAAATGAACAAATAAGGTTTTTAAAAAATATACATTGTGTGTATAATTAGTCATAGGCTGTTTAATTTAAATATTGTACATGTATTATTGTAGTACATTGTATGTGAAGATGAAAAATTATTTTACTTTTACCTCATTATTACTACTACTTATAATTTAGAAATGTGTTGGAAATTATTATTTACAAATTAAAACGGTTTAATTTCTCTTGATTTAATTTATTTTGCACTAGTTTTGAAATATATTAGCATCAATCATAGCAAAATCACAGTGTCAGTCATAACTAATTTACTGCAAGTTTCTACTGAAAAAAAAAAACTAATAAATATTGTTATTATGTTATTCCCCATCATATTTAACATTTATTTTAAATTCCTTTGACAAGTGCCACATTCCAGTGTTTGTGTGTGTGTGTATGTGTGTGTGCGTGTGTGTGTGTGTGCAGGCTCGCTTTTATTGGCCTTATGGGGGAGGTGATCTTGCACAGAGATCAGGTTAATGAGGATGTTAATATAAACATAATGGACATTTCCCACAGGAAACAATGCCCTGTTGTTCTGGACATGAAAAATAAGGCATTGTGGGAATGCGGATGAGTCAATTAATAGAATTTGAAACTATACTTACATCGTCACACAATAAAAATATGCCAGTCATTTTCAGAAGCTTGGCTGGACCTTCCAGTGATGTTTATTCATATTCCTACATCAGTCTGAACTGTTCTGGAGGCATGCATTTAAACACATAAAGTAAAAACAGAAAGGTTTTGGCATTGAATGCATAGAGGCTATTAACAAGTGTGCTCAAGAGTTGTTATCACAAGGATGAGAGATCTATTAGCAAGTGCTTGTTTGTGTAGATGCAGCTTTTTATTTGAAAATGAAGACTGCAGTGACTGAATTGGATCAAGCAGGCTAAGATAGACCAACGAAAAACTGAAGACAAATACTAAAACTATTAATAAAAATATTATTTAAAGCATTAGTTAGCTAGACTGCTCCCGGTGTTTTTCAGGCAGACTATTTATAATCAATTATCAATTGTCAGTGGAATCAGAATTTGTACAATGAATATTCATGGGAGTATGCGACAGCACGGCTGTGTAAAACGATTCTTTGTGCTCGCAGCACTGCGGTCTTATTGTTGGGTTTTTGGCCTTTCGCAGTACACCATATAAGGAAATGTGCTCTGTAAGTGATAGTGAGTTAGCACTCCTTCCTCCTAATCAGCCCCCAGCTCACCTCTTCCTCCCAGGATATAATCCTGAGCAGCCCACCCCCAAATCCCCTTTATAAAACCTAATTAAATCATGCTAATGCCCATATTCCCTGGATATGACTGGCTTGGCAGATTTGAAACCAGCCAATTATGGGGTTAATCAGACCCTTGGTAATAAAGTTTCCCTTTCTCCTATACATTTGAAATGAAGCCAAAATCCTGAACTGGAGAGAGAGAGAGAGATCAGGTATATTTATATGGTCTGATTTGCACATATCCACAACCACCGATGCTATTGAGATTGTCACAACCCCCAAAATATTTAGATCATCCAGTAGGGGTGTTTCAAAGGTTGATAGGTAAGTTATTACATCCCCCTTCTCATTCCCAAATTTACGGTTAGATCCATGGTTGAATCATTGTGTCCGAAATGGTAAATTTGCAGTACTCAAGAAGTAAGGAGACAAAACAGTCTTGATTGGAAATCATGGGTTCAGGCTTCAAATGATTGCTGCATCAAAGCATTTCTAATACTATGTTATTATTCTCATTGTAACGTAGATATTCTGACAGATGCCTATCCAAATTTTGGGAAGGATGATTTTTTTCTCCTTATCTTTTCAGATCTGTCTGTCCTTTGAGTGATTGGAACATGTACAGATGACAAGTACAACGGCTGTTACCCTCCTCATCGCACACACACACACACACACACACACACACACCAGATCCATTCACAGAGAGTGACAGGCTGAGAGGAGTGCATTGTCACATCTCTTCTAACAGCTTCTGATCTAATGATGTCACTTACAACTTAAAAAGAACAAGAAAAGTGACAGATTTATATTCAAAAAAATATTTTTTTTGTCTTTGCATATCAGATCTATTTCTCAGAACACACTATGAAAGATACGAAGTCCGGTTCCTGCACATGTGAGCTGATTGAATGTGATACTCTCAGTATGAAGTCTTGATTTTGGATTCTGGTACAAAAGAGAAAGACAGGCAGAGGGTGAGGGGGTCTCTTGTATACTGCACACCCTAATGAGAGCTTCCCTGTTTAATTAATGTCTCAAGAATATTAATTCTGACCAAATCAATTAAGTAGCGGGTTAAGTAGGGGTGGTTTTTCTCAAAGCTTTTCCCTGCGTAAAAGGAAACAAACACAAACAGGAGAGTGAGCCGGATGCTTATTATTGTGCATGCATCATTACACAAGGCTTTGCGTTCCCTGCTGACTCTGGCTAATTCTAATTAAGACTAATGAAAGTCTCATTTATGAGAAAGCCTGAGACAGGTATGCAAACATTCAGGGTGGCTATGGCTCGCATGATAATGACCTCAGTACCACTTGTTAATTTAAGACCTGCCTCCTTAGCAATTAGGCTGCCTGACACACCACAATTCGGTCTGTGTGTGTGTGTGTATGGGTGGCTGGATAAAGCCTGAGATCTTTATTCTGTTTCCCCATTCACACACCTAAAACCCTAATGATCCAACTGAGAAACAGACGATATCTGATTTTTGATCTCACTCAGTCACTCACTCTCTTTAACACACGCGCACACACACACCTTGGTCTTATTGTGTATTCTTAGCAGGATACGTAGATAAGAACAACACTTTGTGCGTTAAGAAAATAAAGAAATCCACCTTACAATGGAATAATGTGATATTATCTTAAGTTTTTTTGCACGGTGTTTGTTTAACGTCAAGTAATTGTGCAGCCTGTATGCTTTTTTTTTCTTTCTTTCTTTTTCTGAGGCACGATATCGCTAAAGCCACGAATCACAACACGTCTATATCCGGTTCTGGTGACGTCATCCACGCAGCGCGTTCCCACCTTCACTTATTATTCCAGTCATTATGTTTAAACGTCGCTAATAATAGTAATGGTGATAATGCATGTCGTGACACACTTATGGTTGTAATACCCGCATTAATGGCGCCCAGTTTGACAGCTCGTTTCTTAAGGGTGTTTCATAATGAACTCATTCGGTCTAGTTGCGAATAGTCTAACTATGGTTTGAGGCAAAAGTCTAGTTTAATGCTTGTATTATACAGCAACTTTTTTGTCTGTTGTGTTCAAACATATTATTTTATGCAACATGTGCTGTTTTATCAATTGTTGTTTCGTGACAGTTAGGCTGAAAATTCATTTGTGACCCTGGACCACAAAACCAGTCACAACAGGGGTAGGCCTGTAGCCTATTTTTTATGGCAAAAATTATTAGGATATTAAGTAAAGATAATTTTCCATGAAGATATTTAGTAGATTTCCTACCGTAAATATATCAAAACTAAATTTTTGATTAGTAATATGAATTGCTAAGAACTTTATTTGGACAACTTAAAGGCAATTTTCTTCATAATTTTTATTCACCCTCAGATTCCAAATTTTCAAATAGTTGTATCTGCAACAAATATTGTCCTATCCTAATGAACCATACATCAATGGAAAGCCTAGGCCTATTTATTCAGCTTTCAGATGATACATCTAAATAGAAAAGGACCCTTATGGCTGGTTTTGTGGTCCAGGTTCACATTTTGTGTTTATAGATTTAAGTTCTGATTGCAGAAAATGTTTCATGTAGCAAATAAATATATTCTAATCAAATCCGTCAATAAACAACAGGATCACATATAGAAATAACTTATATTTTGACAACATGCCCTGTTGAGAGTTCAGCTTGTGTTATAAGAGTTTCATTTATTGCCAAATGGAATTATTTCATAACTTGTATGTGCTAGTATGGCTAGAACCACCATATACACCTACAAAATCAGAATATATATTTTCTTTCTTGACTTAAAAAAATAATAAAATTATTGCATACCATAAATAAGGAAATGATGCATGCTGATATTTGGTTATGAGCTTTATAATTTTTATTACATGTTTTTTTTTTTATCCTTTCCCTCTTTGTACACAGATGGTTTGTCAATGGCTTTGCACTGGTATTATTTTCAGACCCCAAGTGAATTGCTTTAATATCAGCAGAGCTGGCAATATAAAAGACCTTCGCATTTATGAGTTGTAGTCTGCAATCTGCTCCCTCAAGCCTCCAAATATCTCCAGTCTGTTCTTGTACAAAAAACAAGACTACATTACACAGCTATACATTTCTTAAAGGCCTTAACTGTATGCAGTTTTACAATCTCATGAATATTATAATCCCTGTCCCATCTCCTCAGTGTGGTCATATTCTTTAGTGAACTCCTCTGTTCTGATGTCTTATCCTGCAGGTTTCATTACACCCGTCCTAATCCTCTCACACACTTGCCACAGCACAGGGCACCGGGTCGCATGTCAGCCAGATTTGTACCAGATTATAATCCACAATTAATGGCTGTTCGGGCTGGAGGGGTCAGCGAAAGTAGACAACCCCGCAAAGCTTCGGCAAACACTGAAAATTAGGAGCAGAGGACTTTAACGCTGTCATTCATATCTCCAGATGACCTTTAGTGAGGCTTCGTTTCTTCTCCTCTATTTGCAGGAACTGGAGGAAAAGGTCTAATTGGTTTTTCATCCCTTTTTTTAAGGTTGGAGAGTGCTGTCAGCAGGGTCAGGCAGTGCCATCGTAGGTAGAAAACATGCAGGACTTTTCTCATTGTCACCGAGTGTTGATTATGACCAATATACCCCTGTCCCGTCCTGGAATTACTAAACTGGGAATAAAGTCTATTAGATGCTGTTATTTTCTAGTTAATCATGTTCATGTCAATAAGGTTTTTAAAAGGTGACAAAGGTTTGAAAATATGTTAAAAAAAATAAAAATAAAAAAAGAGATGAAGGAAGATGTTTTTCAATCGAGGTTTATGAATTTGTGTTTAACTGTACAAGGGTTTAGAAACAATTAATCATTCATTGATAAATGCTTAATGTTAAAGCCTCTTATGCTCACCAAGGCTGCATTAAAAAAATAAAAATAATACAGTAAAAAATATTGATACTGATACTGTTTTATATTGGAATAAATTCTAAAGTATCCCAGGATTCATATTATTCCTATAATTTATTCCTGTGATGGAAATCATTACTCCAGTCTTTAGTGTCACATGATCCTTCAGAAATACTTCTAATATTCTGATTTGCTGCTCAAGAAACATTTCTTCTTATTATTAATGTTAAATATTATCAAACAATGATACATAGCATTGAAAATGTGGGGCTACACATGATTTAAAATAATAATAATAAATCAAACTTATTATTATTTATGATTAAAATAATACTCAAAATTCAACAATGCATTCAAGTGCTCAAAAGCAAAAGTGACAGTAAAGTTATCAGTAATACTTCCTTTTCGAATAAGTGATCAGATTCTTTGAACTTTCTTTTCATTAAAAAATCCTGAAAAAAAAACATAAATATTAATAGAAATATTAAGAAGCAGAAACTGTTTTAAATATATATTAAATTAAGAAGCATTAATTGGGCAACAAAATAACTTATTATTATATACAGAATGAACCAGTTAGAATGATTTCTGAAGAATCATATTACACTAAAGACTGCTTTGCCATCACAGGAATCAATTAATCAATTTTAAAATATAATAAATTGTAAATTACAGTTATAATAATATTTTAAATATACTATACTTTGGGCTAAATAAATTGGGCCTTGGACAGTGAAAGAGACTTCTTTCAAAAAACATTTTAAAAAATCACAGTTATGCCAAACTTTTGAGCAGTTGTGTATTGACATAAGACGTCACCTGAGTATGTGGTGTATGTGGATATCAGTGCATTGGAGTGAGGTATGTGTGTGTGTGTGTCAGCAGCACTGTATGCAGTGTGGGGGTGTGCCCGGCTATTGGGATTGTTGACAATTGACCTTTAGTGCAGTCAGTGTGCTTTCAGCTGCATACAGAGAAACGGCATGACAGCACACTGTCTCTGCTCAGGATGCCAAAGCCTCTGTGAGCGTGTGAGTGAATGTGTGTGTGTGTGTGTGTGTGTGTGTGTGTGTGTGTGTGTGTGCATGTGCGTGTACGAGGCTAGGTCAAGAAAATATTGGGTAATCAAGGATTATGATATTTCAAAAATCAAAACTGTTTAAATGGGTTAATTAATATTTTAAATTGCATAACATCCATACAATTCATACAGAATGGAAAGTACATTCTACAATTAAAATAAGCTCTCAAATCCCATTTGTTTGCATGCATATCACTGCATGAAAATCTCAAATCTAGTTATATCTGGCCGTGGTAAATACCATGGTAAACATAGTAAACCAAGTTACATAAAATTTCCAGAAATTCCCAGATACCTGGCATACTCATGCATGGAATCCAAGCATCAAGATGCCAGTGATGACAAACCATTGATTCCTACATTGAAATTTTTACAATACAATTTTTAAATGCTAATAAGATTTGTTATCAATATTAATTACTATTTTTATGCACAAAATGAAATTTAATAGCAAAGAGGGAGATAATATGTACATAATATATATTTCAGTCTGTTCTTTATTCTTTATTCAAAGCCATTATAGGGTTTCAAAAGACTTTGTAAGTTGCATGAACTATTTTTTGTGGCTTTATTGTGCTTGACAGCCTCTGATAATTGCATGCTTTTTTTATGAAAAATAATAGCTTAAAAGCATACTTCAAAATTTCCTGTTTGTCACAACATAAGTGCAAAAGAATGATTTTAATTAAAATGATTACTTAATTTGAATTTACTTAAGTAATACACAATACCGTTCAACATTTGTTACCATTTTGAAAGTCTCTTTTGCTCACCAAAGCTGTATTTATTTGAACAAATAAATAAATAAATATTTGTTTTATAATTATTTAATTAATTTTGAAAAAAAGAAGAAATTTGATATTGTGAAGTATTATTATTGTAAAGTTCACATAAAATTTTATTTTTAATATATTTAAATATTTTTATATATATTTTAAAACATTTGAAACATTTCTTCTTATTATCAATGTTGGAAACAGTTAATCAGTGCTGCTAATAAAACAGGTATACCTTTTTTTCAAGACCAGAAAAACAGCATTTATTTGACCACAACTTTTGTAAAATTATAGATGTCTTTACTTTAACTTCAAAGCAATATAATGCCCTTGCTGAATTGAAGTATTCATTTTTCTTCCTTTTTCTTTCTTTCTTTCAAAAAATAAAAAAATAAAAAATAGAACCTTTGAACGGTAGTTTAACACCTTGAATTTAAAAAACATATACATTTTCCTTACAATTTTTAATTAAGTTACCATATCTCAAATATTTGCATACTTAATAATATGAATATTATATTCTATTAAATATTTAAAACATCTTTAAATTGACCCCATCAGAAATGTCTCACCTTATGTGTCAACATAATATTTTTGCTTTGATTAGTGGATAAGTATATACAGTAATATGTATCTAAACTGTATCTACATTGTAATAGAATAAAATATTCTCTCTCTCCGTCCAGTGTCATAGTATACATGGGTCTGATGACTGTCTGACTCATCAGCCTCAAACCAACAGGGACACATATCCATTCACACTGCAACAAAAACAAAACAGAGATCTTGCATTGATAACAGGGCAACACAAAGATGTCTCTAACAAAATCTTGGAAAGAATAGCAAATTCCTCCACATCCCACATGCATCCCAACATTGTTTTATTGTTGTGCTGTGCATCACCTCGTTGGCATGTGGACAAAGGGAATCCTCCAGTCACAGCCAGTAACAGAGTACCTCCGCAGTCACAGTACACTCTCAGTTAAATACAGGACACAAGGAACTGAGAGCTTTTGGGCTTATTATAATCAACATGTGGGTGTTTGGAACAGCATTTCTAAAAGTCCATGATTCTATCATGTAACATTTTAGAATACTGTTGAAAAAACTTCATGCAAGTGTTATTTAAAAGTGAAATCTGAATCAGAAGAGAAATATACACAGATCAAGCATAATTTATAGGTGAAAAGAGTCTAAAACAGTTTTAAATAAATATGCAGGAAGTGTTATGATGGATTATGGACTCACTGCAAAAAAAAAAAAAAAATATATATATATATATATAGAGAGAGAGAGAGAGAGAGAGAGAGAGAGAGAGAGAGAGAGAGAGAGAGAGAGAGAGAGAGAGAGAGAGAGAGAGAGAGAGAGTGTTTTGGTTCCCATTGACATTGGTTTTTGTCCATAGAATTAAAATGAATCACTCGTGGCGTGCCTCAGGACTCAGCTTTAGGCCCTCTTCTGTTTATTATTTATCTATTGATTTTAGGACAAATTTTCCTTAAGTTTGGTATACTGTACATTTTAACAGTTGTGCTGATGACACCCAGCTCTATATGTCTTCAATATGTCATATCTAATACTGTATGTTTGTTATCACCTTCCTCTCTTTTGCTTTGTTTACCTGTAATTAAATCATGGTTTGCATTTAAAAGTTAGAATAATGAAACTTTTTTTTTTTGTAGGCAACTGCTAAATTGTAAAAGTTTTACATTGACTATCAGTAATTATCTTATCTCACTTTATCTTTTAAGGCACCTGTAAATAATTTTACTCGGTCAGCATATTATAATTTACGAAATAGTAATCATCTTTGACCATCGCTTTCTGCTAAAAGTACTGCTGTCCTTGTACATGCATTAGTTACATTTTGTATTGACTGTTTTAATTCTCTTCTCAGTTGTGTTTCACAGAAACTTCTTTACAAACTTCAAATGCTCCAGAATCCAGCAGCAGCTTAGATCATTACACAAACACCAATGAATAAGCATATTTCTCCAGTTTTATGGCAACTCCTTCGGCTTTAATTTAAGATTGTCATGTATAAATCTCTTCATAATCTAGCACCTTCACATTTTTGTGAAAATCATGTGTATTCCCCTACTCGAGCTCTCAGGTCTTCTGCTTCGGGGACTAGCCATCTGTACCTTTGGTACGTTTGACTACAATTGTAGAGCTCAGACTCTTAATTATTTGAAAGTTGTCCTCGAGTGTCTTGAAAAGTCCCCATAAAAAAAAATAAAAAAATAAAAAATTATTTATTATTAATAGGAACTGAAACAGTCTGGTTACCAACACAATATCTTCCTTTGTTTCATCAAATAAAATAAGTCATATAGATATGGAATGAGGGTAATGATAAATTATAATTTTTGGCTGGACTATCCCTTTAAGGTGGTTTACCAGGACCCCTGCTTAATATGCATTCAGTGTAATTATATCGGATTCACAGGGCTATTCAGACACCATCTGAAATGAGGATTAGACAGACTTGGGATGCTAGTTTAATTGCATTTTGCTAGGTGCTGATCACATTGGAATGGGCTGCACTCATCTCACACTGTGAAAGAGTCTGCAGCTTCAGGGATTATTAGGCAGGCGCATGACAAGATGCCCTGCTACTGAAAGATCCTTCAGGCCTATACACCTATTAATCAGCTATATTCTAAATTAATATGTTCATCAGGTCTATAGTGGTGGCTTTAGAGTCAATTAGTTGACATCTTCCTTCAAAATGAATGACTGGGGGAAGGATGTGTAACACTGTATGTGCCTGCATACATGAGAATGAGACATGACAAGCTTTAACTGGCACAAACCTTATGTGGGAAATATAGCATAAGGAGAGTCACTCACAAAATAATGGCACATCCAAACAATGCAGAAGGCAACTAGATACTTTTAATTACAGAATTGTGTTTCTCAGGCTTTGCAGATTTATTTACTATACTTTTTTCATACAATAATTAATTTCTTTCAATCAGGATCAGTCTGAAATTACAACTTGTTGGGAAAATAAATTAGTTTAACTGCTTCTGCTCTCATGTGTGAAGGCCCCTCTTACTTCATAATTCAAACCTGACAATCTCTATGACAATCTTTATAGTCTTCTTTTATATATCATGATGGACTTAAATTCTGAGCAGTCTCACTGTTCAAAACACATTTCTTTTTAGATCATTAAGCTTAAAGCATCCACGTTAAAAGCCATTTCCAACTGCTGAAATTATGAACATAAACTGATTATAAAAGTACATAAACATATACAAAACATAAACAAAATACAGCGTCAAGTAAAAGATTGTGCTCTTTTAGTGTGTGTAGGACTGTGCGTTTCGACATGCAAAGTTCATTAAGTGTCTTTTTAAAGTTGGAGTTTACCCAAAGATGAAAATTGCATTATCATTATGTTATTCCAAACCTGTATTTGCAGCATTTTTTTAGTGGAACATAAAAATATATTTTGAAAAAATATTTGGTAACACTTAAAGCCTTCATCTAAAATGCATTATAAAGGATTATTAAAGAGTATAATGGATTATAATTATTGATAATGTGTGTGTAAATAATTATAACTGAATTAAAAATGCAGTCTAACAATTAATAGATACATGTTATAATGTATTAATTGTGGTTACAATTATTCATGAGATTGTACAATGCATTATAAGGTGCACTACGAAGCATAATTAATACTACTGAACTACTTTTATAATGCATTATACATAATGGCTTTTAGTAAAGTGTTACAAAATATTAAAAAAAATTTATTTTCCGTTTTCAACACAAAGGGAGCCAAATGTAACTAAAACTGTTGTGTTACACATATTCTTTTATATATATATATATATATATATATATATATATATATATATATATATATATATATATATATATATATAGTCTTTTATGAAGCCATATAGGTTTGGAACAACATGAGTGTTAGTAGATGATGACAGAATTTTCATTTTTGAATGAACTATCCCTTTAAGAAGCAAGGCACATTTAGTACATTCCCTGCTTTTCTCTACATTAAGTTTACAGTTATAATATTCCCTTATTATTTCATGACAAATGGATAATCAATTACTTTTACAGGCAAGGTTTTAAAATGAACACTGAAGTGGAGTTTCAATTGTTCATGGATTTGAAAGTAATAAAAAAAATTCATTTCATTATAATTTGTAAAAACCCTCCTGCTGAACCAGAGCCAATGCAAAGTCTAAAAAAACTGAAAACAACCTGTTTAAGACAAACTAAAACAACTTATCCATTTACAGTGATACATTAATTAAAAATGAGACAGGATTTATCAAAAGTATGAAGGAAATTATAGATTTTGAATAAATACTTTTTTTCAGAAAATTAAAAACAATTAAAATAATACAACATAAAAAAAAAACAACAACAACATTTCATCACTGTAATTCAGAACAGGAACAATTAAGCAGTATGCAGTGTAAAACTGCGTAATTCACATATAGTGCATTGTTTAGCTCAGAAGACACTAAGAGCCCTTGAATTTCACCTCACTGGGTTCAGGAGCAAATAATCTGCAATAATAAAATGGCACAGCAGAAAGCACACCGGATAAAGCTGCTCAGAGAAACATTAAAGAGACAATCTTTTCATGCTTACCAGGTCACACAACATGGCACTGCATGCATTAGATAAAAATATAGACTCTTGAATACGCTTTGAAATATTTTTTTAAGAATATATTCTGCTCTAATAATTTAATATTATAATAAAATCTTTTTCATTAAAATCAATTTAAATAAGCATGCTAAAACAAAATTGTAGTCAAGATTGTAGTCAATGGCAGCCAGCTGGCTGGGTAAGTTAATGACATGAGAGGATGTGCTTGTGATCTGACCAGAGTGGGCACAGCAGTCAGCGATTTTGGTGTTTATCCAACTTTGTGGTGGGAGCTGTTGTCTGGTGGATGTTTTGGTTCGTTGGGACTCAAACACCGCCTCCACTGCGGTCAACCGAGACAGGTCCTCTCAGATCCAAGCCCTCCTCAACTGTCTTCATCAGGATAGCCAGACGACTGTCAGAGATTTGGCCTCTCTGGACCGCACACATGAGCTGAACCAATCAGAGAGCAAAACCTAGCTTAATGGTTACAGCTACATTATTTTTGCATGATTTAAGCTTCAGCGGCACTACTTAAGATACCAATGATAATTTTTTTTCTGATTTGAAATACACCTTTTGAAAGTTTGCCTTTTGAAATGTTTTTGAATTTTCTTATGCACACTAAGGATACATTTCTTTGTTCAAATATACAGAAAACTTTTTAATATAATAAAATATCATTGCAATTAAAAAATATAAAAAATAAAAAAAATAAACTTTTGAATGACAGTGTTAATGTTCATTAAATGTAAACATGACCCACTACTTTGCTGTACTTAAATAACTGTAACTTGTTGTCCAAAGGCAATACCAATATGGCCGCCAAGTGAGGCTTTGGTTAAAGCCTGGTCAAGTAATTTAAAGGTTTCTGGTTCAAACCCCAGAAAGGTTATTACTTTTAACACCTTTCTCCTGCCCCATATATGGTAATCTAGTTCATGCTTCATTATAGTAAAAAGCACAGAAAAAGTGGTGTTCATTATTAATTAACTGAAACTCTAGAGACACCAGATCTACTTTATACTCATTCTGACACAGGTATGACATTTCACAGGGACTAATCGCTGTGAACCAGTCATCTTATGACAAAACATAGATGTACTGACATGAAGATAACAAGCACTTTTAATTTTTTAGGTTTTCACACCCACAACTACAAATCCTGCCGGAAAACCAGAGTGACACCAAGACAAGCGGTAGTCTATAAATAGATGTTCATACCTGCAAGAACTCATCCAGTTCTACCTGCCCGTTTTTGTTGAGGTCCACCTCGTTGAGGATCTCATGAAGGGCGTTCTCATCAATATGAATGCTGAGTTTCTGAAAGAACACAAATCAGTTATAGAATCAGTAACTAAGAGACATTAAACGGAAATGTTAAGGACTGCACATAAACCAGAGACAATGAGATCTTACAAGCAATTTACGAGGGAAATTATTTCAAATCTTATTCTTTGGTAATACAAACACATGCTTTGATCTCTGCCCATAATTACTTTTTTTTAGCACCTCAGAATACATATACACATATATGTATTAGGGGTGTAACGGTTCACAAAATTCACGGTTCGGTTCGATACGATACGCTGATATCACTGTTCGGTTCGGTAGGGTTCGGTACGTTTTAGATAGCAAAATGTAAAAACATTTTCAAAAACTTTTTAGAATGCCGCAAGCGCACCGCGGGTCATGTGACAAGAACTAAACAATCAGCTTCATCCTTTCCCGTAACAACGTTGAAAGCTCAGCCAAGATGAAGGAACAGCTGATCATAGTTGTATATGGATTGCAATTTTGAAATAAATTTATTAGCAAAGCTAGCCTACTGCAAGCGATTTTTAGAGCTGCAAATCCATTTATCCTTTGCTGAAATTTCCGCATCTTCATGGAGAGAGTACGTCATTGTTGCTTAGCAAAGACAGACGCCTCATGAGCGCTTCTGCCCGAGCGCTTTGGAAAGGAAGAGAAAGACGCGCCTAGCGTTTTCCACGCGTTTTTAGGCGCGATATGTGAACGGCCCCTAAGGCGCTCGGTCACTCAGCTCGCGCTGAAGGCTCGTTGCAAAATGTCTAATGCATTTAACAGACCAGAAATAGAAGATCCTCCAATGACCAACAGGTCTGGTGTTTGGGTGCACTTTGGATTCCCTGTAAGCTATAATGGTGATGATAGAATGAATGGAAAATAGTAAGGTCTCATATCCCCGGCTATAATGTAAATGTAACGTAAAAGAAGCCTACCAATCGCCGCGGTGATGTCTTTTGCCCTGTTTGAGTCAGTTGGAAATGTAGCCTATGTCTAAATGCTGTGGGGATAGTTTGTTACGTTTATGTTTCTCCTTTTTTTCGTCTTGTCCCAGATACTGACACACTAAGGTGATGTCGGCGTAAATGAGTTGACATGTTTCAAGTATTCCAGCTGGTGTTTCTTTTTTTTCGCTGGTGTACCCTATTGTCATGTAGCAGATGCGACATTGTTGTTTTTTTATCCACCACTCTCTTGCCATCACCATAGCTTACAGGGAATCCAAAGTGCACCCAAACACCAGACCTGTTGGTTATTGGAGGATCTTCTATTTCTGGTCTGTTAAACGCATTGGCTATTTTGCAACGCGCCTTCAGCGCGTACTGAGTGAGCGAGCGCCTGACTGAGTAACATAAACATATAAGTTGGTGTTTTTTTCTTCTTCGGGGGTGTCAGGGGCGTTGCCTGTTACGTCGTTTGGGTTATTTGGCTACCTTGTTGAATGCATATCATTATATTTAACTTTTTTTTTTTTTTTTCAAAAAATATATAGTCCAACGAACTGTTCGGTACATAATGCGTACCGCGTACCGAACCGAAAGCCTCGTACCGAACGGTTCAATACGAATACGCGTATCGTTACACCCCTAATATGTATATATAATTTTAAAGTTAAGATTGTTTGGCAAACATAACACATTTAAAGGGATAGTTCACAAAAAAATTTAAAATTCTGTCATAGGTTTACTCACCAAAACTGTATGAGCTTTTTCTGTTGAGCGCAAAAGAAAATAATTTGAAGAATGTTGGTAACTAAACTACTGATAGTAGCCACTGACTTACATAGTATTTTTTTTACATTCTATAGAAGTCAACCATCAACCGTTTGGTTACCAACATTCTTCAAAAAATCTTATTTTGTGTTCAGCAGAAGAAAGAAACTCTTACAGGTTTGGAACAACATGAGGGAGAGTAAACAATGACAAAATTTTTGTAAGTACATTTTTAAGTACATTTCATCTTGCAGTTAAATTGCATGCCTTGAGAAAAATTAAAAAGTAATGAACATTGATTAAAATTAAGTAACAGAGATAAAAAAAAAGTCCCCTCATCTCTGCATATCCATGGCAACTTGCGGTTATTACTAAGCGGTAATTTTCTGTATACTTAAGTCTTATCCGTATATATAAAACTGATCAGAGAAAGGGTGGAAAATGGTCAAGAAAAACTAAAGCAACTTACAGTGGAAGCTCAGTTGGAATTGTAAGACATTATAACTCACCTCTAGCACTTGCTGGACATCCACTGTTGTGATAAAGCCTTTACTCTCCTTATCAAACTTGTAAAAGCGTTTCTTATACCTGTCAATTATAATAATGATAATATTAAGAAAGTGAGAGATGTAGGATCTTGTACACTTAACTAACACACTCATCTTATACCTTGCTATCTCTGAGGCAGTGAGTGAGATCTCTGTTGTCTTGCTGAGCTGCTCAGAGCAAGCTTTATAACCCATCTCCAGGTGCAGAAAATTATTTGCTGCCTCCAGCTCTTCCTGTAGACAAACAAAAACCAAAAACACAATCAGTACCTTAAGATTAGAAACAATTTAATAATTTAATAAATGATTAATTTTCCTGATCATAACAGTGGCACATTTAAACATTTACATTACATTTACATTTAACCATTTAGCTGACGCTTTTATCCAAAGCGACTTACAAATGAGAACAATAGAAGCAATCAGATCAACAAGAGAACAAGCTACAATATACAAGTGCCATGACAAGTCTCAGTTAGTCTAGTACAGAACGCATAGCCAGTTTTTTTCTTTTTGAATATATGAAAGACAAGAAAAGTCCTAGTATTAGTTGGTTAAGTGCTAGCGAAAAAGATGAGTCTTGAGATGTTTCTTGAAAATGAGTATCGACTTGAGATTGGGAGGTCATTCCTCAAGCTGGGCACAGTCCAGGAGAATGACCACGAGAGTGATTTTGAACTTCTTTTGGATGGCACCAAAGGCGTCGTTCACTTGCAGAGTGCAAACTTCTGGAGGGCACATAAGATTTAACTAGTGAGTTTAGGTATGTTGGTGCCATGCCAGTGGTCGTCTTGTAGACAAGCATTAGTACCTTGAATTTGATGCGAGCGGCTACTGGTAGCCAGTGTTACCTGATGAGAAGAGGAGTAACGTGAGCTTTTTTTGGCTCATTGAAGACAACCCTTCTGGATCAGTTGCAGAGGCCTGATAGTTCATGCAGGAAGGCCTGCCAGGAGAGCATTACAATAGTCCAGTCTGGAGAGAACAAGAGCTTGGACAAGAATTTGGGTGGCTTGCTCCGACAGGAAAGGTCTAATCTTCCTAATGTTGTATAGGACAAATCTGCAGGACCGAGTCGTTTTAGCAATATGGTCTGTGAAGCTTAACTCCCAGGTTTCTGGCTGTCCTGGAAGGAGTTATGGTTGACAAACCCAGCTGTATAGAGAAGATGTGATGAAACGAAGGGTTAGCTGGAACCACCAGGAGTTCTGTCTTTGTAAGGTTGAGCTGCAGGTGATGGTCATTCATCCAGCTAGAAATGTCACTCAGACAGGCTGAAATGCGAGCAGCTACCGTCGGGTCATCAGGCTGGAATAAGAAGTAGAGTTGGGTGCCATGCTTCTGAATGACAGATCCTAATGATGTCATGTAGATGGAGAAGAGAAGTGGTCCAAGTACTGAGCCTTGAGGAACCCTAGTACCAAGTTGTTGTGACTTTGAAAAATCACCCCTCCAAGACATGCTGAAGGTTCTATCAGAGAGGTAGGACTTCAACCACAGGAGTGCGGTTCCAGAGATGCCCATCTTTCTGAGCAGGGCAGTCTCAGTTGAGTGGCCACTTTTGAAGTCAGATTGGTTGCTGTCCAGGAGGTTGTTCTGTACAAGGAACATAGAGAGCTGGTTGAACACAGCTCACTTAAGTGTCTTTGCAATGAATGGAAGAAGGGATACCGGTCTGTAGTTTTCTAGAAGCGCTGGATTTAGAGATGGTTTCTTAAGCAGTGGGCTTACCCAAGCCTGCTTAATGCTGAGGGAAAAGTTCCAGAGTGAAGAGAGGAGTTGACTCACACAAAACACGTTTTGAAGCAACCTTTGTAGTATAATGCATGGTTTGCAAATTGGCTGTTACTAAGGGGGAAGTTAAGAAGGGGGAAGTTAAAACTATTTGACCCAACACAAAGTTGTAAATAAACCAAAGATAATTGGAGCATTTTTTTATAAGAAAATACAGGTAGTAGCTTCCAGTAGATACTGATATTCAGATTCAAAAAGTGTTTCATGCAGCAGAAACAGCAACATAAACATTGCTGCAATGCACAGGCTGAGAATACTGGCTTGCCTTTGCAGAGCTGTGATATACCTGCGCTGGGTCGAGGCTCCCAGCAGAGCATTGTGTCTGTGTCCGTGCATGTGTTTGGTGGGTGTGGTGCACCTGCATTGTGAGCAGATTTGAGCCCTGAACTCGTGGGAACTGAACAGTATCAAAGCTGCACAGTGATTGGTGCTATTATTAGTGCTTCTGTTTATCAGACAGGAAACTTATGACCAACGTGCAAAAGCTGGAGTAACTCTATCACCGCCTTACAAACGCACTACACGCACACTTTCAAACACTGCTCCGAGCACAGACGTAACAGCCATATTCATCTTGAGGAGTTGTGCTAGGCGTTTATTGTACAACTGAATTGTGATCTTATCATGGAGTGGAGACTCCTTGTTAAAAAGACCATTTAAGAAACAAACTAACAATAGATGAGGCCTATTATTAGCTGTTACCTAAATTAACCTGGCTGGGACCTTTAGCTTTCAGTCAGGACAAAAAAGCGGTGTTCAGTGCAAGGGTAACAGGTTTGCACAAACGTTAAATTCAATAAATCAAGTATTGAACTAAGATGTTCTCATGAATCTGAATTGTGATTTGAATTCACATGCACACTAAATGTGAACTTAAATCAAATTCTGCTTTCATTGTAATTAAAAAAAGAAACACTGTCAATCTGTATTCTAAAGAAATAAGCCATGATATAGATGACATACTTTCTTTTTTTGCTCAGTCCACTGCAGTTCTTTGCCCATGATCTCAACAATAAGTGGCAGAGCCTCATCCGCAGCCTGCACGTTCAGAAAGCCCAGTCGAGTTCGGCGAGCAATCACATCGATGGCTGTACATGCATACTCCTTTACAGCATACTGCACCTAAATCCAGACAGGAAACAACACGCTCATTTTCATTTAAGTCAGTTTTAACAGAAATGGTTTGGAAGGCAATCAGACATTCATGTATTTTTAGGCTGACTGAATAGCATGTTATATTTTAAAATATGAAGTTTAGATTTCAACCCAGCAGTGAATCTTGCATATATTTACAATTTTGACAGTATTTGAACCATTACTGAGCTCAGCCTCTCATGAAAGGAAGAAAAACTTAAGATTATTTCAAGGAACAGCTTGTGTTCATTTCAGAGTGACTTTCCAAAAGAGCACTAAAGACTGTGGAGACCGCACATCAGACAATGTGGCAACTAATACTTGGCAACACTGGGTGAACTGTCCCTTTAAGAAGCAAAAGCTTGTCAGTAATGTAAGGTGGGGTTCAACAAATGGTACACTGCAAGATAACTGTCAGTATTATAACTTCAGAGTGCTTACCTCACTCTCTATGTAGGGAAATTCAGACACAAGGCGTTTCCCCACTATAGGCCATCTCTTGCCTGTCACCTGGGCCATTTTGGCAACTTCAAATGCTCTTCCTCCATAGGTGGCTGCCAAGTGCTGAGCAACCTGTGAGTTCAGAAAATAAAAATGTTATTCCTTAGGGATGTAACAGTTTTTAACAAGACTGGTAAGTTTCATGATTCAACTTTCTTGCCCTATGTAGGAAACTCACTGCAAAGCGAGATTTTAAACATTCACTTAAGACTGTAGAGATGTTTTCTTTACTAGCTTATGAACACCTTTGCTTCATTAAGCATTCAGACAAATAAACATGGCCACGTTTTCTTTTATATCTCTCACCAAAGGTCAAGAGCTGTCAAAAATATCTGCATGGTGACCTTTTTAAATATGCTGGCAAAACAACATCCATGGTAGCGCTACGGCTCCATCAAGCTCTCATGCTTCCAAACAAGGGGTTGCCAGACATTCTCTCCCCCACAGGATCATGGGTGACTGAACGTTATGGAGCAGCTGAGCCTGCTCCAAAGAGCTCTGACTGGTAGAATGCATAAGTAGTAAGGCTTCAAAACCCACCTCGTTTTCCAAGCCGTAGTCTTGAACCAAGCGAATGTACAGGGTGGGGGTCCAGTCCTTCCCACCATCCAGCATCAGACCGACCGTCCTGCTGGGACCACCTGAGAGGTTATGAGCCTTTATAGCTGCATCAAGAGTCTCCTCAGCCATAGAACGATAGGTTGTCCACTTTCCACCTAGAGTTACAAAAAAATTTGAGATTAAGACTTAATATTTTGATATTTGTATTTATTGTTTTGCCTTTAATTAGCATTTTTACATTATAATAATAATAATTAATAATTAATTTTTTTATTGTATACTAGTATAAGTTTGGAGTCAGTACTTTTTAAAATAAATTAATAGTCATATTCAGAATGGATGCATTAAATGATACAAAAATACTAATTTAAATAAATACAGTGGTTTTCACAAAAATACTAAGCAACACAGCATTGATATTAAGAAGCAGGTCTGGGGAAAAAAGGCAATATAAAATGTGATTAAAAAATATTAACATATATATTTATAATATAAATAAAATATTATTTTTAATAATATTAATATTAAAATGATTATTATTATCATTATTATGTAATATTATAAAGTAAATAAGAAATACAAATTGTAATCATACGTTCAATATGAGATAAATCATTTAAGAAAGAATTGCAAAATGTATTTTACAGTAAGTTTAAAATGACAATTTCTTCAACTTCAAAAGTTAAACCATTATATTACCAATAAATATATCTATAGAAAAGGGGCAATTAAAAAAATAAATCATGAAAAAATTAATATTGTACAAAACTAAATTAAACCATTTTATGAAAGACAATATTGGAAAAATGGAGACCAAGGCATAAGTTAGTAGCACTGACCAGCAATGGTGATGAGTCCGCTGTCGCTGATGTTGACGATGTGGTTACGACAGATGGACTGCGTGTCTTTGGAGTTGGGGTCGGTGACTAGCGGACGAATGCCACTCCAGGCCGCCAGGACATCCCCCCGCCGCACTGAGAACCAAAGAAACCAGAGACGCTGACAATCTCTGACAGCTGAAGTGTGTGTGGAGTGTATCTGATTGACAGGACTACAATAGGCCATGCGATTGTATTTATGCAGTGCCCTGTTTTACAGCTACATCCATAACCGTTCATACATAAAAATGACAGTGATGTCTGCATTAAAAGCTATTTTGTTTGATAAATGACCAAGGGGTAACACGGGAAGCGAGATTGTCTGAACAACTTGAGTTGCTTTGTTCAACCAACAAACCATTACTATGAGTCCAGAGTCAATTTCCCTATTGTGGCGACATCTCAAGCATTAATTATTAAGAGGGAGTTGTGTATCGATCTGCGGTACACCTGCCACTGTAATATGCAGGTTGATATTTCTGAATGGGGGGAAAAACAGAGACGGCACTCTCATTATCAAAGGGCATCTCTGAAACATTAATGACAAGGCTAGGGAGCGGAGCTCTGCAGACAGCAGACTGTGGAGACCAATAACACACACACACACACACACACACACACACACACACACACACACACACACACACACACACACACCTTTAGTCTAAATGATCCTAAGCAATAGACCACTGGGCCGTCGAATGCATTCAAGTAATCTCATTCTCAAGAGAAGAATTCAGTCCATTTTCAGGCTGTGGAATGCACTCGAAGTTCTCAAAGAGTCACAATGACCATACGCAATATATTAGAGGTGCTCCGATCACGATCGGCCGATTGTTATGCGCATCTCGTCAGTAAAGCCGGTTCTCTAATCAGCAGTTAATTCCATCAGGTGCGTGATTTCACACAGAGCAGCTGTTACTACACAGAGCCGTTGTTAATAGAGAAGATGCACCAAAAAACGCTGAAAATGAAGTGGATTTGCGCATCTTCTCTATTAACAACGGCTCTGTGTAGTAACAGCTGCTCTGATCAGAGCACCTCTACAATATATCGGCCACCATATTGGTTTAGGCCAATATTGGTTTAGGCATTTTTTTCCTTTAAAAAAAACAGCTTTGGTCAAATTAGGCTGAAAATGGAAGATAATTATTTTACTTATGGAGATGCTTTATCCACAACAACATGTCCTAAATGGACACAAACAGGTCAACAAGAAGTTTGTCTTCCCATTTTGAACTTAAAAATGGGATGTGAAGTGACAACTGATCACAAATCAGTTAATCAAAAGATATCTCACTGTTTGTGAACGCTCTTGGAATGCACTGCAGAAGATGAAGGCTAGAAGACAGTCTTCATTAATGTCTGAAGATCAATACACATGAGGAGAGGAACCAATGATTTTTCGGTGTGGGGGCGGGGCTTCAAATCAAAATTCAATTAAGTCAAGCTTCTGTCAAACTGTAGTATAGTTTGGGACAGTAGCAGCTGCTCAGGACAAAAACAACAGAGATACCCTTCAGCATGTATCAGTTTATTTATAGATGGATATGTATATTTCAGGATATTTCAGATTTTATAGATTTTATTATTCTATGAATTCCCTGGGAGGTTCTGGTTTATTTTTAGTGCAGTCCTACTTTAAACAGGCCAGATTTTTCAAATCTCTCTGTTCATCACATGCAATCACACATAGTATCTGAACTGGAGGGCCCTTGCCCCTACATTGTCATTGTGACAAATCTCCCACAGCCAAATCCCTTTAGCAGCCTTCACTAGAGCCGAGTCCAGTCCAGCCTCAACCCTCCGTCGAGGCAAGGTCTCTGTGTCATTCCTCCATTGCTCAATCCATCCTGCTTCTCTATGATCTGCTTTATTCACACTCTCACACAACCCTCCCAGGTCAACAGAGTCGCTTGGTTGCTCATTCACGCCCGGAACAAAGCAGAAGACACCCAGACACAAGGCAGCCGTCACATTGCAGTTTAAAAAAAAAAAAAAAAAAAAAAAAAAAAAAAAAAAAAGTATGAGCACACGTAATGTTAATAACAGACAGCCGGATGACTTTCTACAGCAGCTGAAAGACACATACAGTGCTGGATGAGATAAGGAGACTCAACAAACTCTTAACGACTTGCCTTACAATCAGAGAAAATGAGGAAGCATTTTTTTGTGAAGGAAAATTAGTTATGAAGCTAATCAATCAAGCAATCAAGCCAGCATCCACAGCGCTTTGAACAATTAGAGGGCTGCGCTCAAAAATCAATACCTCCGCTTTCAAAGGAAGATGCTTGGAATAGTTATCAGTCCCAACTAGTAGTTACTAGACTCAACACAACCAATGCAAGCCGTTCTGTCTATACTGCTGTCTGTCTGTTCATTAACATATGCAGAAATAAAGTATTTTCATCTTGCATTATTAAGTTCATAACTGAAAAATGTCGGAATTAAAATGTTTTGGCAGAAATCACCCATTCATACACTTCTGTAATCAGTAAGATTAAAAATTTTTTTTAAATAATTTTATACAGCAAAAATCTATTAAAGTGCATGAAATAAATTATTATTAGTTATTATTATGTATCAAATAAATGCAGCATTGGTGACCATAAGCAACTTTTTTTCAAAAACATAACAAATGAAATATAATAAAATAAAATCTTACAGGGACCCAAATCTTTTGAATGATTGGACATATGTAGATTTAGTCAGTTCAGCTGAGACACGCTTTCTGCAAATTTTTTGTTTAAAAAAAATGCAAGCCCTTGAGAAGGGGAAGGGGGAGTGGACCAGAATGCATTTTCAACCAAAGGGGATGCCAGAAACCCTAGTGACACCCCTGGCAAGAACTATACAGTCCAACCAGTCTAATACAAACAATTCCTAAATGAAGGAATGAGTCTTCTTCAGTTAATCAAAACAATACAATGCAAACTATATAATACAGACTTAAGGACAATTTTTGCCACCTCTAAAGGTAATACAGGTACATAATGTTGTAAATTAAATTCAGTTTCTTGCACAGACCAATTGTTTTGCTTCATAAGATCACAATATATTGTCAGAAACCATTGGTATTAATTTTGTGATGACTGTTTTTTTTTTTTTTTTACTTTCAAAGTGACCCTAGCTGTTGACTAGCATTTTATAAATCAACAAGGCTTGGTAAGTATTAGTGACTTCTTCCAAAAACATTAAGAGATCTAAGAAGTTCTAAAAGAATTATAGGAACTGGAATATATAAGAAAAATGTCATATCCAATATAACCTACTAAATCATTAAAAAATGTCTTGTTTTGCATAGGGCACAAAGGGAACCAGGACTTTACTGTCGTAGAATCAATGGGCCAGTTTTACTAAACAGGGCAAATTAGTGTTAGTGCAATTCCAAAACAGCGGTGATGGGTGTGAAAAATTTCTCCAGGTGATTTACTGACAAAGTGCAAATTTAAGAACACAGACGCAACATCTAATTTCCATGATGACCAACACAATCTAGCAAGTGCAGCACAAGTTAGTGTTAAGGACATGTTCGGATTTGGATAATGTGTTCTTCTGGCATTCTAAATAATTTTTGTGGGAAAAAAAATCCTCTCCCTTCTACCATGTGCTCGCTGTTCTTTGCGGTGAATCCTCCTAGCATCAACAAATGCAGCCATTTCAAGCGCAAAATAGTTTAAGACATGCTTTTTTGGGGCGTAAAATAATGGTGCAAATAATCTGATGAGTGAAAACGTTAGCAAAGCTTGTTTGCGTGATTCATTTTAATACTCTCCTGTCCTCCCATAAATTTTGTGTCTTAAAGGGAAACTCATACGAATGCAATAGGGTCAGGCGTAAAAATAACCTTGTCCACGCCTTTTCAGCGCTAACTCTTCACTGCACATCTTTAGGAAATGCTTACAGTATTAATTTAATTCCGAAAAGAAAATTTTTGTTTGTGCTAAACCTATCCCAATGTGTAGTATTGTATTTTTAATAAGATCATGCGTTTTTCTTTTTGCTTTTAGTGTAGCACCATACTTTATTCGAAAAACGAAAAAAAAAAAAAAAAAGCATGGACAGGGTAGCATTACCTTCTACGTCAGGGCTGAGGTAATTGCGTACTTCACTCAGGATGAAGTTGATGTCATCCTCCACTGGGATGGGATGGGCTGTGACTTCAGTGGGCGTGTCTGTCGTGCCGGCGATAGTCATCTTCTCCCAGGGCAGGAAGAATATGACACGGCCATCACTGGTGGCGGGGTCTAACAGCCCCATGTTGTCTGGGCTGTAATTGGTAGGAAGAGTACATATACGCATGTAATCTCTACGTAAACTGTTAACACCATAAAAATACACTTGAGAAAAAAAAAGGTACAATATGATTGAAAGATTCGGGAAGGTACCTATAATATCCAGGGATGACAATGTGCACTCCTGCACTAGGCTGGCAGATGTCGGCAGTTTTCTGGTTGTCCATTTTGCGCAGGGAGTCAGTGAAGGGGCCGGTGGCGTTAATGACACATTTGGCACGAATGTCAAACTCCTGCCCTGTGAACGGCAGAGGGAGGTGTTACTCTAACTCAGTGCGGCTAACCGCAGGGGTCATTTGCTGAGGATAGAAGACATATCTCTTCATAAAAGGATTATGAGCAGAAAATTTAAAGGGGTCATTGAAAGGTGGTTAGTTAGTGCTGGGTTGTGGTGAAATGAAACTTTTAAAAGAAAGCAAAGATTTAAAAAATAATGTGTAGATTTGATCTCATGTCATGTATGCAAAATCTGGTTATTTCAATGGAAATACACGCAATCGAAAATTCATACAAGGGCGAAAGATTTCCATGCTTTCATTTCACAATCTTTTTAAGTTGATTACACAAATTCACTGAACGCTGATTGGTTTGAAAGTGACTTCTGTGTAAGCTGACTTGAAAATGTTCGTTTTCTGTCACTAAAACAATTAATTTAGTTTTCGATCGGGGCATATCTTACCTGTGATTATGTCTCGGCAGTGGGCTCCACAAACTTTCTCTTGGCCTGTTTTTGGGTCTGGTTTCTTTAGCAGATGAACCACCTCTGTGTAGTTAGCAATAGCAGCACCATGACGGGCTGCTGTAAGAGCAATGGCCAGGTTCATACGGGAGTCATTGTGCTGTCCTGAAAAGAGCCAGAGCAGAATGTGTCACATATACACTGCCGTTCAAAAGTTTGGGATCAGTGAGATTTGTTATTTATTGAGGTCAAGGCTTTATTTATTTAATCAAAAATATAGAAAAAAAATAATATTGTGAATATTATTTCAATTACTAATAATGGTTTTCTGTTTTTAATACTTCAAATATTATTTATTTGTGATCGAAGATCAATTTCAGCATCATTACTCCAGTCTTTAGTGTCACATGAATTTAGTGTCTTCAGAAATCATTCTAATATGCTGATTTATTATCAGTGCTGGAAACTGTTTTGCTGCTTCATGTTTTTTTTTTAAAACATACTTTTTTCCCTGGATTCTTTAATGAATAAAAAGTAAAAAAGAACAGCATTTATTAGAAAAATTGAAATCTTTTCTAACAATATGAGTCTTTACTATCACTTTTCATTCATTTAACACATCCTTGCTGAATAAAAGTATTCATTACTTTCAAAAAAAGGAAGAAAAATATTTACTGACGCCAAACTTTTGAACGGTAGTGTATATTCTAACACAAGATTTACATTTTGAATAAATGCTGTTTTTTCCCTGTCTTTTTTATATTCATAAATGAATCCTGCAAAAAGTATCACAGGTTACACAAAAAAAGAAGAAAAAAATGAAGCAGCACAACTGTTTCCAGCACTGATAATAAATCAGCATATTAGAATGAGGATTATGTGACACTGAAAACTGGAGTAATGATGCTGAAAATTCAACTTTGTATCACAGGAATAAATTATATTTTGAAGTATATTGAAATAGAAACTGCTATTTTAAATTGAAATAATATTTAACAAAATAATATTTTTTTTCTGCATTTTTGGTCAAATACATACAGCCTTGATGAGCACAAGAAACTTAATGATCCCAAACTTTTGAACGGTATAGTGTACAAAAAACATCAGATTTCATCAGCTCATTTCTGGGTACAAATTCATTCCCAAAACATAGTTAAGTAGGTACACAATGTTTTTCTGTACATGCCAGAGGCCACTGCACCCAGTCAAGACTTGCTTCATGATTGCAGTGTTTGAAGTGACGCGACGGTGTTCAATATTGTTACAGGGCCTTTTGAGGCATTTAAACTATTTCAGACACATTTGAAACATGAATTACAGGAAACCTTGAAGCCAATGCGATATCACTCTATTACGACAATGAAAGAGCGACTACAGTATATATATATAAAAAAAGGCCTCTGTGTTCCAGGTCTGTGTTCTCGATGCTAAAGAATCAGAGGGATAGGTAACCCACGTAAGCATGTCTAATGCTAACACATGCTCAGGGCAAACTCCACCAGACAATAAAATAATAACACAGGCAGGAAGCCTGCTTAAAGGGCACACTTCTCAAAGAATAATGTGTGGTGAAGGCACCAGCATGCTTTGTTAGAGATCCCATGAACATGGGTTCACTCAAATCAAAATACCCATGTAGAGAAGGATAATACAAACATATGCATGTTGGAATATTGTTAATATCATGTAAGAGGACAAATCACAGCTCACATGGAAAGCTGTGTCCTGCAGCAGTAGACACGAAACGCTTGGTTGAGCTTGAATGTTTATTAGAGTACAGCTTGCAGGTATGGCGAAAAGAGCAGGGCTTTTGTGCTGCAAGCCCAATTCTAATGAAATAAAGAAACCGCGACATTACAAATGACTGAAAACGCAGATAAGGGAGTTTTAGCGTCAGATTAGATTAATACAAAAAAAGACCTACAGAAAGAATGAATGACATATCATAGCGGAGAAGGGAAGTGACGGGCGGCCGTGCATGTGGATGAGATAGTGGAGGAAAGAAAGGGAGAGAGGACTCAAGGAGGATGAGGGACAGGAAGAGAAGAAGCGAGAGAGTGCGATATGAGTAGGAGAAAGAGAGAGAGAGGGAGAGGGAGAGAAATAGAGGGAGGCAAATAGCGACAGGCAGACTGCGATCTCCAGCGGAGAAGGTCAGATTCGGAAATGTCACGGCCGTGATTGTTCCAGATTGAATAATTGGAGAGAAAAGCCGGCTGACAACCCAGGGGAAGGAGGGATGGTGGGGGGGAGAGAGAGGGAGGAACGGACGTGGGGAGAAGAACGAATAAAACCTCTAAACTGTCATTACAATCGCCGGTTTCGATTCTCCACACACATACATACGCAAATGAAGACGCTTTTTAACACAGTCACTGAGAGCACGTAAACACGGCGCGGCAGGGAACAGAGCATCCAGACGTCTCTTTGCCTCTGTTTCTCCCACAGATGGACGCGATGTGACAGATCGCTGCTCAGATAGCCGCCGCGCTCCCCCTGAATATAAGCTGCCCGCGCAGCCTGCGAGGGACAGTGTGTGTATCAACACGGGCCAAATGTAGTTTGACAGGAAGCACTGGAAGGCAGGGTTGGTGGGTTGGGCTTGTGCGGCCACGGAGGGGACCTTGAGTAAAGGGGACACATTCTGCACACCCAGACTAACCAGGAACATATGGAAGTTTTGCCTGGTGGCAGCCTCGGGCGGCGCAGGGCACAGACGGGCCAACAGAGACACGGGCACAATGGGTTCGGCTGCAACAGCCGGTGGCCGTTTTATAAAGATTATGCAGGAATGTCACAGAGACAAATGAGATCGCACTTATTGACGCATAAATCACAATAGTAGATGTTTTATTGACAACAAATCATTGTTATCAATGACAATCAAGATTTTTTTTCTCATACTGTATAAAGAAAAATATATCTCTGTCCACAGGCTTGGCAAATGTATTACTCATAATGATTTTTACTGTTTTAAAGCAATGGAATGGAATGTTTCTTGAGCACCAAATCAATAGAATCTCATGACACTGAAGACTGGAGTAACATTCAACTTCGCCATCACAGGGCTAAATTACATTTTAAAATACATACAAAATTTAAACTGTAATGATATTTCAATGTTAGCATTTTACTGCATTTGGATCAAATAATAAAATAATAATCGAATAAACATTTGAACGGTAGTTTATACAGTTCAATGTATTTTAGAATTCCATTCACTTATAGAATTAAAAATTGATTATTGGACAAAAGAGATCAGAAAGAAAAAGAAAATGTGCACACACACAAGACTTTAACCTTAGATTCGCTCCTGCTCACCATCGTAGTAGACAATGGCTCCCACGAGTTTGTCTTTCTTCAGCATAGGGAAGAGCTCCAGCGCTTTGCTCTTACTCAGGACGTAGCTGCTCTTCAGACACTGTGATCCGGCGACCAGGTCGTACATTTTAATGCCGGCCCAGTAATACGGCAGCTGCCACCACCTGTGGAGAACATCAACAGTCCCTCTCACTACTGAACTCAAACATGAATTCAGCAAACGTATTCAATGCACAATCTGAAATCAAATATAATAACATATTTTGAGTACCATGGTAAGAAAGCCTTGTCTTTTTGCTGGTTATAAAGAGGCAACTAGCAGGGTATATTACTAATTAAAATAGATATGGTTGTACATGGACAGAATAAGATTTGTCAAAGTAGTAACTAAGTCATATAGCACCTTGTGACATATTTGTTTTAAGTAATAAAAAAATCGGACAGGCATATGATGTAATCTTGAGGTTTCTCATTTCTATGACCCTTTCACACTTCTCCGGCTGCTTTAAATATCAGAGCAAGGCATAAATGCCACGAGTAATTAGTAATGATGATGGTAAAGACAGGAAGATCCTTTAAAAACCCCGAATGACAAGGGGCAGAGACGGAGGAGGCGAGAGGTCCAGCATTGATCCACAGAATATCCGAACCCCACCTGCTGCAGGTGTCCAGAAGAAAGGTTCAATGCCATTTCTGTGAACTTATCAATGGATTTAAATACAAAAACTGTCTTTTATGAATCTAGGAAGCCTCCAGAGTTTCTCTTTAACTCTCTTCTGTCTAAATCCCATAGTTCCATTCCTTTTTTAATATTTTTTTCCGTTAAATGGTCAGTGTTTTTATTGTAGTATTGTATTGTATTGTTTTGTTGAGTATTGTATTGTAATTAGATCAAACTGGTTTTCTTACTTGTAAACAGGAAGCATTATAGGTAAAGGTGCAGACAGGTGGGGAGCGATGTTCAGTAGGTTGGCACGTTCATGAAGAGCCTCTTTCACCATCATGTACTAAGAAAGAAGAAATAAAACTGTCTGGCTCTAGAGGACTGCTGCTTGCATATTTTCAGGGAAAATGTAATTTATAGATTTAAAAATTAGAATTTAGAAAGACTTAAAAAGTCTTTAATTATTCTTAACCAAAGATGTTAATTTACTCAAGTAAAAAAAAAAAAACTCAAGTCTTCAAATTATCCTCATTTAGAGGCTTTACTTGACAGCAAATATTGATAGATGCAATTAATATAAATGTGATCTTACATTTTAAGGCCATTTTGTTCCCTATTACAGGGTATATACAGCAATCCTTAAGTTAAATTTACTACTTTTTAATACCTTTTTCACTACCTTCAGAATATTTTTTAAAACCATCACGACACTGAATTGCAAGTGTTAATCAGCGACCTTTCTATTATTTACACAGATTTTGACATATATAACATACAAAAAATAATAGATTTAGAGACTGATGTTGACAGCATATTGCACATTTATTTCACTTAGTAAATAAAAATAAAACAAATACCATAAAATGTGCAATGGAGAAAATGGATAGACCGAACAATAAGCCTGCCTGTTAGTGTTGTCACGGTACCAATATTTCAGTATTCGGCACCGATACCAGTGAAAATCCACGATTCTCGGTACCAATTTCGGTAACAAAGCAAAACACAAAAATTTGGTAATAAAAAAAAAAAATAACTTTTTAGCACTAAAAATAAAACCAATGCCATTCTTTATACTTATTTAGAATTGTGTTTAAAGTTTTTCTACAAGTTATATAATTATGAAAAACAGTAAACAAGTTTCACCCAAATTTAATTTGTCTTTTAATTTATCAAATTTAAACACATTTTATGTTTGGTAAATAAAGGGGATTTGCTATTAAAATTAAAACATGGGAGAAATATTGAGATTTATTTTTTTTTTAAATAAAGTTTTTTATTTTTTTTGCAACAGTGGTAGCAGTATCACATACGTTTTACTAAATAATAGTAATATTTCTAACACAATGCCCTTATGTAAAAATTTTCTTTTAGGCCTAATGAATGCATATTTGTCATTTTGAAATTTCTATTTGCCCATTAGCTCCGCCCACTACCGGAGAAACCGGTATGTCTTCTGCTTTTTCGAAAGTGAATATGAATAATTCTAAATTAACTCGATTATTTTGACAGGAGAAGACAACAGATGCTGAAATTAATGCAAGCGTCATGCGCTTCAGTCTATGTAGTAAATAAACCTGCACGTCTCTGTCATTCATTAATTCACACAGAGACGCGCAGAACACAGATTCATATTTCAAACAACTTTTGCGGCTTAATACTACAGATACTGGTCCATATGGAGATTTGATTTGATTAATTTATGCTTTCACAAATTCCATGACTGTCCATATTAAAATGTAAGTTTAATTTACATGACTGGATTTTGAGATTCCGTACTCGTTTTCTGCTTCGCGGAAATCATAGCGTTGTATGCGTCAAGAACCGGGTTTGAACGGGACCTCGGTACTACCGGTCGTTAACCCAGCTATTAGAAAACTTGCATTTGTCCAAGAAGACGACGATGGTTGTCCAGTCATTGAAGATATGCCTTGAAGCAAGTCTAAAATAAAACGTAAGCCAGCCACTTCTGTTGAGCGCGCAGTGTTCTGAGATGATGCCGAACGACCACTGAATATGACGTCAGCATGAGACGGAGACGGAAGATCTTTGATTATGTGCCCAGATATGCTAAAGCCCATATAAACGAACTAACACGAACGCAGATAGAATTTCAATCAGAATAAGACACCTGATAGTCTGGAAAAAATAATACCTAATTTGGAAAAAAATAATACCTCTGAGACCACATTTAACACTTTTAATGGCCTTAAATTTGACCATTTTGATTTATCACTTTTTAATACTTTTTAAAACCCCGCGGACACCCTGTATTAATTCATATTTCAAATAAGCATTTTTAAAATTACATTAAGTTGACCAACAACCAATTCTAACCGCAGTCCGTTTGAGTTAAAAATTTTAGCGTGCTTCTATTTCCAAGAATCGATAACTTATTGAAGTTTTGTTTATTCATCCCCCCACACTGATACTTCAGATCAGCAGTATCCTACTTAATGTTTGTGCTTTTCTCTGTCTGTCTGATGTGTTTAAAATGTCACAGTGGTGGCGTAAGCGGCCTTGCAATCCTTCTTCTAAATATTAGGGGCAAATAGGGAAAAATGGGGCCTTCACCTGCTCATAATCTAGTTTCATGATGGCTTTCTGGAGATAGCGGACTCCGCCGTGAATGAGCTTGGTGCTTCTGCTGCTGGTGCCCGATGAAAAATCGCTCCGTTCTACCAGAGCGGTCTTCAGATCTGGACGAGGGGGCAGAAAGACAGGTAAGGAATGGATTAGACAATGCACTGGCATTTCAAGACCTTATGGTGCCAAATATTTAGACTGCAGTTGCTGTCATTTACATATGGATTTCTCCACTATCTGTAATATCACAACATGCTTATTGCACCCAGGCACATTCTGACAGGCCACCCGAGTGGAATACAACATCTAATAAGAAAAAAAACCCCATCAAAATCCAATATAAATCATCACATTTAAGAAAGTAAATTAACACTAAAAATGCATACAGGGCAAATGTATTATTGGATTGAAACTGACCTGCACAGTAAACACACTTTTCACAAAGTTTCTATCAGTAAAAATTGCAAAACTTAAAAAAAGAGAGATTCCATACTCCGTGTGACAGCATCTAAGGCACATCCTGAGCCCGTGGCTCCACCGCCCACCACCAAGACATCAAACTCCTCTGTTTTCTGCAGTGTTGAAAGCTGCTCCTCTCTTGTCGGGAGGGCATCCTTAAATGGCACCTTTAACTCACCCTGTGCTTCAACATATGCCAGCTGAGCCTGGATATTTCCAGAAAAAAGAAACATAAGAGAAAAGTGTGGTCAAAGACATTAGAATAAGCTTTAGGTTCTTAAAAGATGCAATCCAGAATTGAAATTCCATAAGCTTGTAACATGCATGTAAAATTACAATCTTGCACAATTCTGAGATCCCCTTTATTGGTATGCAAGTTGTCATTACTGAATATAGATCAAAAAATAAGGCTTTCATTCATTCTGGATTGATCTTGAAAATAATAACAACAAAGTAAATAAAAACAGATTAATTATATATATATATATATATATATATATATATATATATATATATATATATATATATATAGTATATATTTCATGAAACAATATGTTAGTCAGCATGCCAAGACATAGAAATGAAGATGATTGTTCATCTCAAATGTTGGGTTTTCAAAATTCAAGTTCAGTTAGTTCTAGGTTACAATGCTAGTTTTATTTTCAAGGGAGATAAACTAAAAAATTTAATAAATAAAAATTTGCATTCATGACATGGTCACTCTTTATGGCAACTGGCACTGTGACCTTTCATATTATAAAAACAGACAGCAATATGAGATATTTTATACTTAAGCTTGATATCAGTTTCGGAATTTAAACTAAATCAACAGGTTTTTTTTCTTAAAGTTCTCTTATAAAGTCAAAGAGTGGGACTATGAAATTGTGAATGAACAGCTGCCAATCTATCGGTCGCACGAAGGCAAAAAAACGCAAAGTTCAAATGAAGAGAAAACAAGCCTGGGTGAAGCTAGGTGTCTAGGGTTTTAGCCATAATGAAACGTTTTATTCATTTTTTCGTTAGCATTTGGCCTAAATGATTACATCAATCTGCCGCCACAAGCCTGTAGGGTCCATTTGACTTGCAAATGACCAAATGAGCCCAGACATTTGCAATTTAGACAGTAATAGCATGTAAAAACAAGATTCAGTAATTAGTGTCTATTTCCAAGGACAGACACATTTAAAACATCCGCGCACTATTAAGAGAGGCTGTCCTGCAATCAGGACAAGTGCATGACGGAAACAGAGAATTTCATGCAAATACGGCCACCGTAGAGTGATACTTCAGCCAGAGTGTAACAGTGCCCTTGCCATAGAGGAGACAAACAGGCACTCGCAAACACACACACGCTCAGCAAATTTACATTACAATCTCAAAGATTAGCATCTGCCACATGCATGATTGCAAGCAATTTTCTGAAAGAATATTCATTCTTTCTCTTTTGACTTTTGCTTACCCATTTAGGCTACATTGAGATGACACGGGGGATAAATGAACAAATAAATGGAGAAAAATCAGAACAAAAGTTTGTGTCAGTGAAACGCTTAACATGGGTTGCAAATGTGACGTGAAGGTGATCTGACATCCAATGAAGTCTTGCCAGAGTGTTCATGTTGGTAACAAAATCAAAGATCTTCTTTAACTGTTTTTTTTTTTTTTTTTTTTTTGATAAATTAATCGTGCAGTGACAATCTCCATGAAAAACAATGTCCTTGAAAGTGCATAATTCTCTCGCTCCCTGGAGTTTCATTGGGATTGGAACAGTTGAGATGCAAGATAATGGGCAAAATGGGCTTGGGAAGATTTAAATAAATGATGAGAGAGAAAATCAGGACTCCCATTGCTCTTCAAGGGTCTGTCTTTTTTTTTTTCTTCATTTGCTCCAGAAAGCCTTGTTGATTATCTTAATCTACTTGACCTTCCGTTATTTGGTATAGCATCTAAACAGACAAGACCCCTGGGGTTCTAACTAGTTTAAATACGGACAGAACATGGTGTGTGACACACTCCCTGATGGCGTGAATGGGGATCAGATTGTTCATGATTACATATTCAAGAGAGACAATGTGTGTATCACTGTTCAAGTGTAATCTCCCTTTAGCAAACAAAACCTGATTTTAATACGGTGGTCTACCCTAGAGAAAGAACGGGGTAAGTTTGGAGACTTGAGAAGGTACCTAAAGGTGCAAAAGAGAATTTCTAATGTATCTGGATTCATAGGTCTAATCTTAATAAGATCTGTAGCACTCATTCAAGAAATCTGTCTCATATGTTTGTTGACCACATGAAAACAAGAATAAACCTTTATGAATTATAAATAAGGAATAGTTATAAATAGATATACATTGTTCATTGATTTAAGATCAAATTGCAGGGACAGAGTTATACTGTCCTGAATAAGGCTGTATCTTTAAGGTTGTATAAACACATAGAGAACATTCCTGAGTCAGGACAAGACATGCTGTGGTACAGATGTGTCTGTGTATTCTGCAGTCTAACCTGTAGGAGTCACTGTATGGATGTGAGGTGTGAAAAGAAAATGTTTGGTATTTGTCAAAAGAATTTGACAAATCTTTATATTTAGATGGCATGAGGTCGGTCAACAACACTGATGCTATTTAAAACTATACCTGATTCTTCTTGTATTCAAAGAACTGTGATAGGCCGAAGGCTGTTGCTACAGCTCCGCCCCCTATTAGGGTTCCCTTCACTGCCTTTCTGAAAGCCATCGATCCCTGAAACAGATTGAAAAATTAAAAAGATCTAAAGAATAAATGCCAAAACAGAAAACTTCATGTTGGTATCACTTCCTGATAAGAACTTGCAATGTGCTGTGCATTTATAATGTATATTATTAGGATAAATACAGTTTAACTGTAAATTTAACGTAATGATGTCATGCTTATGTGTGAAAATCATTTTACATTTTTTAAGTGTATTCTGTTTTATAATTGCCTGTTACTGACTCTTCCTTTCTGATGTCTTCAAATTATACTCAAATAACGAAAATGAGCTATTCTCAAGTTAAAAAAAGAAAACATAAATTGCAAAGGACTGACAAAGAGGGTATGTAGGCTACAAAAATAATCTTAGAGAACAAATCCAATACATCTCAAGCTTACTTTATGAAAACATGACAGATTTTCTGATAATTATAAGCAAAATACATTGCAGTCATACCAAGAAGCTAAAATAACTTCTGTATCACCACGATCACATTCCCTGACCTTGTCATGATAAAATTCAATGAACCTGCAACACTTGTTCACAACTCACCAGTGTTTTGTTTGTCAAAATGAAAGAAAAAAACAACAACGGATATGTCCAGGACCAGTTTGTGTGGCTAAACAACTACTGTATGAATCCTAAAACTGACTATCTCTGGTGAAGGTCAAAGTAAAGCCATAATCAGTCTTTGGTTAGGGATGCAAGTGATTTCACTACATGATACTAGAGGAAGTGAATGAGTCATTCTTACTACACTGCTTGACTTCACGCCTGTCCTGCATGCTCCGTTTATGGCGAAACCATGTGCATAGAGAGAGAGAAGCCACAACTTCTGAGAGTGATCTTACAGGTTACTATTATTTTACAGTTCGTGTACGAGAATCAAGCGAATATGAGACTCCTAGACTGAAATCTGAACATGTACAGTAATTCAGGCTAAAGCCAGCCTATTGCATCTCTACAATCTTACCTCAAACCGTTTTCACTTCATTAGAAAAATCAGAAGAGTTGCCTTTATTCTCAGTTCTTAGAGAAAACAGATGGATACAGACTCATGTAACCCATCCAGTACATCACGTGAACTCACGTGAACCCTGTTTTTGACATCGAGTCAACCATCACCCATAGATCTCTTTGCAAATACATCGTTCGATAACATAAAACAAAGACAGATCTGAATTTAACTTTTGATGCGCAATTCTATGACATACATTTTATAAACTGGCAAATTATGGGCTGGAGCAACAGTGGCTGGCTCGCATCCAAGAATAGATCGGTCAGGCTTAGACGATCGACGGCAAATAATATGCTGGGTTATGCTGGTTTTTACTTACTGTTTTTGGCGATGGTGATGATGATGATGATGATGATGATGTCTAAAAAGGAAAATCATGGACAGTGAAGGTATCAGCTGTGATGTTACAATGTTACTTATTCAGGAATCCAGGAAGCACAGTGACAGGAAGTATTTGACAAACAGGTGGATTGGCAAATCAGTATAGAGGATTCACATCTCTCCTCCAATCATTTTTAGGTAGGCGTGTCCATAGGCGTCTAATTGTAACCGCACTTGGAATAGAAAGGCGTTTTCTAAGACTATCCTTTCTTTGGGACGGTGTACAAACACGTAAGACAATTTAACTCTCAGAACAAAATTGATTTGGACCGCATGTATAGCTATAGTTTATGCTTAGACGAGTATTTTTACCCGAGAAAAAATATTACTCAATTGTTTACAGCTAATTTTCTTTCTTTATTACGAAATGTCACAAGAAAGCTTAACTGATGCACTATATATAGAACAGCAAGCACTTAACAATGTTTACAAAAAAAAAAAAAAAAGATTCTTTGCAAGGCACTTTATCGTGTCAGTTGCACAGGTGAGACTTAAAAAGTTCAGCGCTGCGCATCAAGCGTCATGGAGCTGGAAGCTGCTGACGTAGCGATGACGCAGCTCGCTTCAGTCCTAACAAAGTTGCCTCTGTTACAGCGGGATTCCCTTCTCACAATGGAAACACTTCACCGCTCAGAGAGAGCAATGGAATCAGATGAAACACATCCTAATCTATTGAAACTTTCCCTAAGCATGATGCAGGTGAAACAGATATGGCGTCACTATAGTGCTTCTAGCCCTGCATCGCTAGATTCAAAGATATAAAGCGAAATGTTATTGTATGGCTATATGTTTATTTTATTCCTTCTTTAATAATTTCTCTTTGGATTTAATTTTCAAAACGTAATGGATTTCCCCCATCCAATATACAATTTTCACTAAATTCTGTAAAAGTATGGCAACAGAGCAAATTTACTGTGGTTTGCTCCTTTCTCCATAATCTTTTTTTTGTTTGTTTGTTTGTTTTAATTCCTAATTTGTTGTTTTTCTTTTCTTTAAGTGTCTCTAAAACATTTAATTAATCAGCATTTATTGTTGCATTCATTTACGAACTGGATATAACGGCAGGTAAAGTTTGATATGTTGTGCCTATGCTGACTGACGAGTCCCCAAAATAGTAAAAAAAAAAAAAAGCTCATTGGTTTTGAGATCTGATCTCCTGTTGGTGGTTTCTATATTGGGAAACGGATAATGTGTAGGAAATTCAACTCATCTGACCCAGTGGACAGTCCAGCATATGCAAACGCGCGGACGATTGAAGAACGGTCCCTCTGTCCAGCGATCGCAGCGCGTCAAGGGGTGACGCGCCTGACGTCACGCCCTCTTAGCACGTGGGCTGTGGCATTCAGAGTTCTCATAAACAAAAGGCACATTGCGCTCTGGCTCCAGTCTTCGCGTGCTGTCGAAGGAGTAAGGTGCGCAAAGACAGTGGCTCTACATGCAAACGCAACTTCTATCAACAGGAACAGCTACATGGATTCATAATTTGCAACTCTTTTAATAGCGATTTGAGGTATGTAAGAGCAAAAAACATTATTTTAATTTAATAAAACAGCTTTAAAAATGCTTTTAAAATAAAACGTGTGGGAAGAATTGTAACTTTCTTAACTATAGCCTTTATTTTTAGGTTTTACCTTTTTAAAATATTATTTTTAATATTTCCAACACTGTAATTTCCATTTTTAAAGTTAACTTGAAGTCATCTGAGTGCTTTGATGTTACAAAACATATCAAGTAACTCGCACTGACATGCTAAAAAAGCGTAAGACATATGAAGATGTTGTTACTGATGACAAAATATTTATTTCACAGAAACCAAAAGAACGGAGATACACGCTCTGACATCAACCGCTGTTGCGAGCCCTGACTTCAGAGATTGTTCCACGAGAGATAAAAGTAGCAGGTGTGCGGAGGTAAACTGAAGCAGGCCAGGGAAATGTATGTCAGAAAGTTTACATACATTCCTTCCAATGGAAAATCCTGTATTTAAATGAATACTTCTTAAGCAGAAGGTTAACTGTGGGTAAAAAAATAAAAAGGGAATTTAAAACGGAATAAAAATACATTATATCGTTTAAATTAACACTTATTTCCAAACGTGTGAAACTATAAAGCATTTGAACAAATATTTATGCACCCTATCAGGTAAAGCTATAACAATTCAGTTCTCTAACACTGCAGCCATGCCCTGCGTCCAGGCTCAGTATGGGACATCACCTCCAGGAGCCAGCCCTGCATCTCAGAGTTACAGTTACAACACCACGGCAGAGTACAGCTGCGACTTCCTAACACCGGAGTTTGTCAAGTTTAGCATGGACCTGACTAACGCAGAAATAGCTGTCACTTCCTCGCTCCCCAGTTTCAGCACCTTTGTGGACACCTACAGCTCCAGCTACGACGTGAAGCCTCCCTGCCTCTACCAAATGTCCCACTCTGGGGATCAGCTGTCCATCAAGGTGGAGGAGATACCCGCACACAGCTACCATCAGCAGCAGCATCATCATCAGCCCCACCAGGCTGAGGAGAACCTACCCCATACCGAACCTATATGTAGGCCTATATACTATAAACCATCCTCACCAAACGTCTCCCAGTCACCCAGTTACCCGGCGCCTCCACACCACACGTGGGAAGACAGCGCGTCCCTACACAGTTTTCATCAAAACTACCTGGCGACTACACACATGATGGACCAGCAGCGGAAAAACGCGATGTCGCGGTTGTTCTCGTTCAAGCAGTCTCCTGTGGACACGCCGATGTCAAGCTGCCAGATGCGCTTCGATGGATCTCTGCACGTGTCCATGGGCCCGGACACCCCTGGTGCGCACCGTGCGCTGGACAGTTTTGCTTTACCGGCACCTCCGAGGAAACAGCACGCTGTGGGTTTATCCCATTCGCTTAACGTCGGACACCCATTAATGGAAAGCCCGGTGGCCTCACCCCCGGCAAGAGGATCTCCATCCAGCGAGGGTTTGTGCGCTGTGTGTGGGGACAACGCAGCCTGCCAGCATTACGGGGTGCGCACATGCGAGGGGTGCAAAGGATTCTTCAAGGTACGCTTTTTTTATATATATAACTAACACTATAGCATACTACACGTATTACAGTCAAAGTCCCACTGGGGTAAAAGATTATAGTTAATCGAAGGTCTAATCTTATAAGCTTTTGTTTACCTGCCCAATTAAAGATTAGAACAAGAAATGCATGGTTTAGAACTGATCTACAGTAGCATAGGCTACCCTTAACTATCTCAGTTGTATTGATTTGACCCAATATGCACCTAGGGACACCTCCGTTCATCTCTGCCTCCATTACTTTCGTCTAGAATTAAATTGGTTTGTGCTGAGAGTCGTATCGCGCCTAACCGAGCGTAACGGAACTCCCAGTGGTGACATTAAGACCGCTCTTTATGTCACCGTCGTGATAGAATAATCTTGCTAATCCGACAAGAGGGGTCGCGGAGAGAGCGTCGGGGGACCCCAAATTATGGCTGCCCACGCATCTGTATTTACCGAATGTCTGCTCCGTCCGGCCCTTGAATGTATTAGACAGCTTTGGACTGGAGTGCAGGGTTTGAGTGTCCTGTTCCATTGCAACTTCATACTGTGATTGCGGTTCAAGTTGTCCATGCGAATGGAGTAGATTTGCATGCAATTAATCCGCTACGTGCATGTGCTGTTTCTTTACAGCGCACGGTGCAGAAAAACGCCAAATACGTTTGTCTGGCAAACAAAAACTGTCCTGTGGATAAAAGACGGCGAAACCGATGCCAGTATTGCCGTTTTCAAAAGTGCCTGGTCGTAGGGATGGTGAAGGAAGGTAATGTCAAGTTCATTTTTGCTTAATTTACACGTCCAAGGCATCTTTAAAATTATGCCTGTTAAATTATATTATCAAAGAGATATGGCTTCATGTTGAGGTGCGGTGTGTATAACCAATATATATTTATGTTTACAGTTGTAAGAACAGCCAGTTTAAAAGGACGAAGAGGTCGACTCCCCTCCAAACCTAAAAGTCCGCAGGAAATCCCGGTCTCTGTGACACCCGTCAATCTCCTGAACGCCCTAGTGAGAGCGCACATAGACTCCAACCCCTCCATGGCCCGCCTGGACTACTCTAAAGTAAGCATCAAACAATGTGTAAAACGTTACGTTTTTTAGAGTTAAATAATAATGTAACAACTATTTAACATTCATTTAAAAGTCACATCTCAGAAGTAATGACAGAATGTGAGAGAGTCTAATTTACAGAGAATTATAAGAGAGCAAAGTTGCATGTAATCATAAAGTTGTATTTGAACAAATATTGAAATGTCTCTTTTTGTGTTTAATTCTAGTTTCAGGCGAGTCCAGAGTTTCACAGTGGAGGAGATGAATCTCTGCACATTCAGCAGTTCTACGATCTTCTCACTGCTTCAATGAGCATCATTCGCGGATGGGCAGAAAAAATCCCCGGCTTCACTGACCTACCCAAATGCGACCAAGAACTGCTTTTCGAATCAGCCTTCCTTGAACTTTTTGTGCTGCGGCTGGCTTATAGGTAAGCAGTCTTGATCTAAAAGCGGACTAGCTGTTTTTTGCCGGATTTAAATAATGACTTTTAAATTTCAATTTTCAGGTCTAACCTGGCAGAGGAAAAACTAATGTTCTGCAATGGAGTGGTTTTACACAAGTTGCAGTGCGTGCGTGGCTTTGGGGAGTGGATCGACTCTATCGTCGAGTTTTCTTCCAACCTTCAGAACATGAGCATAGACGTCTCTGCCTTCTCCTGCATAGCTGCTCTCACCATAGTTACAGGTAAGACATGTCTGACCTTTTCCAAGTGATGCACAGAATATACAGCGCGCTTCAGACCCCTGACGGAATCTTTCTTATCTCCATAGAGAGACACGGACTAAAAGAGCCCAAGAAAACAGAGGAACTTCAAAACAAGCTCATAAACTGTCTGAAGGATCAGGTGTCCTGCAGTGGAGAGTTGTCTAAACTGTTGGAGAAGCTGCCGGAGGTGCGCGCGCTGTGCACGCAGGGACTGCAGCGCATCTTTTACTTGAAGCTGGAGGATTTGGTTCCCACGCCTGCGATCATTGACAAACTCTTCCACGATACCTTACCGTTCTGAACAATCGGCTGAACTGCGACAAATTCAGAAAACCTCCATGATTCCTCGATGTGGCGGATTTTAAGAAATTATATTTGAAGGAATTTTTTTTTTTTTTTAGTTTGAAGCCCGGCTGCTTTGGACAAAAGTGAATAACTAACTCTGTTCGAGACAACAGCGGAGGAAATAATATTAATAGAATATTCAAAACTTTGCGAATAAAAAATATTGTGCCGAGAAAGGGACTATTCTTATGCCTGTTAAAAAGTGTATTCAGTTATATACTGAGAAAAGTGCGGTGTGGTGGAAATGTATTTGTATTGTTACACGTCATATTGTTTGTTACCTGCAAAAACATGTATATACAACTTCTTATGTGTTATGCACGATGTAGCCTAATGATTTAACGGATCAAAATCATATCGAAAAGGTACTTTTAACCACTAGCTAATTAAGTCATTCTGCATTAAGAATCGTAAAAGATTCTACTGAGTGAGCAGAAGGATTTTTAAAACTCTATCTACATTTCAGATTTCAGAATGGATAAAAGCATATAGAGCACGTTTTTTTTTGTGTTTATGGTTTCATTAGTGAATTTTATTGTTATTAAGATATGATTCGCTTTTTTACAGTTCAGAAAGTATGCATGGAATTCGTCATTGAGCTATTAACTTTCTCCAGCACTTTGTATTAATTTCATATTGAAATAATGTCCGAGGTTTACGTGCAACTGGTTTGAAGTTCTTAACATTATGCTTAAATTTCAGATCATTGTTTTCTATGATGTTATGGTTTTTGCACTGCATTCTATATTAAGCTTCTCTCATCTAGTGTATTGCTGAATAAACCTAACTATTATATATTTCCTCTTGCTTTGCCAATATGATTGACTTGTGTTCTATTAAATTTTCGAATTTTCTAATGAAAGCTTTTTCATTCCAGTAAAGTATTTCATACATTATTTAATTCAATCCTAAATTAAAACAACAACAAAAAACATATTTTCGGCGGTATTATTAGGCTATTATTAACATTTAAAGGCGGCCTTTCTTCTGAAGATTTACGATTTGGCATATATAAAACAAATAAGGAGGAATTCTTGAAAAAGTCCTAATTTCCAATGAAACTGCCACATATTATTGCAAAAAAAGAAAAATATTCACAAGCCTAATTCTGTATGAAATACAAAACATTTAAAATGCTGTAAAATGCCTTTATGACCGATCTTGTTCAAATGATTTCGAACTCATCCGTTAAATCTGGAAAAACTATCACGAAGGAAAAAACTTTTTCCTTAATTAATACTCATTTGCTTTACAGTTTTTACATATGATGTTCAACATTCTCCACAAATTCCCACGATGATTAGAGCAAGCAACCCTCCAGCTCTATATGAAATGACAGTAACTGTTCTATCGTTTTACAGCACTTCCGTCTCTCAGTGTTGCCTGAACTTTTCAAAAGGTCATATCTTTATTGAACAGATGAAATAACAAAACAGAATCATGCAACCGGCTGTGATAAATTTCAAATGAGAGGAGACACACAGGTAGTCAGCTTTACCTCGTTTTGTTCTACAACACCAGCAAGTTGCATGCGGTAAAATATGAAGGCTATGCAAAAATCCAGATTTGAAGAATCAATACTTTTACACAAAGGACGTAAATATGGATTTTAAACTAAAGTATCCTATAGCAGAGATAAAAGGAGATATGGGTCTAAAGAGGACCAACTCACTGTCAGAGTGTGTCTTTTTTTGGTAAAGATTATTAAGTGATGAAGTCTGTACCCTTTTCCTCTTTTCCATTTTTCCTCCCTCTCATTATTTAGGATATAAAAATACAGATGAAATCATTTAAGTCATTAAAGATTGTTCTGTTTGGCCCTGGCATTCAATTTAACCATTCAATGTGTTTTGCAGAATTTTTTATTTAATTGTAAGCCAGATTTCAGTATTCCCTTCAAGATTAGATTTCTTCCCTTGGAACAAAGTATGATTTAATTATGGGATAAAAAACAAATCAATAGTTTTGTCTTCTGCTTAATTTATAGCTATGTATTTGAAGATGAAAAACAGTTTAATCAGGTTTTCGAGTAAAAATGTATCTTTGGCATCAAATGTTTTCATGCTAGAATGCATTCGCCATTGTAAATGTATTTTTGAGATGTGAAAAAGCCCTCTAAAAAGATTGTAAGAATAATCCCATCTGTTTGTGGATGGATGGTTCGAATACAATAATGATTGAAATGTTTCGTTACAAACGCAGGAACACTTTTTTCAGTCTGAGTCATTAAACATTCCTGCAGTTTAAGAGTTTCTCTCCAGGTGTCAGGTCTCTGTCCAGTGATATGATTCTGTACATCCCCCCCCCCCCACCTCTCTGAGGCTGGGAATATAAAATATTGATTTATGTTTGGTAGAAAGGCCTTATAAAAATGATCACATACACGAAGGGGATTCATGAGCCCCAGATCAATAGACATCCTGTTTCTCAATGCTTTGGACCATCACTGACTGTGAAATGTTAAAATAAAGAAATCAATATTATTTGAGAAATGTCAAATTTATTATAATTATGAGGGTTATGACTGGCAAAACTTTTTCCTATGGGAGTGGGTCTGAAAGGAGCCTCCTCTGAATCCAGCATCTGTGTGTGTGTGTGTGTGTGTGTTGAGTGAAGCCATGCACTATAGACAATACATTTGTATGTTGATACTTTACATGTGTGTGGGTGTGCGTATGAATGAGAAACACACACTCTTTTTTTGAGTGGCATCTTGCCATAAAACCTGCAGGAAAATTAAGAAATGAATATTGGACTAATGAACTTGTATAAGGAATCAGGAACCTGCTTCTTTGTCAAGCCAAACTATCATGTAAGTTTTTTTCTGACATTATTGAGATTTGTTCTTATCACTTCCTTGATATTTTCCAGAATGTGCACAACAATATAATGCAAGACCACAGTGACTTTATTTCTCAGAGGAGTCTCTATGGTCTAAACATGCAGATGGCTGGTCTGGAATCAAAGAAGGACCAAGGGACATGCCATTTGCTCTGACCAGCCCAGACCAGCACACTGACACTATGTTCAGTTATGTGTTTCATGCGGCCTTTATTAATAATTCATCTGGTTAATAGCATTACAGAGAATTCTCTGATTCAAAGCTACAGCAGTCCACTAATACTATAATAAAATCACATTTTATTGAGCCACATCTGTGTGTTGATAATTGAAATTTGTAAATAATTGAAAAACGATTAATAAAAATGATTCGTAAGCAGCTGTGAAGATAAAATAATAAAATAAATCTATAAAATATGTGAAATTCACTTTATAACCATCCCAAAATATCCCAAACACACGTATTAGTCTGCTTTAGAGAGAAAAATTATATATATATATATATAAAAGAAGCATAATTCAAATATCTGCAGGGGGTTAAATTGTAATGAAAACTATTTTCATTAACCCACCCATAAAATGCCAGAAATCTCTTAATTTTAGAATTGTAAATTAAATCAACTATTTTAAATGTGCTTAGCAATTAAAGCAAACAGCACATTTGCAAACACCTTAACACTGTTTCATTCTCCTATAGCTGAATTTTCCTGTTTTCCACAATACTGTGAGTGCCATGCCTTTACAGATAGTCATTTGCATCTGACCTTTAATTTAAATGTCTGGAAAGATTGAACGGCAGAGGGTTGCTATTATTTGAGGAAAGGGACTCTAGGCCTACATCCTCTATCCCTCCTACCTTTCAGAATTCTGATAGAAAAATTGACTATTTAATTGATTAAAGCCGATCTTTGTCACCATTACAGATATTTTAGGTTATATTCATAATTTTATTCGGTAAGGACAGAAAAGAGCATATTATAATAAACAAATAAATGCATCTTATAACAAATGTATGCATATGACTTCTTGTGTTTTAATAATCTTCAGTGACCAGCACGATAACCCCAATATTTCTAAAATAGAACAAAATCTAAAAGTTGCATCTTTGTATCCTGTTCATCCCTAAATGGTATTTTACTGCCCCAGTGACATTTTTGTATCTTTATGAGAGTATTTTTAATGAATAAAAGTATAAACAAAAGCTGAATTTAATGCTTAAATCAACTTCACAGCTGAGAAAAAGAGGGTAAAACACTCAAGGGTTGAGCTGTCTTTCATAACTACTATGTTATTCATGTATAATTGAGCCAGGGCTGACAGTCTTATGTAAAATCACTTAGCAAATTTAGATTTTCAGCTGTAGAATAGAGCTCATATCAAAGAGTTTTTGTTTTTTTTTTTGCAAAAAAAAAAAAAAAAAAAAAAAGAAGTCTAGAAGCCTTTGTCAATTACATACGCATATTTTCTATTGTCTCTCTGCTTCTCTGCACATTCATCTCATCTCAGCAGAATGACCACACCCATTTCTTCATCCATTAATCTGCATTTTGAATGGCACTGTAAATCAAACTGTAGCCCCTCCCACCTCACCATCATCGGACTGAAGGAGCCTCCCTCCACCTCAACACCACCTCCTCCTCCGTCATATACAGACACTGTGGTTTATGTCATGGGGGTTGGCAAGTGTGCGATCACCATGGATACATACAAATGAAAAATGACAAGAGTGGATGCTGTTAATTACTTTAAAAGAAATTAAACGGAGTGGAATCAAGCTTTGAAATGTGAGTGGAATTTAAGTAGTCACGTTCTGTAATAAGGTCATCTCCCACAATAGATCAGTCTCACTGCATTAAATAAACAGTTGACCCTTGAGAGGGAGAGACACAACCATGAACACAATCATCTAAACAAAGTTGATTCATCTGCATTCCCTGATACCCTGACAGCCTTTAAATAGATGTTTCCACATTAATGAAACACTTGTTCTAAACACAACAGAGGACATTATGGCTTTTAAATGTATATGTATATACTTTTTTTCTTCTTAACATCACATTGCACAACATACTAATTTTGTGTAGCCGGTTTTGAGGTGTCTGCAAGGCACTTAACCACAGGAATTAGTCCTGTGAACTTTGGAGCTTTTGATGTCAGTATTGATTCAGCTACAAAGCGGTAAGACCCTTATCAGAACTCACGCAGAGGATTGCTATAAGAGCCCATACTAACAGTCTATCTGTGACTGATAGGAGCAGGATGGGGGTGGTTTGTGCAAATCCTTGCAGGGCTTAAATTGACAGCTGAGCACATGAAATATGAAGTGGACATCAAAATAAGGAATAAACATAATCCAAACCAGCAAAATATGCTTGTGTTACACAGAGATGCTTTATGTTACTAAAATCAGTGCAGAGTCAACAAACTTATAAATTAACATCTTGAAATTACAACTTAACAAAATTAGTTTTTGATTAAGAGATGAAGTGACCATTGAGGAATGTACCATTGGGGAATACTTATTATATATGTAGACCATAGCCTAAAACATAAACCACAAAGCAAATTTAGATTTGAGTTATTGGTGAAGATGTTTTTGCAAATAAAATCAAAATAGTCTTTGCCATTTATGGCCTTAAACATGAGATAACACTCAGCCACACACATACATTAGTCCTCACCAATATTATCAGAGAAGCTAGTTATAGATTATTGATTTTGTCTGAAACGCCAATAATACATGAAGGTTTTTGGTTATCTTTCTTACAGGAATAAACTATAAACTCACAATGGCTTAAAATAAATAGTTAACCTAAAAATCATTTACTCGAGTTTGGTTCCAAAAACGTGATAAACGGCATAAAACAAAACAAAACAAAAAAACAAATGAGTTCCCACCAAAATCAGTATTACATATGGTCGGTATTCAATTAATATTATTTTTATTTTATTTTATTTTTTTATGAAAAATGCGATATCCACCGAGTTTTTCTGTCAATTTTTTTCCCCTAGCTTTCCAAACCGTGAAAAAATTTCACGGTTGCTGCATGGGGACTATTTTCAGGCGCTGTGTAATATCACTGCTCCCTCTGCACCCATGGCATGGGAGCAAAGTTCCCTGATTATTACGGCGGAATGAGAGTATAGTTCCTATCAGCCTAGAAAATCACAACTTTTCATTTTCTGTCGGTCTTTGTTCACGTTGTAACTACAGAAGGGTCAAATTTTAAATAGGAAAAATATTGAAACTCATTGTTCATTTTTGATTGAGGTGCTAATGGTCTAATCAGATTAAATGATCTATGCTAAGCTAAAAGTGATACTGCCAGACCCGGCGATTGGCTGAATGGATTCAAAAATTGTCAAACACAACTGTTAAACTCTAGGGGAGTTGGAAAATGAGCCTATGAGTCAAAAAAGTGGAGTGTTCCTTTAAGTAAAAAGTATAAATATAAATATATATTTTTACTTTTGAAGTACACTAATTAAGCACACATTGATTCCCACAAGGTACATGATAGTCCTGGTGTTAATAGGACAATGATCCAATGTATTCAATCTCATGGGACATTTGAATCCCACCTGGAGTCGAGCAATGAAACAACAAAGTTCACTGTGTGACATCTTAATGTTTGTTAGAAAGAAACTTTTTATTTTATTTTTTTATTCAACCCTTAGGGCAGAGTTTGTAACTGTACAACACATACAAATAAATAACTAAGTGCATCTAAATAAGACTCTATTATTAATATTTAAATATAAGATTCCGTATTCTGAAATATATGCTGTCTCTATCCATTATAATTTGTTTGTATATACTGTAGATTACTATACTATGAATAGTTTGTATATCAGCAGACCTTATCAATGAAATCATTGTCCAAAACAGATGGACCTGGTAAGAGGCACAGTGGTATTCTGTTCCTGGCCAGAAGAACATCAGAATACCCCACAGAGACTATACATCCACACCTGCCTGGCCATTAACCCATTCAATTAGATTCCACCAGAGGGTTCTGCTAATTATCTTAATTGCATCTTTAATGATGTGAGTCCTTTAAAACAATGAAGATATTTCTTCTAGAGCAATCAAAATGCAATAGACTATTAGGCTGACTGAAGCAGTAAATACTACACAGACAAAGATTTAAGGAACACACTATCATTAGCTAAGCCAATGTTGTTAAGCAAAAGATTTTTGCATTACATTATGATTATTTAATGTAGGTCTATAATGTGCTCATTTTTTTTTTTACTGGAAAATTAGTAAACAGGCTACTCTATACTGTGGTTTTCCAGACTAATATATAAAATATTTAATTATTATTGTGGGCAAGAGTTATTATTGAGGAAATTTCAATTCAATTTATATTTAATATAGATATTAGCCATAAGTTTAATGACACATTAAATACAATCAGCACCCACCACACAATTTTACACTACACACTTTCCCAAAACAAAGTGACACCCTTATCTTTGTGAAGTGCAGATGTTTTGCTGAAGGTGAGAAATACTGGGTTAAAGGTGAGGTGGGCAGAAATATATCCTGGATAACATGTACATCTTCATGTTCTCTGACCCAATATTTGATACATCACTTCCTTTTACAGCTATTTTATCCCTCTCTGTCTTGAACGATTTATTGATTTACTTTAGTTATTTAATTAGTTAATTTATTATTTAGTTATTAATTTTCTTTGCATAATTCTATCTCTCTATCAAAGAACAAGTTATATAAAGAAACAGACATTTTCCATCAAGAAACTGTTTGGTTTGTTTACCATCAAGAGAACACGGAAAAACTCACCAGAAATTTCAGACTAATTCTGGAATGTAAACAGCTATAAAGAATATAGAAAGGACTGCAAGAATAAAGATCCAGATCTAAAAAAACGTCAATGCTGAGTGCGAGATGGAGATACAAAAATCAATAAGCCTGGCAGATGTGCTGATATGTATTAGCTAAAACAGATTAATTTCATACACACACTTGTCATACTTTTATTTATTCTGAACTGTGCCTCATCCTGCTTCATTGTAATGGAAAGTCTCGAAAAACTAGAGCAAACAGTTTCAGACTGTCTCTCCAATATGACATGGACCACCGGGAATCAGACCCTCTGTTTACCTGTGCTGTGTTAGGTCATTATTCCTCCCCATCAGTATTCAGAAAGCGATGCCGATATTACCTACAATATGACCAAATAACACACAAAACATAGAGACACTGTTATAGAACATAGGTTCTTGCAGTGACACATTATGATCTTCATATAAGCAAAGGCACAGGCCTATAGAGTTACTTAACTTTGAATTGTAACATCCACCAATCAAAATTCACCCAGTCCTGTTTTCTGTACAACAAAAATGACAAAGCACTCCGTGAAAGGTCATAAATTTTTTCTGATTCGTAAAGGATTCATTGAACATGATCGATTGGATTCATTAATGACATATATGAAGACACACCAGATCAATCTAAATGGTAAACTGGCATCATTGTCATAATTTTGCAGCTCAGTGCTCATAAAGCCTATTAATTTGTGCTCAGAAATTATCATATATCATTTAATGAAGATAGTATGCAGCTTCAACATGACTTAAACATTAGTCACTGTTCAATGCGATTTGTAGACATGAACCCCTTTGTAGTATGTAACATGACAAAAAGCTAATTAATCTTATGAAAAATAGAGAGATTTGTAGCATTCAGTCCATGTCTGTTAGCTTTGCAGCAATTCTTATGTTAGTGTACAGTCGCCGTGATTTTGGCAACTAAGATATGTTCCTGGATCAACATATTTTGATGATCCTGGATCAACAGTATTGTCCAAAAATGCAGACTTAAACCAAACCCTACCCCTAAACCTAATCCTACCCATAATTTTTTCCAAAATCAGTGGGAAATGATAGCTGATTAACAAGGGTTTGGTTAATTAGAATGTTGTTCTAGGATCAACAAGGATGTGCTGATATCTATTAGCTAAAACAGATTAATTTCATACACACACCTGTCATACTTGTATTTATTCTGAACTGTGCCTCATCCTGTTTCATTGTAATGAACAAGGATGTTGATCCAAGAATATGTTGTACTTTGGGAATTCATGCTCACTGTCAGTGTTCCTATAAATTCAAAGTTGACCACATTTTTTTTTTTATCAGATGTCTTGCTTTTTTGTTGAATATATGCTACATATCATATATTTCTAGCAACTTGTATTCAATTCAAGGCCACAAATGTATAGCTCTTTATAGCCTGGTCATTCCACTATCCTTCCCAGGGAAAATGGCCTGACACTCATGGCCAATAAGGGCCCCAGAATCCGCTACGAATCTTTTATTTTTCTCAGAAAATCCTCATTTCATCTTTCCAGGTTTGTTTTCAAATTGATAATGTAATGTAATTAATCAATGACTGAAGGCTGAGTAAAATAATGTCATCATCAACACACGAGTCCAGGGAGGTGAAAAGGAGGGAGGAGTCAGCTATAACGGTGACCCACGGTGGAGCCAGCAGAGGGAGAAGCCATAATGGAGGAAGGGCTGCCGACTCAAGGGGGCAGACTGCGGCAGAGCAGGTGGCGTAGGAGCCTAAGGTGGAGACGGAGAGGTGATGAGCCAGGGCAATAGGGAGGATCCGGAGGGCCAAGGTGGAGCAGAAGGCTCTGGCATCTGAGGTGGAGACGGGGATCAAGAAGGCTGCGGTGGAGCCGGAGCAACAGAGGACCGTGGAAGTGCACAAGGGAAGGAAGAGCTTGACGGAGCTGGAGGGACAGAGGAATGAGGCACAGCCGGAGGAGTGGAATCCCAAGGTGAAGGACGGTCAACGACAGACTAAGGCAGAGACGGAGGGATGAGGGAGCCTGGTGGAGCCAGCGGACTGATGGGCCAAGAGGGAGAGGAGGGAGCTAGGAAACCTGGTGGAGATGATGAGTAGACGACCCGTGTCATGGCTGGAGGCGGAGGCAAGGGATTCTCCAGCCACGGTGATGATGGAGACTGGCAAACCGACAGGGTTCGCACCGTTCTGATGGTGGGCTGTGAGCAAGCAGAGGGGCTGCCAGACGACAGTGGAGGAGGAGGCAGGAGCGGGTGGGTTGGTTGTACATTTTTATCAGTCTCCAGGCTCCCCAGGGTTAACTTTGGAACAGGTACCCTCTCTTGGCTAAACTCAGGAACAGGAGCCCTCTCTGGGCTGAACTCAGGAACAGGAGGGACAGATGTCACCGATGGAGGAGGGAGGAGAGGGGGTCGATCAGTTTACAAGTCAATAAGGTCTCCTTCCGCCTTCCATTCTCCCAGATCCATTCTCTGCTCTCCCTCAGCCATGTTGCAGTAGGCTCCACTCCACTCCATGATCTCACTGACCATGGCGTTCTCCCTCATGGCAGGCATGGTTGTCGGCTCTCGCACCTGGTCTGATGGTAAATGCAGCTCTGGCTCTGCGGTGATCCTCAGCTCTGTTGCTCTGTGCTGTGATGGCTCATCGGCCACGGTGGGCTCAGGCTCGGGCTCTCCATTATCAGTGTGCTTGGGCATGCAATGAGAAGATAGTGGGCTGGGCACTGGGTCGGGAGTGGAACTGGTGAGATCCTCCTGGGAACAGACGGGGAATGGAGATCCATTTCTCAGGAATGTGTGTGTGTGGGCGGGGGCAGACAACATTTTATATATATTAATTAAACATTTGTAGTGCAGGGATGTAAACAAAAGAACTTTGATTCTTCTTGCATTGACAGTTATTGGCAAAATGGACATTTGATTATTAAAGTACCACTTTGTGTGGTACTTTAATGTTCAAAGATGCATTTCATTGAAATGGCTCAGATAACTCATTGTTAAAGAAAAGCAATCATTGCTATAGAAAAAAATGGGCTGGTCAAGTGAAGTCATCTGTATTTATATAGCGCTTTAAACAAAACAGATTTTGTCAAAGTAATTGAAAAACATTAATTATGAAAACAGTGTGTCAACAATGCAAAATGACAGTTAAAGGTAGTTCATCACTGAATTCAGTGATGTCATCATTCAGCTCAGTTCAGTTTAAATAGTATCTGTGCAATCATTTGCAATCAAGTCAACAATATCACTGTAAATTAAGTGTCCCTTACTAAGCAAGCCAGAGGGGACAGCGGCAACGAGCCAAAACTCCATCGGTGACAGAATGGAGAAAAAACCTTGGGAGAAACCAGGCTCAGTAGGGTGGCAAGTTCTGCTCTGGCCAGACAAAACCAGCAGTTCAATTTCAGGCTACAGCAAAGTGAGATTGTGCAGAAGAATCATCTGTTTCCTGTGGTCTTGTCCCGGTGGTCCTCTGAGACAAGGCCTTTACAGGGGATCTGTATCTGAAGCTCATCTAATTGTCCTGGTCTCCGCTGTGTTTCAGAGCTTTCAGAGCTGTAGAGGTCCTCTCTAGGTGCTGATCCACCATCTGGTCTGGATACTTAATGGATCGGGGGGACTGCAGTGACCATCTGATTTGGATACAGACTGGAACGGTGACCTCGGAATAAGAGAGAAAGAGACTAATATTAGCATAGATGCCAGTCTATAATGTAGCTAGTACATCGGGTGTTATGGGAAGTGGTCAGTGCAAAAACACTTGAACGAGCTGTGTTAAAGTCTCTGCATTTCTCACACAGAGCAACTTCCTTGAAAGAAACCAATCTGACTTCAAAAGTGGACATTCAACTGAGACTGTCTTGCTCTCAGTTGTTAAAGCCCTAAGACTGGCAAGAGCGGAATCCAAATCTTCAGTATTCATCCTGCTTGATCTGTCCGCTGCTTTTGACACGGTTAACTACCAGATCCTCCTATCAACCCTACTGGCAAAGGGCATCTCAGATGGGTCCTTCAAAGTATCTTGGAGATGTGAGGTGTCCAAGTCACAACATCTTACGGTAACACTTTAGTTTAGGGTCCAGTTCACACTAATAACTTGTTGCTTATTAGCATGTCTATTATTAACATATTGGCTGTTTATTAGTGCTTATAAAGTACATATAATGCATGACATCCATAATCCTACCCAGTACCCTAAACTTAACAACTACCTAATACACTATTAATAAGCAGCAAATAAGGAGTTAATTGAGGCAAAAGTCATAGTTAATGGTTAGTTAATAGTGAGAATTGGACCCTAAAATAAAGTGTGACCCATCTAACTACTGGGGTGCCTCAGGGTTCAGTTCTTGGACCACTTCTCTTCTCTGTCTAGATGGCACCATTAGTTTCTGTCATTCAGACACATGGCTTTTCATACCACTGCTATGATGATGACTTTCAACTCTACCTCCCATTCCATCCTGTAGCTACTCGCATCTCAGCTTCTCTAACAGACATTTCTTGCTGGATGATGGACCATCACCTTCAACTCAACCTTGCCAAGACAGAACTGCTTGTGATTCCAGCAAACCCATCGTTTCATCACAATTTCACCATCAAGTTAGGCACATCAACCATAACTCCTTCAAAAACAGCCAGAAGCCTTGGAGTTATGATTGATGATCAGCTGACTTAGACCACATTGCTAAAACAGTCAGATCCTGCAGATTTGCTTTATTCAACATCAAGAAGGTCAGGCACTTTAGTAATATTTTTAGATGGAAAAATGCAGTTTTATAAACGATAGAAACATGGCTTTCTAAGGAAAGATTGCTATCAAATAGCACAACAACTAGGTTCCTAACTAATGACCAAGACTTGACAGAGCAGCCATCAAGTCTTAGACAGTGTTCTAGGTTATTGCATCCAAAGTTTTTAGGTCCTATAAGTAACACCTCTGTTTTTTCAGAATTTAGCAGAAAGAAATTACTTGTCATCCAGTTTTTTATATCAACTATGCATTCTGTTAGTTTTTGAGCAGTTTTGCCCTGTCGCGAAGAAATATAGAGCTAAGTCTCATCAGCATAACAGTGAAAGCTAACACCGTGATACCTGATGATATCTCCCAAGGGTAACATGTAAAGTGTCAAGAGTAACGACCCTAGTACTCAGCCTTGAGGTATTCCATACTGCACTTGTGATCGATATGATACCTATTCATTCACTGCCACAAATTGATGGAGGTCATATAAGTATGATTTAAACCATGCTAATGCACTTCCATTAATGCCAACAAAGTTTTCTAGTCTATGCAAAAGAATGTTGTGGTCAATAGTGCCGAACGCAGCGCTTAGATAAAATAGCACTAATAGAGAGATACAACCACAATCAGCTGTTAAGAGCAGTTCATTTTTAACTCTAAGGAGAGCAGTCTCAGTACTATGATACAGACTAAATCCTGACTGGAAATCTTCACAGATACAATTTTTCTCAAAGAAGGAATGTAATTGTGAGGATACTACCTTTACTAGTATCTTGGACAGAAAAGGGAGATTCGAGATTGATCTGTAATTAATAGTTCTTTGGGGTCAAATTGTGTTTTTTAAATAATAGCCAGTTTGTGTCATGATTCATGGGTCTGTGCATTCATCTTGCGTCTCTGTCTGATTGTATGCGTCTGTTAACTGACACCGCAGCTGCGGTCTATGAGCACCAGCTGCAGCTCATTTGCGCTGCCATTAAGTTTGGCTGGCAATCCTGTTCGTGTTGTTGGTTCGTTAAATCTCGTCTGTCTCTCCTGTCTAGTTGTTGTTCCTGTTCCTCCAGTTGATATTTTCTGGATCTTATTCCTCGCCCACCTGGGATTCCTGCGCTGCCTTAGAGTTACTCAGGTTTCGGAGCTTACCACTCAGTTTCAGCAGTTCAAGTTGGAGGCAGTTTCTTCTCAGCAACCACCTGCATCCAATTGCCGTGGATCAAAAAACCCATTGTCCTGAGCCTCGTCTACCACCACCAGCTTTTTATTCCGGGGAACCCCAGTTGTGGTACTCATTTTTGGCTAAATGCTCCCTCTATATTTCTCTTCAACCATCATCGTTTCCCACCAAGGAATCAAAGATAGCTTTCATTATAACCCTGCTCACAGTACGAGCGGCTAGCTGGGGAACCACCATGTGGTAACAGAGACTTCCGTGCTGCGCCTCCTTCCAAGCGTTATCCAGAGGTGCCAATGCACCTGGACCAGGGCCAGATTGACCCTGCTCTGGGTGGGGGCACGCACCAAGGTTCAGGCCCATCGTCACCGGTCGAAACCTCCTGTCTACGTCGTCAGTCAAAAAGTGTGGCTTTCATCAATAAATATTCCTTTCTGATCTGTCATTAATAAGCTTGCGCCCAAATTTATTGGCCCATTTACTGTCACCAAGATTATTAGTCTGGTGGCAGTCCACCTCAAACTCCCTCTGTCTAACAGGAGAATTCATCCGGTGTTTCAAGTATCTAAATTAAAGCCCATTTTTCATTCACCCATTAATCCGCCGGTCCCGGTCCCCCAATACGCCACTGTACTGAATAAATGCCTGAGGTTATGTTTGTTTTCTTCTAAAAGAGATCTAGCAGTTTTTAATGCTTTTCTGTAGGATAGGTTACTTTCCCACTAAGCAATACGAAATACCTCTAGTTTTGTGACTATTAAATCTAGAGTATGATTGCGACAATGAGTAGGACCTGACATGTGTTGTCTAACCCCAATAGCGTTCAGAATGTCTATAAATGCTGATCCCAATGTATCTTTTTCATTATCAACATCGATATTAAAATCACCAAGAATTAAAACTTTATCTGCAGCCAGAACTAACTTGGATATAAAATCAGGACCTGATATTGAATAAGCCAAGCTTAATCTTTTGTTCATCCATATTGCATCTGTTTTTATTTGTTGAACCACAATTAAATTGTTGCTCTTAAATTGGTTTGGATGTTTTTTGTATTTTCTAGTTCGGGGAACAGACACAGTCTCTATAGTTTGATATCTAGGTGAGAGAGTCTCTATATGCTGAGAATAAACTGACTTATGTGCCGTGAGGCATCTAGCAGACAGTCGGTTTGGTGGAGGCCATGTTTTTTTAAGTCTAAGTAATAGAGCAGTATTAGAGGATATCATAGGACATTCAAAAAAGACAACTATACCATACAAATCTTTCAAATGGATGCAGTTATGGGTTTTTTTTAGTTGTAGCTCCACCTATTGGCGGAGTTGTATGACAATTTCCTTGTTTCCTGCTGTCTATATGTCTATTTTGTGAAGCTTGGACATGTTTAGAAGATATGGGTCAGCTTGTAAAAATAGCCATCATGTCCAGTTAATTAAGATCTTCCTAATGTTTCAACATGCATCTTGGAAATGCATGGATAAGATCAGGTGATTCTAGGGAGCACTGAAGGAGCTTGGACAATCAAATTCAAGGACTGAAACTAACCATTGCACAACATGAAATATGATATAATTAGACCAAATTTGTTGTGAAAATGTTTACATGCCTATATAGTTCAAATTGTGTTATGGATAACTGACTATATACTGCTGTAGGGTAAATCAGAACTACATTTCCCAGTAGGCTTTTTCTGACTGTAAGTACTGAAGTGTAATCCAGGATGGTAGAAGGCCCAATGCAGTGTGGTTCAGATTAAACTATAACTTCCATGGGAGGGCCACTCTGAAAGCTTAATTAATTTGTAGGACCCTGGCAATGACAAATGCCTCTTAAGATGAGCATGCTAAGACACCGGTACCGCTGCCCTTTAACTGTGCATCTTCTGTTGAGCAAAATACCACCATGGCAGCCATAATTTTTTTCTCCCAATTCCCTTTGCCTTAGTGCACAACTATGATTTTATGAAAAATAACACATTGTTTTGACCCAGAGATTCTGTTCTTTTCCAGGGTGTCTTGTCCATTTTCTAATGTCTAGAGCATGTCAGTGCAACACGACTGGTCGGTGGGATCTTTCTGGATCCTCTGCTCTTTAGGTGTTTCCTAGCATCGGCCTATTCATCACCATCGCAAGCCTCTTGTTCTGCTCTGTGTCTTCCTTCATAACTGCAGCTAATTAAAGAGCTCGGAGGGCTGCTACTGTTTCCACTGCCTTGTATTACCATTAATTACAATGACATCTCTGATCCTCGGCATAGCAGCATAGTGATTCATGGTGCAGTGTGTCTGTAAGAGACTTATCTTGCACACTCACACAGACACTTCTGTACATATGCATGGATGCATTCACACATACACACACACAAACATAATAAATTAGGCTCTGCTGAAGACTGATGGCCCACAACGTAACACCATAGATCAATTAAGCACGCATAGAACAGGAAGGCTAATCTCTGAATATAAAGAATTGGCTTTTCTGCCTCTTTTAAAGCAAACACCGTATTTTGAGAATACACAAACAAATAAAGCCCTAATTGAATAGGAAAAATATATATATTTTGAGAATTTTTAATTAAATTCTGTGGAAGTATGTTACAGCACACCAAAAATATATATATATATATATTATTTTTTTATTTTTGGTGTGCTGTAACATAGTATATATATATATATATATATATATATATATATATATATATATATATATATATATATATATTTTTTTTTTTTTTTTTTTTTTTTTTTTTTTTTTTTACAGAGTATTTTCTACTGCTGGAAGACTGTTTTATGTTAGAATTGTGACAGAATATTGTGTCTGATCTTCCTGTGACTGAGGTCACTCTGTGTTTCACTTCTGGGTCACAGGACTGATGGAAGATACACATCAAAGTATGAGCTCAAAGCAAAGAACTCAACATCAGCTGTGTGTTTCAGACCAGTTCCACAGATTTGATACATGTATAAGAAAAAGCTTTATTTCTGCCTCTCAGTTTTATTTATTTATTGGAATATCCATAGTACATACAAAAAAAAAAACTTATAAATCCTTAAATATATTTATTAAATATAATGTGACACCTTTTGTATCTTAAAGATTTGCACCCAAAAGAAGCAATTTAAGTGGCTTTGGATAAAGGTGTCTGCAAAATGCAACATTAATATAAATGAATAAAAATTAAGCATTTTTGTTGTTATTATTATTTATGCATTTATGTGTTATTTTTCATTCTTTTTTTAATGGAAATTAAAATTTATTCAGCATGGAAAAATTAAATTGATCAAAAGTGAAAGTCATGACATTTATAATGTTATGAAAGATTCCAATTTCAAATAAATGCTGTTCTTTGAAAACAAAAATCCCCATGGTGTCCACAAAAATATTAGTCAATACAATTGTAATAATCCGAAATGTTTCTTTTTGCACCAAATAAGCATATTAGACTGATTTCCGAAGGATCATGTAAAACTGAAGACTGGATTATGATACTGAAAATTCAGATTTACATCACATGAATACATCACATAAAATACAGTGTATGTAAATAGAAAACAGTTTAAAAATGTAATAATATTAAAGTCTTGGTTGCATCAGCATAAGAAAAACAAAAACAAAAAAATCTCAAGCCAAACATTTTAAATGGCACTGTATACACACATATGCATATAAAAAAGTACTTTCTATTTCTATTTATTTTGTATTTATTTTTATACTGTATATATTTGTATGATTTTGTATTTTTAAAGAGCCACATCTGTCGTGTTCATGACCATTGTTCCTTATCTGTCAGTCACTACAAGCTATGTCTTGACTACATTGGGGGTTCACTTGGGAGCCCTAGCCCTCTCTGACTTTAAGAGAAAAGGCCAAAGTCTGGGCATCCAACCCGCTGAAGCTGTGTTCGTGGATGATTCATGCATTCATTGCATGCATATAAGCATAGCTTCGCTGCGATCTCGCCTCTCTCTCCTCACAGGGAACAGAGCAGAACCCTCTGTCTCTTCGAGGATGAAGTATCGACGGGACTGCTCCCCTCAGGTGTTGTTGCCACCGCTGAATCGGACCTGGAGCTGGCGGCCATGCTTGCCCGGTCCCTCAGCAAGGCAATGTCCATGTCAGTGGCCCAAGAGCGCTTTCTCTGGCTCAACCTTGCTGAAATGAGTGTAATTGACAAAAAAAAATTCTTCATGCTCCCATCTCGCAGGTTGGCCTGTTCTAGGGTCCTATGCGTTCAAGGGTTGGGCATGGCAGTACAGGGTGCTCCCCTTCGGGCTGTCCCTGTCATCCATGTTTTTACGAAGGTCATAGAGGGTGCCCTTGCCCCTTTATTGGAAGTGGGCAGTAGGATCCTTAACTACCTGAACGACTGTCTCATCATGGTCAGCGAATTTGTGCTGGGGCGTTGGGAATGTTACGGCCTTTGCGTAACATTTGTCTGAAATGCGGCTACTTGTCAACATTTGCAGCGCTATAGTGTTTTGACGGACTTCAGGTTGTGGTGCTTTCCATGGACCCCCTATGTCGTCATGACATAACTCGTAGTGACCGACAGATAGGAAATGCCTCAGTTACGTAAATAACCATCGTTCTTTGATGGAGGAAACAGAGATGTTATTTCCCCATGCCACAACCTCAAACTATTGCTGGTTACCAGGGACAAGTTCTCGGCTCCTCAGCATAAAACCTATCTACACCTAACGCCAATTTATTCCTGTATGCATGGGGAGTGGCTCAGGTATGCAAAATCCACTAGCCAAATTTCAAAAGTCAGAGAGGATTGGGGCTCCCAAGTGAACCCCTATGTAATCACGACATAATGTCTCCATCCCTCCATCAGGGAACTAGGGTTATGAATGTAACCGAGACGTTCAAGTGAAGTGTTTACCTCATGCTTCCTTTCAAAAATATAATTAACCTCTGATACCTATTCTGTTGTTTGTGATGCCTGTGAACGGGTCTAAAATGGAACTTTATAGATGTCCCTAATCTAATAGAGACATGATTGGTCTAAATGCAGCCATTTTCTTTAAATGGGCACAGCCACTGTCGCACAAAGAGGGGGTGCATCTTATGGGTGTGTGGCAGAGAGGGAAATTGTGGAGAAAGGAAAGAGAAGAATAGAAGCGTTTTGCTCAGGCCCAAGAGTAGATAAGCAGCACCCAGGGAATTGGTCTGTAAACATTGTCAGTGATTGACATAACACCCCAGTCTGTGGGAAACTTTACATTTTATTATTGGCCTGTAAAACTGCATTTTACAGATCCACATGCTGCTTTAGAGGTGTGTGCGGGAGGTATATGGGTCGAGGGTGGTGCACTTGAAGCCTGTTTTGATCGGTCCTCACTAAATATCCACCCAATTTTCACAGGTCTGGGTGAGCTTTGAAGAAAATTGAGCAGATTTGCGATGAAGAACCCCTCTGGAGGAATTTGAGAGTGTTTGAGGATTAGGAGGTTTTTATTCTCAGCATAAGGCCCGGTTGAAGAAGTATCTGATGCCTCAGGAGGTGAAGCTCAGCCGAGCATTCCAGTAAATAGAGATTCTGAAGATAAAGAGTTGAACTGAAAAGCTTATGGAATTGGATAAAGTGAGTTGGCATACAGTTCAGCTTTTATGCAAAGCAAATAATATTCTGAAATATGGGGGGGGGGGAGTTTTCATCTTCACATGTGTTAATCCAGAATCAATCAAATAATCGAAACATAAAAGAGCAAAGGATGTGTTTACAATGAGGAATGCTCACATGTGATTCTTTGAAAAAAAGATGACTTAAAAGGTTTTATATAGTTCATATCTGAATACACAACGATGAGCTAAATCACAGAAATATGTGAAGAAATGGGGAATCAATTTAAAAAATAAACCACGGTCGACATCTAGTGGTATAATTGGTGTGGTAGCTTTAAAGTACTTGTTCTTCTGTCGCCAAAAGGTGTCGCTAATTCTCAATGTGATTTAAGGAATAGTAGAAGGTTACACTTTAGTTTAGGGACTAATTCTTTCTAATTACTTGCTTATTAGCATGCATATTACTAGCATATTGGATGTTTAAAAAAAACCTTGAAAAACACATATTATTGCCTTATTCTGCATCGCCATATTTTAGATGCCTTAAACCCATACCTAACTTAACTAGCAATAGCAGCAAATTAGGAGTTTATTTAAGCAAAAGCCATAGTTAGTTAGTAAATAGTGAGAATTAGTCCCTAAAGTATGACCTAGAAAAGAAATAAAATGTCAAAAATAGTAACATGTAATTGCATATAAATACATGTAACAGTGTTATGTAATTTAATTACAAATTAAATGTAACTATAATCAGTTGCAGTACACCAGTGTTTCAGGAAATTATGACACAGAATAGCTTATTCGATAACTGGATAACTTATTCCTATTTGGGCTAATGTATATGCTTTATTTTTTAAGATTAGCCTTTTTTCCCCCCAAGGCATTGTTAGATGCAGTGTCTACGGTTTATGCAAAGATTTGTTTTTAAAAACACCATAGCTATTACACAATTTCTTGTTATGATTTTAAATCTGCATTTAACCACAGAATGATATCAAAGTAAAAAAGAAGGGCTAAACTCTGATTTTGTTGTGGCTGCTTTAAAATTTAAATATTATAAGTATTATTACTTATAATAGTAATATTATTATATATCAAGTGATGAAGGATTTTGATAGTCTGACAGTAATCAGTGATGGTAAGGTTCACCCTACATGCTTCAAATGTTTGAAAATTATTTTTAAACATTTGCTAACAATTTAGAAAAGTAATAAAAATAATCAAATGTAATCAGTTACATTATACTTTAAAGTAAATTTAAATTGTTTACACTAGGCTAATTATTACATTTTAAATAGGGTAACTTGTAATCTGTTACCTATTACATTTGGAAGTAACCTTCCTAACACTGCAAATAGATTTACACTAAAAGTAATGCACATATGTGAACTGCAAAAAAGTAAAATGCATTGCTAAAGACTTCGCTTAGGTGATTTTCTCAATATTTAGATTTTTTTGCTCCCTCAGATTCCAGATTTTCTAATAGTTATATCTCAGCCAAAAAAAAAAAGTGCTATCCAAACAAGCCATGCAGTTCATCAATGGAAAGCAATACATCAGTTTTGAAAAATTGACCCTTGTGAAAGGTTTTGTAGTCCAGGGTCACATATAGAGTAACAGACTCCTCCCCTCTCCTGCAGGGGCGGGATCTGACGCGTCCGGACCCGCCCTGATGTCCCGGTGACAGCACGGACAAGATGGCGGCCAGCTGGGAAGTGAAGTGAGGATGTCAACATCATTTATTCAGTTCATACAAGTAGGGATTTTCACCACCCGTCTCCCCGATCAATCCGCAGTATAGTCCATGTTCCGTGCATCTGTTTTAGGAGCCGAAACCGGGGCATTTTTACGCAAACGCGCGCATGTTTTTGCGCTATGTTTTGGAAATCCGTTTGCGCAAAGAGGACCATCAACTCTTGACGAGCGATCTGGCCTGCATGAACCTCCAAAACCCTCTCCAGGAGTCATCAAAAGAGCGTTCCAAAATCCGATCGCACGCTACATCGACTGAAGCTCCGCGATCAGTCCGATCGACGCTGTTTTGATCGGTGTTCGCGGTGATTTCCGCGAGAAAGAGCAGCAGTTCTCATTAAAGCTGCGGAAGTGGAGGAGAGGTTTTCACGCCAGTCATCTTTCAGATGCACTTTCTGTCCTCCCGTGGATGCTCTTCGCTCCATTATCCAGCTGTAAAATATCTAAGACCGTATTAAACTCTGACAAACGGGATCTTGGGGTGCATTAGCTGTATTTTGTCCGGAAACAGTGTTTTTTGCTGACTTGCTGGCCAGTTTTAGTGGTTAAAGTGACGCCATGGCTCATTCTCCAGTGCAGGGCAGTCTGCCTGGGATGCAGGTAATGATACACACACACACACCATCTCTTATTTAAAGTCTACTGTTAGACATATTACGGTTTTTAAAGTGTAATATCCCTCACTTTCATATGCTTAAGAGTTTCCACTCTCTGATAAGTTTCAAAATATCATAAATCGGTTTGACTCTCTCTTGTTAAATAAATATAAACTTGTGTAATTCAGTATTTATATTATTGGTGAAGTAATAGGGTAATAATGTAGTTGTTCAGTGGTTTTCAGTCTTGTAGATGCCACTGGAACCCCAAATATGATAATATGTGCCATTCGAATAATGTAAAAGGCAGCTATGTATTTTCACACGTAAAAAACCAATTTATACTGTGAATTATTTAATTGTTAGTAAGTTTATGAAAAATATTATTAGCCAAAATTTTCTGAAATATTGTTGCAGTTTTAAATTATTTAGTACTGCTTTACTGTGCTCTTCACATTTTTTATTTTAAGTTATTTTTATTTTAATACATTTATTTAGTGATTTATTTCATTTAATCTTATTGTTTGGTTTAAAAAAACTTATTAATTAACTTAACTTATTAATGTACGGCCTTCTAACAGTTTGGTTGCTAGTTTAAAAACCCATTTATTAGTGGACTGGAGGTGTTTGATTAGATGTGGTTTGCTGTATTTCAGATATATATTGAGAAACACAGCGAATATGATGCTTAACAGAAGAGGCTTTGAGTCCTTCATCATCCGTGAAAGCTTGGAGGGCAACAATTTAGAAAGCATTTCCATTAAATATTAACATTTTTATGTTCTAGCTCTAAAGAGCATTAACACCACCTTTCTGGGACATCCTTTATGAGACCAAGATCATGTATGAAGTAGGACAGTACCAAATGTAGGACCCTTTTCAGGGTCATTCTATTATAATGTTCATGTTCTTGCCCTCTAGAGAGCATTAGCACCACTGTAAGCTTTCTGGGATGTCCTTTATGAACCGTGATCATGTATGAAGTGGGACAGTTCCAGTGAAGAATCAAGAAAGAAAGGAAAACGTGAAGTGGATGACTAGAGACAAAAGGAAAGAGGGCGATGAGCGATGGAGAGATGTCTCCAGAGAGTAGTCATCATAACTGGGTCACTTGGTTGGGTCTCTATTCATGCTGGGCCATATGACTGGTTTGCCCTCAGGATAGGAGAGCAATCTGCCATGCCGTGTAGTTGAAATGGCTTATCGTTCTTTAAGGTTGAAAATGCAGGAAGCAATTGTTGGCCAAGAACCTCCATTTTTAAAGAGGCCTTAAAACCCAAAGAGAGTCCATGTGAGATAAGGAAAACCGGAATTAGGAGGTCACATACATCTAAAGAGGGCCACAAGTCACCAGTTCTGAGATCGTAGTGATGAAATAAGCGTTCATTCTCTAGTATTTCCTTATGGGTCACAGAGGAATTGTGGTGGTCATCCTTTAGGAACATTTCAGAAGCCCGCATGCTCTCTCACCTGGCTGTAACACACTTCATATGGCCGGCCTCAGAGTTTCCAGCTCCCTAAAACACAAACACAGATGGGAGCCAAGGGATGACGTGGCCTTCTGAAAGAATTTGTAGGCTGTTACACCTGTCAGTGTGCATCGGGATCAGGATTACAGAGATCAGCTGGGAGTGTAGGCGAGCAATCAGCATTAGGGCTGAATCAGGGAGCAAAGTCGGATGGGCCGAGTAGATGACAGCTAATGAATCTCTGAGTGATGCATTAAAGTGCTTCTCTGTGGGAGTGTGCGCTTTTAGGAAAGGCGTGCGAAAATCATCTGTGTATGAGAAAATCGATTTGCGTGTGTTCATAGGAAAGCATCACTAGTTGACAGGGCAGATTGGCAATGGGTCTGCAAGATATTTGTCAGGACTCGTCATTTATCACTACTGTTGGCCTCTCTTTCCCTCTTTCATGAAGAGTTTTGTCATCTTTTTTGATATATTGCTTTGTTGTGCTGGAGTCGGTTGATTTGTGTTATTTAAAGTGGTCCTCAGCTGAGTTTGTTCTGGGAGGTTCAAATGCTGAGAAATGCATAGGAAAAAATGCAACTACCCAGAATAGCAGCAAAAAAAAAAACAATTTGTCTGCCCATTCAAAATGTGTCATTTTGTTGTAAATTCCCTTGGTAATATCTAGCCAAATTAGAGCGATGCGAGCAAGGACAGACTGTCTTATCCATGAAAATAATGAATAAAATATGCTAAAATTCCTCAAGGCTGAATTAATCGGTATAAATAATACGGTAAGATATACGGTAAATATTATTACAATTAAAACACGTGTATTTTTGTGGAAACTGTGATTTATATGTTTTGAATAATTCTTTAACTTCAAAAGCGCAGCATTTATTTGATACTAAAACTAAATGATCAGTTTTTCTATCCAGCTTATGAGTTGTTTTGATAATTTGGCACATTAATGAAAATGATTACCATTTTAATACTGTTAAGTGTTGATGTTAAACAGTATTGGGTCAAAAGGTTAAATCTGGATCCTGGAATGAAACCGTTTCAGAAGCACTTAAATAAATAATCCAATGCTGTTTGTATAAAATGAAATGGAAAATACATCTTCAATCACGCTAAACCTTTGCTAGAGGTAATCAGCCTTTTCAGCCTTGTATCAAAGCATGATCAAGATATCCCTAAACAGATTTGCATTTATTCACGGTACCCTGAGGTATGAGGCATTAGAATAATGTACTTTAGGCTGTGGGCAAAATCTGCTCTCTTTCATCTTGTATCTTTGGCGCTCTACTGCTGTGGACGATCGGTTCTGTCGTCATCCATTTAACTGGATTTCACACTTTTATGAGGTCCCCATGAAATCCTGCCTGTGTGTGTCTCCCGCAGCGCCTCTAATACTCAACTGGGCAAGCTGTTCTGCTGTTGCGTTCAGCATCAATGTAACCCTGCGTTCGGTAGGTTTAGAGTTGATGCTAGCAAAAGAGATTTGGAGGATTTTAAGGTCGTGAATTTTTGCGTGCTCTGGGGATGTGAACGGCAGCAGTTCAGGATTGTCTTAAATTCTGGTCCCACTGATGGTTAGTCTAGCATGGTTTGTTTTGCTCAGTTCGAATGATCTTGGTGCTGTTTGGGATGGTTTTTGGAGGCTTAAGTTAGCATGCAAGTGTTAAACCCAGAGCAGTTTTGAGGTTTAGTTAGTTCTGGTGTTATTTATTCAAGTGCTGCTCAGTTTAACCACTGCTGACTCTGCAACGAACTGCCTCATGCTAATAATGTCAACACTGTTTGTAGCTCTCTCTGTGTTTCCTTTAAGAAGGCCTCTGGGATCTGAGAAGTTCAGGGTCATGGCTGAGACCTCTGGGAACTGTGGTCCCAATCAGATGTGCTTCATTTCTCAAACGTACTCTGGTTCTAGCATTTCAGAGAACTTTTAGTCAAACCAAACAATTCTAAAAGCCTATTTGAAGATTGGTCAGAAGTACCACTGCAGTAACCATAACTAACTAGGCCCAAGGCTCTTTTCTGTATGGAATTTTTACCCTTAAATGCCACTTCATCTGATTTATCAGTACTGCATGAATTAGTAAATTGTTTAATCTGCTTAAAACTAATTGAAGGCCCAGACTGCAATGTCTTTGTTCTTTTTTTCCAGAATTTAAAAGCAGATCCTGAGGAGTTGTTCACTAAGCTGGAGAGAATCGGTAAGGGTTCGTTTGGAGAGGTGTTTAAGGGCATCGACAATCGCACACAGAAAGTTGTGGCCATCAAGAACATCGATCTGGAAGAGGCTGAAGATGAGATTGAAGACATTCAGCAGGAAATCACAGTGTTAAGCCAGTGCGACAGTCCCTTTGTCACCAAATACTATGGTTCCTACCTAAAGGTGAGTGGCCAGCATATACAAAAAGGCACTTTGAGGTCATGCCTTGTGACCTAAAGGATGTAGGTCATGATGACACAGAGGACTCTAGGAGAAGTGATATCTCCTGTGTTAACTGAATTCCACTTGAACAGGCTGGAACCCATAGGGCTTCATTCAGAGCTCATTTGCATTTAAAGCAGCATGCAAGAAAATGGCTTGCTCCGAAAAGAGCTGTTTTTGGCAGGGTAATACTGGTGTTGTTTTACACTAAAATTTAGAAATTATAACCAAAGTATGTTATAGAATTTTCATTAAGACCCTAAAGAATCATATCAACTTGTGGAAAATGGGCATCCAATGACCCCTTTAAGATATTGTTAATGAAACCTGAGAGATTTTGGTCCCTCAATTGTCCAAAATTTTGATGCATCAAAAGGTTCATAAGAATATTGTCCACCTGAAACCAGCAGTTTGTGAAGTCTTATGAAGAGACACGATCGTTTTTTATGATGAGCATATTTAATTTAGTCTTTTAATCACATATAAACATTGATCAATGGACATGCATAGAGCACATCAAAATGATAGACAGAATCTCTAAAGTGCTTGCCTGACATGAGGTTTGTTCTTGCATGTCATGCAAGCACATTGGAGCCTCCGCAAGAACCATTTAGGTTTGTTTTTGTGCATTAAGCAAATACAGTTGTGCTGCTGTTTGCCATATACTGCATGATGTTGGTTTTATATGGGTTTGGAATGACAGGAAGGTGAGTAATTGATGATTGTATTTTCGTTTTTGGGTGAACTGTTCAGCTTTAACCTCTGATTTCAAAGCCTCATTACTCAAGCTCATAAGAAAACACTGTACCCTCCATCCTCAAGTAGACATTTTTCAGTTTCTAATTAGGAACTAGAGAAAGCGTGTTTATCTTACCACAGTTGAGAACAGTTGTGCTACTTAATGAAGTATGGAATTGGCAACACAATGTCTTTTTTCTATTGCTGAAAAGATGCCAGTGCACTGACATTTCTATAGTCCAATTTTGGCTTCAAAGAATCAGCTTCTCTAGAAGCTCATCGGTCTATTGTTCTTTAGAGAGATGAAGGCCTTTCCATCTGTAAATGTACAATACTGTCTTGAATCAAAACAGCATACTGGATTTAAACAGGACAGAGAGAAAGGGATGGCCCAGATGCATGCCAGCAAGAGGACACCAGAGTTTGAGGAACAGAGACCCCTCAGGTCCTCAGCTGGCAGCTTTGTTCAATAGTATATGCCAAACAGCAGTTTCATCTGAAACTGTGTAGAGCATACTTGGTTGTGGGCCTTGTAAACAGAAAGAAAAAGAAGAAGCTTCATCAGAAGTTTGCAAATAAGAAAACATGGTAACTTCGAGACTGGACAGTAAATGATTAGAGAAGAGGGTTACGGATGACTGAAACTAGGTTTGAGGAAATAGGAACAATTTGATCCTCAGATCTGTGAGAACTGCCAATCAAAACCATGTGAAGTGCTACAGAAAGTCAGTTCATTAAGAAACTTGTGCCAAAGTTCTGCCCAGATGTCATTGTTCACTCAAGTATCCTCAATTTGCAACAAAGTTTAAAGAATACAGCATTTATAAAAAAATAATAATAATAATAATTGTGACATTATTTTTACTGAAATCTTTGAACAGTTTAGTTTTAACATTATGAACATTAGTGAATAAATATATTAATGTTGCATAGATTTTCAAAATATTTGAATTGTATATTTTATGTAAGCCGAGTATTTATCCTTTCACACATAAACCCTGTTAAATTGACCAAAAAGTTGAATCTATGGTGCCACCACAAAATAAATGTTTTACTCAAAGTCTTTATTGAAAATGATTATATAAAATATCACAAAAGTTATCTTTTTGTATTAGGGATGGCATGAACACTTGAAACTTTAGAGTTCATGAAATTATGTCAATTCAATGACATTTTTGGTACCATATAACTACAATTCCTAGTTAAAAATATTGCAGCTATATTTGGAGATTGATGTGCAATGTTTTTGTGCTTCATGTTCATATTTATGAGAAGTTGACCATGTTTTGTTCCATGCTTGTTAGCAAAATTAAAGAAATGTGCTTCCTGTATTACATAGGCCTACATTACTGTGTGTGATGGCACCTTTATGCAGAGTTTGTAAAGTAAAGCTGTTTTTGGTTGATGTAAAATTCAGACAGATCAACATGACTTGAGCTCACACCGATGACCTTATTACTATTTGGCAGGCCGTCAGGCGGCATGATCAGTCCACTTCCCACTGTGAAGAAGTGTAAAACTAGCATGTGTGGGTGTTCTTTAAATCAGCCTTGAAACCATTTCAGCCTTTGTCTCACGGTCTCTCTTCCTCGGCCACAGCATGCACCAAATGTTCATAATCTTTGATGCCCCATGTGGAGTTGTGATTCTCAACATTAAACTTAAGCTGAATTAGCCCCAGTGTCACAAATGGAAGCAGAAAATGAATGCTCAAGTTCAAAGGAACCATAGTGAAGTCACATTTCTTTTTGTTGTGTATTTAAAGCTGCTAGCCAGAAAGAGAGAAGCATAGATAGCAGCTGTAATTTCTGCCTGGGGAAATAAACGACATGTATTTTTGGGAGAGAAACAGAATGCTTGGCGTAAGCTATTACTTTGAAGATCTGTAATGATGAAATTGTAGAGCATGTTACCATTTTTATTTCTTTAGATTTTAAACTAGGTACATTTTCCTGCCTGTGCAAAACTCACTGTTAATTAACTGTGGCAGTGTTTGCTAATCCATTGCTAAGTTGTTCCGAATGGCTTAGGATCTTGCCAAGATATCCTGGATGTTTGTTTAGATGATTTGTGTGGTTTCTAGGTGCATTTTTTACTGTCCCACGTTAAAAGATCCCATCTTCTGAAGTTTCTGTAGCTTTATTTGCACTGCAGGACAAGTACGATAATTCTTATATAAAAAAAGACCACACCTTATTCAATTTGTAAAAGTTTCTTGGGGAAAAATAGGTTCGTTGTTTATTTTCAGTATTGTTGCAGTGTTTTAAAGTCAGTTCACACAGGAGGCACTTTCAGATCAAGCGGCTTTCTGTTGGTCAACTCGATGAATTTGCGTGACCAACTTAAACTTGTTGCGAAATCTACTTGGGGGAAATATTTCACCCATGTGTGAAATTCCTGATTACGTAAATTCCAAGACCGATCATGCGGCTTTCTGTTGGTCAATGCGGCGAATTTGCGTGAACGACTTGAACTTGTTGCGAAATCTGCTTGGGGGAAATGTATCACCCATGTGCGAAATACCTGATTATGTAAATTGCAGTTAATGTTACTGGATTTTGACGACCAAATTTGCTGCACTTTATGGCTGCTTGTATTAAAGAATGATTGCATAGGTTCCACTTGAAGTTCCTGGATTTTAACCACTGAAATTTGCAGTATTTTATAACCGCTTCAAACAGCAAGTCGTTTTTGCACAATTTTATTTTAGTTCACAATTTTCATATTTTTTTAATTAACTTTCCGTAATAAACTTTAATAGTTGAAGAAAAATAACCCATATAGCCTGATGTTCTTTTTTTATTTGGTACTGTCCTGAGTAAGATATTTTACATAAATTGTTTACATTTAATCCACAAGACAAAAAATAGCCTCATTAAAGGTGGATACTCCACCCCAAAACGAAAATGTTGTCTCTAATCACTTATCTCCATGTCGTTCCAAACCCGTAAAAGCTTAATTCGTCTTTAGAACACAATTTAAGATATTTTGGATGAAAACCGGGAGGCAGTTTTGTGATGATTGTTCATAAGTCCCTTCTTTGTTCTGAACAGTTAAACTAAGCACTGTTCTTCAGAAGAATTTTCACACTGAGGACAACTGAGGGACTCAAACACAACTTTTAAAAAAGGTTAAAACATTCACTGAATCTCCAGAAGAAAATACGATGCGTTAAGAGCCGGGAGGTGAAAAAAATAAAAGTCATCAGGTTTGTTAGATATTCTCGATAGCACATCTCAAAATTGGGAAGATTACAATTCAGATTGTTATTTTTGTGTTGGAAGATTGATATATGATATTTTAGGAAGATCACCCATCACTAGTGTGAGATATGCAGCGAAGTTTAGTAATTAGGATTGGGGTCGTATGAGCATATACCAAAATAAAAAGTCTGCATCTTAGTTTCAGTGTGACTGGCGAGCACTGCAGTGTGCAGTAGAGCATAAATGAATTATTTCAGGTGCAAAAGTGAGAGAGACACAAAAAAGTGCTCTGCACAGAAAGATGAAAGAGCACACAGAACTTTGTAGCTGCGCTGTGGTGAACCATTAGGTGAAATAAATTAATCGCTCACTTTTAAGAGGCTCTCGGCGTGCTTCTTCATTTTCAGTTTCTACACACACACAGGCTCACGTTCTCTCACTCTAAGCTCATCATGTGAGGTGGGAGGTATGTAACCCAATTTTCACTCTTCCCTCTCTCTCAGTCTAGCTAATCCCAAATTAAAGGAGAGATTAGGATTACACATTTACCCTCTCACTAGCAAAAGCCTCGACTCTGGAAAAATTGTTGTTGCTTATTTGTGAGTTGATGGGTTTTTCTCGCCTTTTAACATCCAATTCCTCTTTATCTTTCTCTTGCTGTAGGACACAAAGTTATGGATCATCATGGAGTATTTAGGTGGTGGATCTGCCTTGGATTTGGTACGATGCAGAACTTTTATTCTTGATCAACCTTAAAGAACGTAATGTTTTTATGAAGCTTTTGTGATGTTTGAAATGACTTCCTCTTAAAGATGTGGTTTCACAAGTGTAAAACACACACATTAGGTTTGAACCTAATATCACTATTTTTTGTTTTATACAATATTATATGTATTTTGTTGTTGTCGTGATCAGCCAGGGCTTGTGGTTAATCATTGTTCACTTTCAGCTGGAGCCTGGTGCTTTAGACGAAACGCAGATCGCCACTATCCTGAGAGAGATCTTGAAAGGCCTGGAGTATCTACACTCTGAGAAGAAGATCCACAGAGACATCAAAGGTATGGATGGTGGAATCAAGGTCATCCTGACCTTAAATGACCATCTTATAAATATTGCACACAGAAATGGAAGAGAACATTTTAAGTTCTCCTTGCATCTTTCTGGAATCGGGATGCACTGTTTTTATCAGTCCACCGAGATGCAAAGTACCAAGCTTCTACATTGAACACTTCTGAGGAGGTTTTGTCTGGGTTTGCAACATATATAAATAATTATTAGCAAGAATACATTATCAGTTGTACAACTTCATTCATGGAAATAGTCTGCTTTTATAGTTTGTTATGATTTTATGTAACAGCAGCTGCTCTGACATTTGACTAAAATGCAGATAATATTGGTCGGCCAGTTTTCTTCACGGTGTGATGGAAAAGATTAGAACACACTTTAGTTTTTTTGTTTTTTGCAATAAAAGAGAAAAGAAAATCTGCCTGTATGATGGCATGCAAATGTATGGTTGGTCTGAACAGAGTCATTTACAGCAGTTCTTTTAAACAAAAATTTTTATTGCATCGAATTGTCACACCAAATGTTTGTTGGGGGGGGGGGGGGGGTTCAGCATGTTAAAAGGCTGAAGTACAGATATTTTAAAATGTATTGGTCATCCATATATTTATCATAAACTATTAAAACAACAAAATGAAATAAAAATTTCCAAAATTATATTGGCATTGTACTAAAGCAAGCTGGTAAAAAATATTAAGATATATCTGGTCATACAGTAAAATAAATATTTGCTAAGTTAAGTTGACAGAATGTAATATTAATCCTTTAGGTTTTCTTTTTTTTTTCACAAAACTGTTAAAAATTAGTTTTGTCGACACCATAATGAGATTTGATTTTCTGGTTTCCGACTATTCTTTAGAAATCATAATAAATGGATAATATCGAATTTGCTCAGTAAAAACGATTGAATATTTTACACATTATGTTACAACTATAAAGGCTTTAAAAGTGCATTATGTCAAATGTTATTGTTCAGCACACCTTTGGGCCCTCTGAGGGATTCCCAGACCCCACTGTTTGTTGGTACACTCTAACTAACTCTGCACACTTGACCTCCTTTCCTTGTTTCTTTCTTTCAGCTGCAAATGTATTATTGTCAGAGCAAGGGGAGGTGAAGCTGGCAGATTTCGGTGTGGCCGGTCAGCTCACAGACACGCAGATCAAACGCAACACGTTTGTGGGCACACCCTTCTGGATGGCCCCAGAGGTCATCAAACAGTCTGCCTACGACTCGAAGGTGAGGGTCACTGTAGATATGCCAAGACTGACTTGCTAGCTACAAATCCATCATCGCACCAGACGCCTGGCTCTGGATTTGGTGCTAATTGTAATATCTTGTCAGGTTTTTCCATATGATTCATTTAGATGAGCGATGACTGTTCCTCTTCCACATGACCTGGCATTGCCCGTTCACATAATTTTTTTTTTGCTTTTCCTACCAGGCTGACATTTGGTCATTGGGCATCACGGCGATTGAGCTGGCTAAAGGCGAGCCGCCCCACTCCGATCTGCACCCCATGAAGGTGCTGTTCCTCATTCCAAAGAACAACCCCCCTACACTGGAGGGCAGCTACTGCAAACCTCTGAAAGAGTTTGTCGAGGCCTGTCTAAACAAAGAGCCCAGTTTTGTGAGTATGCTCGTAAGGGATTCCCAGAGGTCATTTCCTCCTGTCTGGTTCACTGATCCTTCTGGCTGAACAGTTTATTCTATTTCTGCTACTCGGGTCATGATCTTTTCATGGTTATCAAGGCATGTACTATAATTGTATCTGCATCAAAAGACAAAACTGAAGTTTTGGGACTGAAAGGACCCATCTAATAGTTTTTAATCTTTCTCTCAGAGACCGACAGCCAAAGAGTTGCTGAAACACAAGCTCATCGTCCGCTATGCGAAGAAAACATCCTATCTGACAGAGCTCATCGACAGATACAAGCGCTGGAAGGCCGAACAGTCCCGAGCGGAGTCCAGCTCCGATGATTCTGACTCGTACGCAACTCAAAACACAACTAAAATGCTGTTTAGAAATGTTAAAGAAATAATCCACCCAACAAATATTTCTGTCATAATCTACTCACCCTCATGTTGTTCCTTAACAGTGTGTGTTTCTTTCCTCTGTGGAACATAAAAGGATATTTACCTTTTTATTTACCTAAAATTGACCTCAAATACTTGTATCGTATTGGCATAAATAAAAAAACATGGAAACATAGTCAAGAGTTTTGGAATGACATGAGAGTGAGGAAATAATAACATAATTTTTATTTTCAGCTGGTTTTCAACCCTGGGTTAATGCAACTAGCAAGAATGTGTGTGTGAAAACATTAAGGTTAAACCAAAATACAGTGTGAAATTTTATAGCTTTACTACCCAGTAAAGGTTACTAGTTACAAATGTGAAGAGTGTGAAATGTGGAAGATCTAAGAACATAATCTGGGATTTCTTTATTCCAAGGTTAAAGAGTCAACAAGAGTTAACAGCTTCCAGTTAACAGAAAGTGGCTAACTAACTAATCAAACAAGTTAAATAATTGTCTTTAATATGATCTAGATTGGACAATCATGAAAGTTTTTCTCCCCTGCTTGTGTTTGGCCCTCTCTTAAAAGCGTATACATTTCTGATTAGGGATGTTTATTTTAACCGTTAACCGACCGCTAAAAAGTTTGTTACCGATTAATACATACATTTAAATGGTTTAAAAAATAATTTATTTATTTTCAGTAATTTATCAAAATATTTAAAAAGGTTTGCATTGTAAAAATGGGCTACGTTACACGTTTAAAATAAGTTTTTTTAGAGAGAGAAAAAACATATGCGGTGTAGCCTATTAATAAGTCACATTTTATTATTTCATTCAGAAATAGGCCTAATGCCGATGCTAAATGTTTACAAACATTATAATAAACACTGTAAACATAGCTATGCTATTTTAATACCCCTCTCTTCACAACAAATCCTTTCAATTAGCAGTAGCCGATTTAAAAAAGAACAAGAATAAAAAATAGCCTATAAGAAGTTATAGCAACATAAACGACAAGCCAAAACTAATTCATTTAGTCTAAAACCAACGTCTCATTCAACGCAAAATCAAATATTTCTGTATTCTCAATGTATTTTAATGGCAAATTATTATTTATTATATCCTACTTTACTCGCGTTCCAATATCCACATAAAACAAAATGTTTTGCATAAAATCATGGCGCTACAGTGATAACACTTAACAGCACAGATTTATGTAAACTGAGCAGTGTGTTTTTTTCCTTATATTTTATGATAATGAACAGACTGCATTGTCAAAGTAGCAAAGCTTAACTTTGTGCGCGTATTCGGCGTCAGTGCAGTCACTTGACCCCCTCCCCCCCAACAATGGAATCAGCTTTTCCTTTTAGTCATAAAGATAATCAGAATTGTAAATGGTTTGCCTTTATTTATGTACATTCACGATAAAAACAAATCTTTGTGTGTAAAAAGCCTAAAGAAAAAAAGGAATGCCGCTTTCTGCCGTCTGTTTCCTTTCGCGCAGCACAAAAATGAAGCGAAACTCTACGTTTTTTTTTTTTTTTTTTCAAGTAAAAATATATTTCTCATATAGGCCTATTTATTCACTATTTATAGCCTAGCTTTATTATGTTTTTCTTCGCTCCCAGAAGAGCTGCAGGTGCGTGATGTGATACGAAGACCATGAGAATCCTCATGTTCTGTTTGTTGCTTTTTGCGCATGTAAATGAATCCCCAGGAAACAAATGTTAGTATTTTTAACGGGTCACAGAAATTCATCCTTTCTAATTTAATTCAATTCTAATTTAAAATAATCTTGTTAACGGATAATAATTGGTTAACGGGCGTCTGTTGTCGGTTAGGAAAAATAACATGCCTATTTTTGATGCATCAACTTTCATTTGTCCTTCTTTTATGTGTTCAATGGATCCCTCTTATATTCTTTTGTGTCTTTGTTCCACTCAGGGAACCGGATGGCCAGGCGTCTGGTGGGAATGACTTTGGCAGTGATGACTGGATCTTCACCATTCGAGAGAAAGACCCAAAAAAGCTGCAGAACGGAGCCAGTCCAACAGGAGAGGAGGTAGGTGACTGAGCTCAAGGCCACATCGGACTGTTGTGCTGTGTAAGCGGTTTCTTTATCTAACTGTGTGATGTTTTCTGCTTCCACAGGAGCCCAATAAGAGACCTCTGTCCCAGAGTCTGTCCACTGTCATCACTCCAGTCTTAACTGAGGTAAGACATATCCATCACCTCCACAGGGGAACCTTCAAAACCAAAATCAGAAATCCATCGATGTTTAAATGCTGATTTGTATTTGTACTTACCAGCAGTGAGGCACACATTGGTCTCATTTCTTTATTTCACTAGTGTCTGCTCACTATAGGATTTCTAGCTTCAGCACCGGTATAAAAAAAAACATATCAGCGTGAAGATTAAAAGTGGCCCTTGAATGCTTTATTATGTCTTAAAAGCATCATTTAAAGGCAACCGTCACTCCCTCAGGCCTCTTACTAATCAGTATGGAGCAATGAGGTATTTGAGGCGGAGAGCGGAAAATAGAGGGATGCTGGGAAAAAAGCCCAGGGACAAGTGACTGCACACTAATTTGTTCCACCCTCTCCTTCGTTCAAGGACTAAATCCTTCCATTTCCTGTCATGCTCTTCATGAGAGTGCAGTGCACTGTAGTCTAGACTCTTGACTCCACAAGATGATTGTTTTTAGAGTAGGCCATATTATGATACATATTATGTAATAGAAGTATGTTGAACGGTAAAGATATTTTTCTCCATCTCGATATGTATTCAGCACAATTTAAAACAATCAACAAATAAAATTACTCCAAACACAATTATCAAAGAGAAACAATTTGGTTTTACAAAAGTTTATAATATATTTTTAAATAATATAGTGATATTGCCAAGTCAATTTCCAGATTTAAATCCGATAGAACATGAATTTCACCATATATGTGACCTGGACCACAAAACCAGTCTTAAGTCGCTGGGGTATCTTTGTAGCAATAGCCAAAAAAACATTGTATGGGTCAAAAATTTTCTTTTGTGCCAAAAAATCATTGGGATATTAAGTATAGATCATGTTGCATGTAAATTTCCTACCGTAAATATATCAAAGCGTAATTTTTGATTAGTAATATGCATTGCTAAGAATTCATTTGGACAACTTCAAAGGCGATTTTCTCAGTATTTAGATTTTCATTGCACCCTCAGATTCCAGATTTTCAAATAGTTCTATCTTGGCCAAATATTGTCGGATCATAATGGTGATGTAAATAATGTATAAATCTCAATTTAGAAAAATTGACACTGAAGACTGGTTTTGTGGTCCAGGCTCATCACAGAACACTATCAACAGTGGTGAAGTCAATGTCTCAATAACTTGTCATGTGTCCTTGATCGTCAATTGCAACTTAACAATGATGTCTAATGCTGTACACAAGTTGACTTACTGTCTGCTGAGGCATGGCGTTCCACACTTCTTTAAGGGCTGCCCTTAGGTCGCTGAGGTTCTGGGATACAGGGTTATGACCCTCTGCACAACAACTCAGCTGATCCCATAGGTTTTCTATGGGATTCAGGTCTGGAGGAAGCGCAGGCCACACAATTTGTAGTATCCCAGCCTCCAGCAGTCGTTCCCTGATGATGCGACCTCGATGAGCTGGGGCATTGTGACTGGATTCATTGTTATTCATGTTGTATTGGCTTGTCACAGTACCATAATATATCTACTGTTGCAGTGGTCTGAGTTGGTATAAGTAAGGCTGCAGGTTAAGGTCTCTTTCTGCTGTCACTGCCAAGGATGCTGTCTCTATGATAAGTGTGCTTTGGATAAAGGCGTCAGCTGCGTGTCAAATTCTGTGTGTCCTCAGCTGAAGGAAGGGGCGGGAGATGCTGCAGCAGCGACGGTAAAACCTGAGGTTCTGGAGCAGCTGGGAGAGGCCATTTTTCTTGCTGAGGAGGCATATCCAGGGATCTCAGATGTCATGGTCTCCCAACTTATTCAAAGGCTACAGCGGTAAGGACAGCATACTGCAGTACTGATCAAACCTCATATTGCTCTTTATTGCAATAGTTCGTCCTAAAAATAAAATTGTCATCACTGAACTGTGCTCAACCTAGTTGCATTAGAAAATGACTCACATTTTTTTTTTTTGTTGTTGTTGTAGACTTCACAGTTGGAATAATTTTGACGTGTGCCTTCTCTAGAATAAAAGCAACTAATTTTAACTTAAATGTCATTAACAAATAAATAGACGTTGCAGTGAGGGTGAATATGAAACATTCAAAATGTACACTACCATTTAAAATCTTTTTTAAATCTTTTTTTTTTATTCCTTTTTTAAAATGTTTTTTGAAAGAATGTTGAGCATATATTATAAATTAGTATTACAATTTAAATAACTACTATTTTAGCTTACTGTCACTTTTGATCAATTTAGTGTATCCTTGCTGAATAAAATTCTATACTTAAAAACCCTAAACCTTGAGATATATATATATATATATATATATATATAATTTTTTTATTTATTATTATTATTTTTTTTTTTTTTTCAGCAACATATCAGTGCTTTTAAGCCAGTACTTGCTTTGATGTAATGGTCAGAAATAATTTCTGAATAATAAATAAAACATCTACCGTAAGCTTCCTTCATGCACAGATTCTTCAGCTTTCGTTTTCTTACCTGTAGGTTCTCTAGGGGAAGAAAATCATCCTCATCGCACCAGTGATTATTCCATTAGCCTGTCCGTCTCTCTTCAGTCCCGCCCCCTGGCATCAGCTCAGCGAATCCTGACACCAGCAGACTCTGTGACGTCTACCCTGGAGGACCAACTGTCCTTCACTAGCTTATCAAGAGAACTTATCAAGCTCCTCAAGCTTCCCCTAGTGTCACTTTTCTTTTATAATCTCAATCTCCTGGAACACTCTTTGGAGTGTGAGCGTATGTGTGTGTGTGCGTGTGTATGCGTAATAGTGCGTTTGTAATGGAGACCGCTTAAGCAATGGACAAAGTGTAGATGTAACTCCTTTGGCTAAGCACAGAGCGAGATGGAGGCTGGTCATTTTGCGTTATCTTACACAAGCTTTTGGAAGAATGCATTAAGTGTATGCCATCACAGGGTGAGGAGCCCGGCCCGTTGCCACCTCCTCCTCCTCCGCCCTAAACAAAATACAAGATAGTGTGCATGACTCTGAACAAAATGCATGTGTGAAGACGGATGTCTGTCGGAGTGTGTGCGCTCATCCGAGCCCTGATGTGAAGGAGATTGCAGTTCTCACGCTGAAATCTCAGGTAATCTGCAACGAGCAGACCAGTCATCCAGGAAGACAGAGGGCGCTATGTTTGGATTTGTGTACAAATCTGTGTATATAGTCTCAATTTTACAGACCTTTAAAAGAGATGATGGATTTTTGCAAATGAATCACTGTGTACAGATGGCCAAGAGCTTCTGTAGATATTGTTAGAAACAAAAGAAAAGGTAAATATTTAAAAACCAAGCCTCTGAAATGGCCATTACTGAAATGCCTTGCCTTTTTATCAAATGTACATTTTTGGGGGTGCTCTGTTCATTTTAATAAGAAATTAAAGGGTTTTACTCAAGGTTTGAGAACCTACCAATGTTTCTTTTGTCTGTTTGTGAGCAAAAGCAATCTTATATAGTAGTAATGTACTACTGTTTAAATAGTAACATACTGGTAAAAAAAAAAAAAAATAGCCTGAATGCACTGTGAGTCGCTTTGGATAAAAGCATCTGGTATATGCATAAATGTAATTATTTCAAAATAATCATGATTACTGGCAATTTTTTTTTTTTATTGTGAGGCATAAATATATATTTTATTGAAGCACTTCATCAATAATTGAATCATTCATAGCTTATTGGACCCAATATAGTTTAAAATCCATTTACAGTGTTATGTAGAAAAAATAATTAAAAAGATTAATTGAAGAAAACGACTCTAATGCTCGTAGCTGGTGCAAGTTATATGGCACGTTCTTCTTGTAACCCCTTTAAATATTGCAAATTGAGTTGCATTTACTATTGTGAAAATGAATTATTTGAAAATTTTCAAATCTTTAGTTTTACCCATTACTTGGTGTAGATGAATGGCTATTAATAAAAATTAATTAGACGCACTTTAGAATATTTTCTGAAAGCACAAACAGGACCTTGCTGCTTGAAGTACAAGAGGGAAACAGCATTTAAAAACAGTATGATGTAATTCTACACTTTAGGTTCCATTTGAACTGTTTTTTTTTCCATGTTGTCCATAAAAGAGGGCCTCTTTAACTCATCCATTTATTGATCGTAACATCATATACTCATAAATAAATCCAACCTGCAAAGGCACCAGTGCAGCTGATCTTAACCATAACCAACTCTTCTGCCCATGGTTGTCATCCCAAGCACACCATTCAATTTCATGTAGAATTTGCTTCCCTTGGGCTGATTTAGGGTTGTGTTGTATTTGTGCTACTGCATAACAAATCCCAAACCCAGCTTCGCTAAAAAATGGTGAATCAGTTTTTCGATCAATAGTAAAGGGAACACCAACACTTTCAAAGCACAGATCAAGTGAAAAAGAAGTGATGAATCTAGATCTTCATTTGTTTGACGTCTGTGTTCTTTGACATCTTGTTGTTTAAATACACCAAATTGTCTTTGGCCGTCATTTCAAGCTCTTTCTTTTTCTTCTCTTCTGGCTCAAGCTCCATAGATTTAGCCTCAATTTCCGCCGGGTCTATGTAGGTGTAGAAGTAAGCCATGACCGCAAAGATGATACTCACGGCCACCAGGAGAGATGCGAACAACACATATTCTGCCCACTGCAACAACATAAACACAGATGAGCTTACAGCAATACGGATGGCAACAGTAATTGACATTTGACCAGGATTTCGTCAAAATCTAATCGAGCAGTTCATGTGGTATACCTGATCTGGAAGTGAGCCTGCCTCAGCCACGATGAGCACAATGACGTTCCCCATTGCAACAGTCAACAGCCATCCAGCCTGGAGGACTGACTTCATATTGCTTGGTGCCTAAAAGGTAACAGTCAAATTATGAGAGAATTATAACTAAAGAGCTCAGTTGTATTTTTCGGAGAGCAAGCCATACCTGTGCATAGGAGAAGTCCAGGCCGGTGACAGAGAAGACCACTTCTCCGCAGGTCATCAAAAAGTACTGAATGACCTGCCAGGCCATGTGGATGCCGTTGGGTTCAATATCCTGTATTGCTTTAATGTTCTCGGTACACTGTACACACATCCAGACCCATGGGAATATAAGATTCTAACTATTCCTAATAGTGTTCATAATATAATCGTCGACTGTAAAAACATGACTTACAGATTCTCCAAAACGAAAGGTGCTTGGGATCAGGACTGTGTAGGAGCTTCCGAAGCCCAGCTGCAGGATGTAGTGGCACATCTGTCCTTCTTCATTCACAATAGTAAAGTTGGCTCTGGGAAGGGGGGCATCAAATCAAATCAGTGTAGAAAAGCAGCCTAGCAATGGGTTTGCACTGCTTTCTGGGTTTGCAATTTTCATCTGTAAAAACAGCTCCATGTATATGCATATGAATATATATTTATATTAGTAACTGTAATACACAATACATAAAACACGACACATACTTGCCGTGGGAAACATTGAGGTAGCCTGATCCTTGTAAGGGAGCGATGAGACCCAGATTATCAGACTTTATTGTGAAGTTCAGATGAGACCTAAAGCCATTCACAAACCTACAACACATGTTTGCTGTTAATCAGTTTGAATAGATAACAATTTGAAAAGAATATTCAAAACATTATTAATAAATGCACTAACCTGATCGCATTCATGCCTTGGTTTGGTTTCTCGGTTATGTCATTAAGCTGTGAACAAAACAATGAATCAGAACACACTCAACATTACAGTAATAATTACTGTATACTCATGACATTAAAATGATCACAATAATTGACACATATAAGATATTTAATTAAATACCATGATTAAAAAACAAAAAAACTGAATGCAGCACTCACAGTCTGAAGCATTCCATCAGTATTTATCAAAACCGTGTGCCTTGTTTTCTTCTGGAAATAAGCTGTAGCGTTTCTTTCTCCAGCAGAGACTGTAACGTTCTCGCTGTCAAGTGTCATATAATCATTAGACTGGGGGAGCAAAACAACATAAAAGAATTTGTAAGACGATTATGTACAGTTAACATACAGCACATATGCATAATGTTTCCTCAACTAAAAGCATTTTTATGTCCCAGGGATTGATTTTTATGAAAAGGTTTTCTTTTATACATGCACTGCTGTTATGGAGTGTCAGGTCAGTGCTAGGGTGAGTCCAATTTTTTTAAATGTTTTTGAATTCTCTTTTGCTCACCAAGACTGCATTTGTGGTCCCACTTTATATTAGGTGGCCTTAACTAGTATGTACTTACATACAAAAATAAGTACAATGTACTTATTGTGTTCATATTGTATTGTAAAACACTTTTGCTGCTATTGAGGTGGGATGGGGTAAGGTTAGGGAGAGGGTTGGAGGTATGGGTAAGTTTAAGGGTGGGTTAAGGTGTAAAGTATGGGTCAACAGTGTAATTATAAATGTAATTACAGAAATTAAATACAGATGTAATTACATGTAGTTTTTTTTTTAAATATAAGTACAATGTAAAACATATATGTACACAATAAGTACATTGTACTAAATTATTAATTAAAATGTAAGTGCATAGTAGTTAAGGCCACTTAATATAAAGTGGGTCCGCATTTGTTTAATCAAAAATACAATAAAACCATATAACAATGTCAAATATTACTACATTTTAAAAGAACCTATATTTTAAGATGATTAATTAAACTGATTCATTTATTTCTGTTTTGAGATGAGTTTTCATGAATTTTCTTTAAAAAATTAATCATACTTTTTATTTTTTGTTTTTGTTCCTTTTATTCCAAAATTTTGCTTGTCAAAGTTGTACTGTCCACAATAACAAACAATTTTGCCCCAAATCAAGTTTTTTCACAAGTTAGTGTACTTCAAATTTTCAAATTATGTAAAAACGTGTGAAATGTCAATTTGTTAGCATTTATGTATTCTAAATACATCACTATGAAATTAACCACCTTGAGAAAAAGTAGGCTATTTTATTCCAAAAGTGTCATTTCCATCACAGAATGATACTGAATATGTAATTTAAGATGTGGCAATGACACTATGGTCTGAATTTTTATTCCTTTCAGGAAAAAATCCTATACAATTAGAAAAATATTAGACAAGCTTGGCATGTTTATTGGGCTTGCCAGAAGAAAGCCTCTTCTATCTAAAAAAAAAACAAACAAAACGGTTTAGATCTGCAAAGTTGAATCTGAACAAACCATAGTTTGAACCGATGAGACCAGGGTGGAGATGTTTGACCGTACATCACAGTGCCACATTTGGTGAAAACCTATAGAGCATATCAGCACAAACACCTCATACCAAAAGTCACACATGCTGGTGCAGGGCAGATGATGTTGGGCTTGTTTTGTAGCCATGGAACCTAGGCTCCTCACAGTCATTCAACCATGAACTCCTCTGTATACCAAAGTATTCTAGAGTCAATGTGAGGCCATCCATCCGACAGATAAAGTTGGGCCACAATTGGGTCATGCCACAGGACAATGATCCCAAGCACACCAGCAAAATCTAACAGCTAAAAAGTATAGAATCAAGATTTTTCAATTCCAGACCTCATCCTGGCTGAAATTATGTGGCGAGAGCTGTGCATGAACAAATGCCCTTAAACCTCAATAAGCTGGATCAATTAATAACAGTGGGCCAAAATTCCTCCAGAATGATGTGATAGTTTAATAAAATCTCGATAAAGTCATATAGAAAAATTTTATTGCTGGTGAAAGTGGATGTCATGTGATGTTCATCTGAGGTTTTATTTTCCAAATTTTAAGAAAAAATATTAAATAGTTCTAGTAAAATTTTCACATTTTCTGAGTATACGTTTCCAAGTTGTTCATAGTGCCAAAAATTCCCATAATTTAAAAGACTTCTTTGTTACTTCCTTTTAATTATGGTTTTCCAACTCTTTGAAAAACTGTTTAAGTTTGATGTTTCATTGTGTGAACTTACATCAAAGCCAGAAACAGCAAACGGTTCTTGCCCCTCTACTACAACAGGAACTGATGTGTTCTCCAAGTTCAGGAACTTCACCTGGATTTGAGAGCTTGATGGGAAATCGGGCATTGTTTTCTGATGGATTACAAGACAAGCATGTCAGAAACATACAATTTATTTTCTTCGCTTTGAATGTACAGTATATCAAATGCATTGCGACAATCATTGTACCAGAGTGCTAAGGGCAGAAGGCAAGCCAATAAGCATGCTGTAACAATACCAATCTAAAAGAAGCATCAGGTTATGTTCCTCAGACATCATTGCAACATATCTACTAGACTGCTAGGTATCAGTTACTCACGTCAATTTGAATCTGCAAAAGAGCAGCGGCCACAAATGCTAATGCGGCCAGCAGCATACCAACAGTCATCCTCCGCAGGGGCCTGGGAAACACCACACACACAAAATCACACCGTCAAATAACATCGTATCACAAGGGCAAATTCAGTAAACATTATCCAGCACTTACGTGAAGTTAATATGGCACTTCTTGATAAGTGGATACACTGCAGAGTCCATGATTGGCACCATTATAACAATCAGTATGGGGTTCACAATCTGCACCAGAATGTAAATAATGAGTACAAATGCACTGTATGTACACTACAATGTACAATATTATCATCACATAGTGTCCTGATCATTTCATATCCTGTTAATCATAGTAAAACACAAGTATAGACACACAAAGTAAATCGTGTGTAGAATAAATCAGTCTCACCTGTATCTGATCTGGCTGAATTATAAACGCTCCCTATGATGATAGAAAGAAAGAAGGGATGTACCATAAGAAATATGACAACATAACTGGACAGATATATGTGCATTCGGTAGTTTTCTGCAAAAATTTGAACTTACAAAGTTACCATCCATAGTGGTGGCTTGAAGAGTCCAACGGGAGCCCTGGAAAGACAACAACACTCTCATTTGACATCAAGCCCAAAGACAGATTAGTGTTTGTGCAAGAATGCAGATTTGATTATGGCATTTGTAGCATCATTGTGTTTCTACACTGACCTGCTGGTCAAATAAGGCCCAGAACATCGGCAGAGGAATATAGAGGAACAGAACCTTCAACACCATCTTCACCTGAGCGATCAGGAGTTTCTGTAAAAAGACAGAATGTCTGTGAACTTCTTACTGCATTGAAGAGTTAACTGAGTGCACATATAAAACATTTAATCATGATGGTTTATGTAACATACATCATACTTCTCTTCTGCCCAGTCCATCCAGTGCTCTCTCTTGGGGTATTGCTTACTGCGGTGATTGAAACGGTTCCTAACTGCAAACTATAGAAGATAAAAGAAAACTCTCATGCAATTAGACTTTTCCACATGACTTGATGTTACCAAATCAATTACACTACCAGCCAAAGCTTTTTGAACAGTAAGATTGTTTTTATTTTGTATTTTTAAGAAGTCCCTTCTGCTCGCCAAGACTGCATTTATTTGATTTGTATCAAGAAGTTAATATATGCTAATATGTCAATGGAGTTACTGTGCATAACGCCAGCATATATGAGCCCACGAACCACAAAACCAGTCAAAAGGGTCAATCTGAAAGATGAATAAATAATATTTCTATTGATGCATAGTTTGTTAGGATAGGACAATATTTGTCCGAGATACAACTATCTGAATATCTGGAATCCGAGGGTACAAAAAAAAAAAAAAAAATCTAAATATTGAGAAAATCGCCTTTAAAGCTGTCCAAGTGAAGTTCTGAGCAATGCAAATTACTAATCAAAAACTAACTTTTGATATATTTACAGTAAGAAAGAAATTTACAAAATATCTTCATAGAACATAACGTTTTAGTTTTGGCATAAAAAGAATCTTATCCTTTTTTGGCATAAAAAAAAAAATTTATATATATATATATATATATATATATATATATATATATATATATATATATATATATATATATATATATATATATATAATTTTGACCCATACAATGAATTGGCTATTGCTAAAAATATATTATAATATATTGTGGTCCATGGTCACAAGGTGTGATTTTCATACTATACTACATCTACATTATGTATAAAAGAATGTTACGTTTTAAAATCTCTCTTTGGCCTAATGTTTGGAGTATATTGAGTCACTATAATATTTGAATACTAAATTTTGATTGTTTATCAAGCTTGCAAGTTACACTGTCTTTTAATGGAAAGTGAATTGTAATTTGGGCTCATTTTAGTTCTCCCCTTTTCCAAAAACCTAATACTGTTTCTTAAAGAAAGCATAGTTTTGTCTGTGCTCTTACTCCAATGCATTGCATGACTCGCAGCAGGATGTTGCCTTTGGGGGACTCTATAATGTACATGCTGTGGCCTGCGATGAACACAACTGCAGAGAGAAGAAGAGCCTCAGTCGGTCACGGCTGCCATCGCGTGGTCATTAAAAGTATTGCACGTTTTAAAATAAATACAAGTAGACCGAAACAGTTTTAACTCACTGAGGGCAACCACCATGAGAGCTGCAGGGACCCCAAAAGCAAGCGGGAAACAACTTTGCTTTGAGTAGATACCACACTCTTGAGCTGACAAATACACACAAAGACAAGACATATTGTTCATATGCATTTTTATCAATCTACCATGTATTACCAACAAAAGTAAAAGATGCAGTTACACTTTATCTTAAGGTGTCCTTGTTACAGTGTAATTCAACATTTAAGTACTGAGTGATATTAATTAACTACATGTACTTACTATATGGTTAGGGTTAGGATTAGGGTTACTTGAATGTAGTTATGCATAATTTATTGGGATTACAATAGTTAGTACATGTTTATCATGTTTATCAAGGACACCTTAAAACAAAGTGTTACCAAAGTTACTGTTCAGATTGTAATTGCTGTAAATACACACCTCTCAGGATGGGTGTGATGAGAGTGGAGAGAAGACTGCCAGCGTTAATGGACAGATAAAAGATGGAAAAGAAAGTACTTCTTTGTTTTTCCTGAAATCAAATAAAAATCATAATTAATTTAAAATACATTATATACCCTACTATTCAAACATTTGGGGTAGGCCATTTTTTTCAATGTTTTATTATTACTCTTTAATTATTTATTTGTATTACAATATTATTACATTGTAAAGTGATGGCTTCAATTTTAATAGATTTTATTTTGTTCCTGTGACAGTAAAGTTAGTGTTCAGCGTCTTACAGTCCTTCAGAATATACTGATTTGGTGCTTAAGAAACATTTTTTATATAGAAAATATGTGTGTTACTTAATATTTTTGTGATGACAATGCTACATTGAATGAATTGATGAATTTTGATACATTTGATAAATTCTTGCTGAATAAAGTGTTATTTCCTTTAAACAACAATAAAATATTTCATAAACCTGTCTGTATCATAATAAAAATATAACTTTAGGATATTAAGCCAATAAGACTGCATCACTTGTTGAGTTCCTCAGAAGTTTCTACTGGCTGAAAACATGGAAAAAATGTTACAATAAGAGGAATTCTGACTTTTTACCCTAATCATATTGTAACATTTAGTCTAAAATATTCAGATTTCACACTTTGACCTTTGGCCCTTAGACTTTATATCCCTGTGGCAGGGATGGAGGGGGCTAAAACTCACCCAAGTATCTCCATTTGTTCATCTCTAACACTTAATATCAGACTTACCTTTAACTGATAACAGCTGATTTACACAAAATAATGTCTGCTATGCTTGAATGCAGTAGATCCTCTTTAATAGGGTTTGTGTGTGTGTGTGTGTGTGTGTGTGTGTGTGTGTGTGTGTGTGTGTGTGTGCGTGCGTGCGTGCGTGTGTGTGTGTGTGTGTGTGTGTGTGTGTGAGGGTCCACATGCCTGATGTTCTTCAAACTGATCTCCTCCAAACGCTGCCACACAGGGTTTAATACCTCCAGTTCCCAAGGCAATGAGCATGAGTCCCAGCATGGACATGGCACTACAAAAATAAAAATGAAGACATTCAAATTCACACCAAATAATGTGTCAGAAATCACATAATAACAATGTCAGTATTTAAAATGATTGCTCGATGTAGCACCTAATAAAGAGTATGCTACTTTTAACTTAATAGGTTATTTGGGTTGCAATAATATAATTAAAAAAAAATTCCCAAGCAGTAACTCACGTATGGAAGGTCATGTTGTCTGGTGTACCGTCTCTGTTAGTATCTGTGATATCATGGATGGCACTGATAGCTATGATCACCTGGCCGATGGTGTACACTACGGACAGATACACAATAGTCCTGGGAAATGTGGAGAATGGAGGTCATGTTAATACATATATTTATTATAGTAGAAAAAAAATAAATGTTGTTGAACTAAGCATTTTGACTGGGTGACAGTGTACTTCATACAAGTGCATAAACTGGGGTCCGGTGACTGCCAGGAAGCCACAAGGTGGTGCTAAATAAATTTTCAGGAGGAAAAGATTTTTTTTTTTTTTGACTTGACTTGACTTGACTTGACTTGACTTGATAGGGATCAGTATTGCATTTACCGTATTTTCCGGACTATAAGTCGCACTTTTTTCATTGTTTGGATGGTCCTGCGACTTATAGTCAGGTGCAACTTATTTATCAAAATTAATTTGACATGAACCGAGAGAAATGAACCAAGAGAAATGAACCAATAGAAAACATTACCGTCTCCAGCCACGAGATGGCGCTCTAATGCAGCTCAGTGCTCCTGTAGTCTACACTGAAGACATAGAGCGCCCTCTCGCAGCTGGAGGTGGTAATGTTTTCTCTTGGTTCTTGGTTCTAAATAAATGCGACTTATAGTCCAGTGCAATTTATAGATGTTTTTTTTCCTCATCATGACGTATTTTTGGACTGATGCGACTTATACTCAGGTGCGACTTATAGTCCGAAAAATACGGATCCTAGTTAATAGTATGTTATTGTGAACATTTTCCCAGCCCTAAAACTCACTTGAACTTGCCCAGCCAAGAGTCTGCAATGATGGCCCCCATGATGGGTGTTAGGTAGCACAGAGCCACGAAGGTGTGGTAGATGGTGGTAGACAAATCATTGTCCCAACCGATAAAATACTTAAAGTACAGCACCAGCACCGCTGCAACACACAGAGCACAGTAAAAGAGATGAGTGACACGTACTAAGAAGTAAAGAATGAGAACTACAGATCTATGTGAAAGAACAAGTAAAACAGAGCCAAAATTTCACTTCATTTCATGTGTTTGGGCTCACCTTTCATGCCATAGTAGGAGAATCGCTCACAGAATTCATTCACCACAATGAAAAATATACTGATAGGATATCCCAAGCAACTTGGCTACAACAAAAAACCACAGATCAATTAAAATCATTCCTAATAACTTGTATTTTGCCAAATTAGTTCTGTATATTTTGGTATTCTTACTAATTGTGCTGACATAACATATTTATTATGCAACTAAAAATAAATGCTTAAATTGAACAAAATAAAAATAGTAATTCTGTGAGTCACTAGCACAGAATTAAGTCTTACACTATTCTTGGTCTTCTTTGTCCTTTGTTCCTCTTTGTCTGCAGAAATGAAGTGAAATGTCATTAAAAAAGCTCTAACATGGATTCAGTTTCAATTTACTGACTTCAAATGCTATTTCAAACATTGTCACAATGTAACATTTATGAACAATTTGTGCATTGCCCTTTATATGCAAAAAACACACACATTTACTCTCCATGTACTAACCCAGAGTTAAAAGGGAGAATTATTATTATTATATTGTTCCATATCAACATCTAGGTTTACTCACCTGTCATGATTACTGCTTTACCTGAGGCTGTCTTCTAGTCCTCTCGTAAAGAATATCCTTTAGTACAGAGACACACACACTCACACTCGCTCTCTCTTTCACACACACACACAGACACACACACACGACCCCGGACAGACTGAGTTGTAATCTAAGAGAGACAGGTAACAGGGTTTTATAGACTCTGGACAATAAAATGTATCCTCGGCTACCCCTGGGTTAAAATGAGAGAAAATGTGTGTATGAGTGGGTGCAGTTTAGTTATTTATGGCAGTCTTATCAATTTATACTGAAAAGCAAATAATGTGAACGTGCAAAATGGCATTGTTTTCCTTAAAAAATTTTTTTTTTTTAAATCAATGTAAATAAATGTATTCTTAAATAAACTTTATTTAAAAACTATTTCAAGTCACTTTTCTGATGTAAGAATTATTACTGGGTTGATAAAATCCTGTGTTTATCTAATAAAACCTTATAATTAATGAATGGTAAATGATTTATTATACTTGTATTTAATTTAAATTTAAATGTAATTGAATTTAATAAAACATTTATATACATACATATATATATATATATATATATATATATATATATATATATATATATATATAAACAGTATTATATTTACTGTTGACTGTGAATTTGGAGAGATGTGGACGACACTTTCTGAAAGCACATCATCAGCTGATATACAATGTTAAAATGACTCACTTGAGCTGGAAAGCTGAAGTTTGGAGAGCTGTAAATCATTGGAAGAGAGAGGTAAACACACTGCCCGCATCCACACAGAGATGTTGCTGCGATACAATGGCGACAGAGGTGGAGAGAGTAGGGGAGTACGGCATGAGCGAGTCTGTGTGTGTGTGTGTGTGTAGACTGAGAGCAAGTCAGCAGGTTTTATTCAGAACGCACTTTAAAAACAAAACTGAATCTGATACTTTGTCAATATTGTCTATCTCTTCTAAACCTTATATAAAATATATGGTGATTTAAAATTGCCAGGATTTGGATATGAGAGCATAAATGATGGGCTGTATGTATTTCCAGTCATGCTAAATGCCTCACAATCAGGGGTAAAAATAATGCAGTGTGTTCGGCCATAAACCATACATAAAAAACCATAAATATTGCATAGATGAGGTTGTATAGATCAGGTTTTAATGATCTCACGGTTGGTAAATAATAAAGTTCACAGTAGTGGAGATAAAGTATGTTTAATGGAAGCAACTGATAAGAATGAAAACCACACGAAAACTGATGGAAGATAATACATTTTATTCAGAGATTTTAGGAACATTAATATGTTTCCAGAACAGATTATTTTAAATAAAAATACCCCCCCTCCCCTCCTCCATTTCAAACCCTCGATATAAAACAATTTACATTTAAACAAACATAAACGGTTATAAAAATCTTTCTGTTTATCTGTTTTGTCCATATATATTTAGATATTTCACATCTAGCCTTTTCACTTTGGCAAGAGATCTTCAGGAACCAAAACAGGACAAAGAAAGAGAATTATTGCACTCTGCTATGAAGAAACAGCAACTGTTTCTTGGCTTTCAATGAATAAAAGGAAAAAAATGATGGATGTGTGTGTTAAAAAGCTTGAGTGGCTCAGGTGATCGTGGGTATTTTGTACAGTAAAGCTTAAACTTCCTGCTACACTTAAGCACAGTTATATTCTCTTCTCAACTACTCAATGGACGGCTGCTGCTTTAGACACAGGAAGTGATGTCGAAGACTCTCTTTTAGCACAGAGCAGCAAAAAAAAATACAGAGTTGCGGAATATATGGAAATATTTTCTTTTTGCGGAATATATGAAGCATTACGTTTAAGGAATGTGCAGATTTTTCAAGTTGTTCTGGTTGTGTAAGAAATAAAAGTGAGAGTCTCCACAGGAAACTCCTGTGAATGGAGGACTGGAGTGGATGAGAGAAGAACAAAAGCTGCACGAGTCACATGGGGATAGTGTGTAGACATTCCAAAGACTGGACACACCTGCTGTATCCCAGAGTCCTGGATGCTGATTGATGGACACTCCTCGACTCATTCAGGAGTGTCAGACAATGAAATTCCATTCTTTCCTTGTTCTTTTGTTTTTGATGCATTTCAGTCAGTCTGCTCGTTTCTCTGTCTGTGGGCAGGGTCAGAAGTTTAAGGCCAGGGGTGAGAGTCACACGGTGGAGGCGGAGCTAGGAATGCCATGGAGGGTGGTGCCGCTGGGGGTCCCACTGATGGCATTGAAAATATGCAGCGAATCAGAAAGAGAGCTCTTGGTTCCGCCCTCCACAGTGGAGATCTGATGTAGAGGAAGAGTGCAGGGTGAGAAAGAACAGATCAAGCTCACACTTGAACTCTACAGTATTGTTTTTCATGTCTGATTAATTGTGTGCATTATTACCATCCGATCTACAGAGGCCAGCACAAAAGAGAGAACAAATATCATGAATATTAAAAATGAACCAAACATTCAGGGTAACCTACTAGTGTAATTGTGGCAAAAAAGTGGAATTATTATGATTTTTAAATGTTTTTTTAAAGAAGTCTCTTATGCTCACCAAATCTGTGTTAATTTGATTAAAAATAAAAATAAATACAAAAAAAAGACAGTAAAAACAGCAATATTATGAAATATTATAGTTTAAAGTAACTATTTTTTTTATATATTTGTTGCTTAATATTTTATGGAAACTATGACAAATTACCATTGTTTAACATTAAAAATAATAGACATGAAATTGATGAAAATGGACAATAAAGAAATTGATAATGTTACAAAAAATATTATTAAATAATGCTGTGATTAAACTTTCTATCCAAAGAATCCTGAAAAATTAGGCAACATATCATATGATAATAATACAGTAATAATACTAAACATTATTAATAATTCAGCACTAAATCAGCATATTAGTTTAATTACTGAAGCTGCTGAAAATGTAGCTTTGTCATCAATTACATTTTAAAATACTTTCAAAAGGAAAACAGTTACTTTCATTTGTATTCATATTTAATAACATCAGTGTTTTTACTGTATTTTTGATTCAGTATATGTAGCCTGGGTGAGACTTCTTTTTAAAGACACACTTTCAAAGTGTGTTTCTGCTTGTATAAGCGAAAGAAGATCTGCGATGTGCCACTGTGTATGGTTACCTGTTCATGCATGATGTGTGAAAGCTCTCTGGCCAGGTCTTTGTAACTGGCTTTCATCTCGTCATGATATTCCTGTTGGTCCTCCTTGATCAACCTTTCGTTCACAGCTAGAGCCTGGCCACATGCTTCAACAAACTGCCTGCACACACAAACACCATATACACACACAGATAAGAAAGCTGGTGCTTGTGTGGAGATTTTTAGAAGGCATTTCAAATGGTGTTCATTTACCTGAAGACCTCTTTAAGCTGTTTGACTTTGTTATCTGGGTATTTTTTGGCGCAGGCATCATCAAGGAAAGCTCTGGCATATGCAAGTGGCCCAGCATTGACCTGAAGAGAAAGAAGTATTTAAGAAAAAAGTCATTTACAGGTCAGTTTAAACCTGAGTGTGTGATATAATGGCGAAAGTGTATTTGGGGGAAGGCTTGCTGCTCTTGTGGGAATTAAATGGCTAAAAAGGTCTTCATGCAAAAATGTAAATCCATGCAAAATTGCCCTACAAGGAAGAAAGGAACTCAATAATGTCTTAAGTGAATTCTAAACATGCCAAACTTGGGGTAAAAATGTGAGTGTGAATCAACACAATTGCTTTGTTTCTACATCTAGTGTGGTGTCTTGTTGTCTTTTGTTTACTGACTGATTTTATTGTTAGAGGACACCTAGTTGTTGCATTATTAGTCTAAAGAAGACATTGCTAGACATTGGTCTATAAGATGCTTTAAAAAAAATTAATACATATTTTCTATGTTTTTTTTTTGACATTTTGATAAAATAATGCATCCTTGCTGAATAAAAGTATTATTTCATTTTTATTTCATAAAAAATATGTAAAATAGATGTTTTTCTGAAGAAAAAAAAAGTAAATAAAATAAAATGATTACATGACATAATTTCCAAAGTTTTCATGCCACTTGGATTTTTTTTATATATCTTCTCATTGGCTAATAGTTTAAATATAAGCATGTTGCTTATATTACATTTATATACTAAAAAGCCAAAAAAAAAAAAAAGAAAGTGCATATACAGTAAATAATGGGTAAAATATTGATTCAAATGGTACACTTTAATCAAAAGAAACTTTTTTTACTGATCATTTTTAATGATGAATAAAATTAATTTAAAATTGACATTTTGCACAAATTTCTTAAGACATACTGTATCTTGAATGTAATATTTGTTAAATTCATTGCAGTGCATTCTGGAATCAAATGGTACAGTGTTTTGCCTAAACAAAACAAAGTATCTTTGTCACAGGCTCTGCATCACAATGCCTAAAAGTGTTGTTTAGGTTGCTTTTGGAACAGGCTGATGATGTGTGTTCATATGTGTCTCACACACACCTGTACACTAATGCTTCCCTGCAGCTTAAGTTGCAGGCGGATCATGTCGACCTCACTGGCTGCACAAAGGGCTCTGAGTTCTGCCACCTTCCCACTCATCTCATCTATGGCCACCTCGATGGGACTCAGGTCTGTGTGGTGCTGATACATCACTGCTATGCGCTTCTTTACATATGGGAAACAGTGTGTGGCTGAAACAGAGAGATAGGAGAAGACAGAGTAAATAAACATTAAGTGAATGCAATAGTAAGTTCAGAGAAGGGATGGTTAGAAGTCAGAACAAACACATTAAGGACCAAGCTGAAATCTACTCATGTTTGTGCAGTAATCAGAATTTATGTTCCATGCGGATGGCACACCTTGAAACTAAGAAAAGTGGTTTATTTAGAACACACTTTCTAAGAAGGTCATTCTGCCTCAGTGGCCAGATCTGATTGGAAAAATTAACACAGGATGAAGATCAGGGTTCAACTTTGAATTTTCCTGGTTGCTTTTGCAACACTAAACAACACTAACAACTTGAGACAAAGTCATGGATTAATTGTTTTTGAACAACTGCAGCCCAGAGCTCAAGATCAGGGTGTACAGGGTTAATACAGTAAATACAGACTAAAATGTAATCATTAAAGATTAGTGTTCAAAGAATAGCCGGGTAATCAATGGATTACACCATATGGAGGCCGAGGACATATGTTCATGAAGTCTTGTTTCCCTGCGAACGGGTTCACTTATATGGTGAATGCAATACACTAACGATTTAGGGAAGTTACAGATTAAGGAACTACATGTACTCCACAATTCAAAAGTTTCTTTCTTTCAGGAAAAAACCCTTCAACAGCAGCAGTTGTTTGCAATACAATATGAACACAAAAAGTAATTTTTTATGCAAGGTTGGGATTCCATTTTTAATAATATTTTACAATTTTACTGTATTTTTGATCAAATGTGTGGAGCTTTTGTGTAAATGTAATGAATACATACAGAATTGATTCTCAAAGTGCTTTCAAATCATTTTGTGTGTTTTAAATTTACTTAGATTAATTCATATATTAATATTAATAAATATATTAATAGGCTTGTCTGTCTAACAAAACATTAAACTCTTTGCAAAATCATGATGACCCATGCTGAACTGGTTGCAGTTTCTTTTTCAAATTCAGTGCCTGGTAATCAGAATTACAATGTATTTTAGAACTGGTGATTGATTCGTAGTGTGCATTTATGTGCATGTTCATCAAGGCTAATGAAAACAGCATGTAGAAAAATACTGTACTACAGTACTAGAAAGCCATCATCACATAACTACAAGTGATCCAGTAGAATGGATAAGCACAGTTAGCTAACCATGCTAAAGTGGAAATGTAACTGGAACCATTCCTCACCATGATCAGAACCTTTCGGCTAGATGGCAGACAAACAGAGACACAAGGGTTTTATTGCTAACTTAAGTTTTGTAGCATAAAAAAAACTAAATGTTTTTCTGTTATGTGTGTTCTTTGTATTCTCTGCAGTATCTGTTCTGGGGTCAGTGATAGTGATCACTCACTGGTGAGCACCGTCCTCCGTTTACATTGTTCTTCGACCCCACCGTGCCTCTTTCCTGACTCAGTGAATGGCGTCTCGAACACAAAGCGCCGAATGTTGTGGCTCCTCTCAAAGTCTGTCTTCCTCTCTTCAAGCTCCTTTTCCTCTAGATACGGCGTCACGTGCGTCACTTGGATATAGGCAAACTTTGCCTCCAGATCTTTAGGGTTGACCTGAGATAGATGAGATGTGATACATCAGGGTGGGAGGAGACCAGTTAGTGTGTGTGTGTGTGTGTGTGTGTGAGCATGTTTTTGTGACATATCAGGACCGAACTCTGTATAATGACAAGGGTATGACACAGGTATTACAAGAAGAGGGTGACTTACAGTAGGAGGACATAACCCATGTCCCCATTTTTAAAAACGCTTATAAATCATACTGAATGAGTTTTTTGTGAAAGTACAAATGCACAAAGTTTCCTGTGAGGGTTAGGGTTAGGTTTGACAACTTGACATTTTAAGCCATGCAAAGTTTGGGCTTCAAATGTTACTACAAGCCCCCCCAAAAAAATAAATAAAAATAATTCCCTTAGGGGGTTCCAAACATTGAAATTCCAAAGAATGTTGGGATCCAAACAACACATGAGCCCATTGACTTCAATTATATGAGATATCTTGTTTTATGTTAGACAGAAGAAAGAAAGTCACACAGTAAATGATGACTAATATTTTATTTTTGGGTGAACTGTTGCTTTACGTTCTATTAACATCTAATTTTTACGGTGAACTTTTGTACTAGTGCAATCTGTGTACATGTGTTCAGATATTCAAGATTTCCTGAGCTTTTACCTATTCACAGAATAATGATCAAATTTGAGTGTGAATTGTCTTACCCTGCCAGAGTCCTGGATCATTTTCACATTTTCTTGGCCAAATTTGTCAGAGTAAAGTTTGAGGAGACGCTGGGAAATTTCTGATAGAGGAGTGAATTTTGGTTCTTTATAGATATATTCCTTTCCATCCTCATCTTCAAAGAAACCCTGAAACACACACAACATTTCAGTCACAATTTGTGTGATATACAGTATGTATAAACTGATGAAGCTATTAATGTACAGCCAACACAATCTAGGTTCAATCCCATAATCAACAAACCTCTACATCACACAGGTGGAAATGAAAAGTTATGACATATGAATAGACACTTTGGCTACGTTCACACCGCAGGCGAATGTTTTTTTGCACACATGTGACTCAGATCTGTTTTTGTCATGACAGTGTGAACAGCACAAACTGCATGGAATCTGATCATTTCAATTTTGATTTGTGCCACTTCCATATGTGGTACTAAATCTGATCCATTTCAGATGTTTTGCAATGTGACCGCAGTGTGAACGGTAATTTAGCTGGCTTCTGCAGCAGATCACACTCTAAATAAATGCATAATCGATTACTTTATATCCTCCTTGTTTACTTCTGTATGACGGCATGCTGCGCAAATGTTGCCAAATCCACATTTTCCCAACGGAATATGGCAACTTTCTCCTCTGTCGCTGTGGTGTGTTTTTCAACTTAGACCCCACTAACCTGCCTGAACACAACTGGGCTAGTTTAGGACTAGTTGTGAGATATGGGCTGATTTTGTTGTGAAAATTTGGAAACCTTGTTCACTTCGCTCTTTTGCGCATGCGGGTTAGGTCAGAACCCCGATCTGTTCACACTGGAAATCTGATATTGGCCACATTTAAAACGACAATGTGAACAGAAATCGGAGAACTAAGCACTAAGGCTTGCAGTGTGAATGTAGCCTCTGATATTGTCTGAAAAAAACAGCGTATTCAGGATTTCATAGGCAAACCTGATGACACATCGTGGCAGAGCTCAGACTATCAATATCACGTCTCCTGCACTTCAGAGAATTCATGTTATCTTTTAATAATCTGTGCTATCTTTTATTCTCTGTTGGCCAACATAGACAATTTTGAGATGTCAGCACTTATGCAGTACACAAAGCTTTCACTGAATTTTTGTTGAAACAGGTCAAGCAATAAAACCTCATGGCTTCTGTGAGGTAAATGTGCACAGCGTATAGCGAAAGAGCTCTCTAAGTGTTGCCAAGCTCATTTTTATGGTCCAAACCCATTTAACAATGACTTCCTCAGTAAACAAAGAGTCAGAGTGCTCTCTAGCTCAACCGGGATGAAGAAATGACAGGATGTTCAGATGACAGGATGTTTTAAAGATTGATGAGGGATTCTAGCAGAACACAGAAAAAGGCTCTTTCTAATCCAAAGGCAATATGCAAGCAGACAAACAAACAGTAGTTTAGTGAGACTATTATGGTCAAAGCAAAACTTGCCTGACAATGAGTAAAACAGCACACACACAGTTCACAACAACACTTACCGCAGCCTTAGGAAAGAAAAGAGAGCAGAAAATATTTATTAACCGAGACCCACTATGCTTTACAGATGCTTTAAACAATACTTTAGCTATCATGCAGGGTATATTATCATGCATACAGGAATGCATCCTTTCCATTTTTAAAGAGGTCACATCACACATTTTCATTATTCATTTTAATTTTAATGTGCAAAATTTGAATTTAGTAAAAAAAAATTGTTAAAGTTTATTTGCAAAAAAGTTGTTACACTCACTTGATGTGGTTTTTGTCTTGTGCGAAAAGGTGTTAATGCGAATAATGGCAGATGGAAACGCATTTGCCGAACAAATTCCTCTATGTGCATCAGAAAAGTCATTTGACTTTGCGCTATGGGATGGCATAACCTCACTAACAAGCGAACTGATCTTGTTGCACATAACCTGAAATGTTATGTTTATTCTGAAATGCCTGAGCAAAGTCTGTCAAAGTATTTCTGTATTATTGCCTCCCAGAACTGTCGTACACAACTGCATTTTCACACAGCAGGCATCCATAAAAGCAATGATCGCATTTATTGTGTTTCGTCTGCTTTCTATGTCGTTCCGACAAATTTTTCGCAAAGGTTAAATTCACAACAAAGTGTCGTGCAAATTTCCGACTCAAGTTGAAAATTTTCAACATGCAGAAGACGTGATTGAGGTGAATATTCGCGTCGCCTAAATCGCTCTTATTGTTTGCATTGACTATGTACAGTATGTAATCTACCTGTGCAAAAAATTAAATTTGCTTTTGATGTGCACAAAGAAGAATGTTGTGGGAAAAAGTTTTTGATAAACAAATAAGCATTCTTCATGTATAAGTGTGCACACTCTTCTATAATTCTGGGGGTTAGATTTTTTTCTTCAGCCATTCAATATTTTAGCAGCTCAGTTTCAAAACATGGCCCCAAAGGTAATTATTTTTTAACTGAGGAGGAAGTTTTCAGTAAAAGAAAAGTCTGTTTTCATAATACACCGATCTTTTTTATCTCAATTTGATGCCTCATGCAATGACCTCTTTAAAATGAAATGCAGTTATATATTGTTGCTATAATGCAGCTCAATCCTCAGTCAAACTGTTTGTGTTTGCTGGACTAGTTAAAACCACTGCACCATTGCATTGTCTTACCTGGCCGAAAAATGCCACTCTAAAGAAGGTCCCAAGTAGCCTCTTCCCAGAATGCATCACTTCCATTACTTTAGTGTAAGCCCGATGTAATGTGTCATACAGGTGGGCCAGTTTCTACACAAAAGCACAAAAATACATTCATACTGTCCAAATACAGTATATACTGTATTTCTGGCAAAGTGTAAATGCTGTATTTCCAATGACACATAAACAGTGTGTGTGTGTGTGTGTTTATGTGTGCACCTCAAAGTCTCTGCGCTGTTCATAAATTGGAATGATGAGTTTGTAGATATCTGAAATAAGTTCATAACGTTCAGCTTTCCATAAACCATCAGCACAAGCTTCCAACAACTCCATCAGCACCTCCTGCAGATAAACATGCATAAATAATTACTGTTTCAACTCCATTTTAGCAATAACTCACTTTCATAACACCTCCAGATACAGCAAACTATCTTCTCTCAACAAATCATGCTACAGACAAAACGGCTGATCTAAGTAATTTACTGGTAACTAATCTGTTTTTTAATCTAAGTATCTTGATCAAGGGAACAATGGTTCATAAAGTGCCTTTTTGGGGTTTCCTACAAGATTCCTCAGTTACTCAAAATCAAGTCCAAAAGAACCGGAAAAGTCCAGCAGCAGAGATGATCTTTTATCACAAGTATAAGCACTGAACAACATGTAAATATAACACAAAGAGTTCATTAAACATGCAAACTGATTATTCACAGTATGAGGGACTCTCAGGTTTAATCAGGGCTCATTATCTGGACTTCCTGTACTAACACACCCACTGGAAAGGGGCAATTGATACTGATTAGATAAGAATTCTGAGAGCATTTTCTACCATGGATTATTGCTGACGTTGTTAATAAAAAGAGTTTTGAATTCAGTCCAGTGCTGATGCAGGGTCAGTATGAAAGAGTGGCAGGATTAAGGGGGAATGTGGCTATACTATATATAAATGAGATCAGGAGTGAACTGGTTTGAACCTCATTGAAGTGAACGTCCTGCATGCCCACATCCTCCATCATGGCTGCCTCCTCATCAATATTGGGTGTGATCACACGAAATGCAGAGCAGCCCTGCCGGAACATTCCTGCCAAGAAGAAGGAATAGTAAGCAGAATAGGTTAAACAGGTTCAATAAACTGCAAAACCTTTACAAAATACCAGGCATTTGGACACGCACTAGGTATGAAGGGAAACATAACACCTCGAGAAGTAATTTCCTCCATAAATAATGTTGCGTAACACTGCATAATATGTGAATGTGTGTGTTTTTGTGCATACATGTGTTCATTTTCCGGACCCTGCATTATTAGGGCTGTTATCAAATTACCTCCTGTCAAAGAAATTCACAAAGAACTATAAATTACAAAATAGAGTTGAACCTTGAACAAGATGCCTTTATAAATCTGTCTCTGTGTGTGCGTGCATTCAAGCATGGAATGAAAATTTAAATCAGCTTTTACATGTATACTAAAAATATAAGCTCAATTATCTTACTAAAGATAAGCTTACAAAGCATATTTGATAAGTCTGACAAAAAAGTCATGGCCTAGTGGTTAGAGAGTTTGACTCCTAACCCTTGAGCAAGGCGTCAAACCCCCAACTGCTCCCCGGGTGCAGAAGCATAAATGGCTGCCCACTGCTCCGGGTGTGTTTTCATGGTGTGTGTGTGTGTGTTCACTGCTGTGTGTGCACTTTGGATGGGTTAAATGCAGAGCACAAATTCTGAGTATGGGTCACCATACTTGGCTGAATGTCACGTAACTTCATATACTGTATCTCATGCATTGTGCTGTATTTCATGCATCATACTTCTGTATGCTTGCGGTTACAAGCCACATCTGTTCAAAATCTGTTCAAAATGTGAAAGTTTCTTCAAGTAATGATTCAAGTTAAGTATTTACACAAACTGTTTTCAGTAATGGACCAGAATATCCATTCCAGTGAGAAAATATTGCATCTTGATTTAAAACAAAAATGTAATTTCTTACTGAAATCTATATTTACTGTGCCCCCTAGGGGACTCCTCACCTTTCCTCTTCAGATACTCGGCTACAAGTGCTGCCACATGCACGTAACATATCGCTGCCTAAAGAAAAAATAAGCCACTGATGTAACGTTATCCAACAACCACTGTTTTCTTACATCACCAAACAAACTGATGCTGAATGAACTGTTAACTCAAATACTGAGAGAAGAACACCAAAACTAAGGAGTAAAAAATAAAAGTAACAGGATGTGTTTAATTAGCCGAGTAACTAAATTGGGTTAAGTTTATTTAGTTTTTTAAAATGTATTAATTAGTATAATTTGACCAGCTTGCCTCAGACAGATCTCCATTCTTCACGTGGATTTTAGCCATACTATCCAGCCAGGTTTTGCGCAGCTCAGGGGTGCTGGTGTAGGATTTGGCCAGACTGTACTGCAGGTCCACCAGCATCTCTGGGTCTTTTTCATGTTCCTTCATCTGTTCAGTGGCCATCAGTACTGTCCGGATCCGCTTGGTAAGGTCCTTCACATCCGATGGGAAAGCAGTGTGCTGGAAGAACAGGAAGAGAGAGTGCATAACAGGCAAACAGTCACATCTGATGAGACATATACACTGATTTGAAAATGTATGTAGATGCTTCCTTTTTGCCCAGATTTTTGTCCCAATTTGCAGTCTGAAGTTGACATTATCTGCTGAAAGTAATAGCCAGTGTAGAAATTTTGGGCACTCATATTTAACCAAATTCATAGAAAAATTATCTATGATTTCAGATGATCTGTAAGGGATGATGCTTATTATTATATTGAAACTCATGTAGGGCATGCTATTCCAGCATTTACTCAGGTTGCAACCTACAGTATAATAAAATGTATTTTTTATATACTGTATAAATGGAAATTTCTCGTTTTACCTTTACAGTTTTATCACTGTTGGCACAATTATTAATGATGGACAGGGACTGCTGGAACCGTGTCCCTCCAATCCCGATGACATCAGCGATCAGCTGACTCACTGCAATCACCACCTGAGAAAAATGTTTTCAAATAAATCGCCAGGTATGTCATCCAGACTGTGTGTTTTTTTTTTTAAATGGCCAATATTGAATCTAGATTGCAAAAGGGCTCTCTAGATCAGTGGTTCTCAACCAATGGCCAATAGCAAGATGACTTAAAATTAGAAAAAAAATTATTTGATTGACACTCCTGGACTTTCTTTGACCCCCCCCCTCCCATTATTCTCTTATCCCTCTCTTGCCTGCAGGTGTGTGCGGACAAAGGACTTCCTGCCATTGTACTCAAAGTTGCTCTTCATCAGGAAATAGAGCAGGTGGGCGGCATCACTGCGTATGGAGCTCAGTTTGGAATTACAGCACTTCAAGATCTCATAGCACAAACAGGAACACATATCCGCCCGTCCGTCAAAAAATGTACAGGGAAACTGAGAAAGACAGAAAAAGACACGAGACTAATGAACAACACTTATGTCTTCATCATGTGTACACTTATATCGGACATTTAATTACCCAATTACGCAATCTTAATGACTAAAATTAATGGTGGAAAGAGTAAATTGACTGATGTTTTGATGAATCAGAGCCATTCGATATAATTATTTTTCTCCATACTATGGAAGTCAATAGCTACCAGCAACTGTTTGGAAACCAACAGAAGAAAGAAACTCGAAGAATGACAACAATTTTGGATGAACTATCCCTTTGAAGGGCTGGTAAGGAAATATATATAGAATTTTAAATACTTTAATTACTGTTTTGCTTGTTTGATCCATAAATAAACAATTTTTAACTGTAAACTGTCAGGGTCTCCATTGGGGATTTTCTTCCCTCATATCCCATGAATCAACAGTGAGGGTAGCTCTTTTGATTACCTTGTAAATGAAGGTACGTAGAGAGGTGAAGACCTGCTTCAGTGCTGTCTCTGACTGGGGGATCTGAAGGAAACAGAGGTGCACCTGGAAAACCTTCTTCATCAGTGGGTTATGACCCAAATCTGCACACAGCTGGTTCTGTGGATACATGGTTCAATATGAGAGTGCTAAAAGGAAGAACTGAGCTTTGACTTGTACTAATAAACACACACTTCCACTTGTTTTCTATACCTTAAAGCCCATAATGAAGATACTGAGCGTGTCCAGCACAGTCAAGCACACCTCTGTTGAGACGTTAGCCTCCAGGAGACACGCATCAGCATCGCCATGGCAATACGCTGGAGGAGAACGAGGAAAAGAAAGATCATATCATTTAATAACTGAACAGAGGTGACATAAGCTGCTTTGGCCACTCAGTATTGCTTTGCTGTCTCTGTTTGGACTACGTCAGTGGTTCTCAAACCTGGTCCTGGAAGACTGTTAAGAGTATTTCAGAACCAGGATTGAAAAACCAATGGACTACAACACTTAATTCATTCTGCATTGAAGATGGCACAAAGGATGACATGTAGAATATGCATAGCACTATGCTTTTTGGACCCCTTGAAAGCCAAGAAGAACAGGTTAGTCTACAAAGATCCCAGGAACAAATTCTCAGACTGAAACACACACACACACAGAGTGTAACTTTCATGGTTGTCAAAGCACATTCAATTCTTCTAAATGTTCATCTTAGAGAGGTTGTGAAGGATGAGGAGTAATTAAGAAATGAATGAGTGTTAATGTGTCTTACTGTGGTTGAAAGTGTGCGCGTTCTCCAAGCTGCCCAGCTGGTGTAAGCGTGTGTGCATGATGCTCCCTCTGTTACGAGATACAGGAAGAGTCAACGACTTCCTGTCTGGAGCCATAAACCCTACCCCATCCTGGCATCTGAGAGAAAACAAAGCCTTTATTAGAGATCTGGTAAGCTGTCAATCATGTACATACAGTATAAAAATGCTAATATGTAGGGTTCATGTAATAGATTTTATGAGGTCTGCTTATATTGTTATTTTAGACCATGCTCCACACTCTCCAGCTTTACTTTCCCAAAGTTTGGGGTTTATTACAATTTAAAGTTTTGTATGTTCATTATTTTAAAATGTAATTTCATGTAATTCAAATAATAATAAATCTAAATTTTCAGCAGCCATTACATAATACTTCAGAAATCGAAAATGCTGATTTGGAGCTTAAGTAACATTTCTTTTGATTATCAATGTTATAAACAGTTGTTCTGCTTAATATCTTTGATTGGCAGTGTACCCTTAAGACTTATGAAAACAGCTTCTCTGAACATGAAATGAGTAACAGCAGCTTACGATCAGCAATTTTGCTGACAAGTCAATATATTTTACATTGTCTATTGTTCAATGAAAGCCTATTTGCAAAGCTTGCATTGTTTTAGGACAGGTTCACAAAACAACCCATGCTAAAATGTGCAATCCACAAACTATCAAGGTCGGACTGAAATGACCAAGGACTGTATTTCTAGATTAGTTTCAACAGATGCTTTTAAACTATTGAGGACATTGTGAAGTTAAAATTTATTTCAAAATATCAACGAAAGCTATAAAACACCTGTTTTCACCACAGTTGACTTCTACTCTTTCTGACACTGTATGTTCCCTACATTATATTATATAAATATGATATGCCACAAAGTTGCACCTGTATTACCGCTCATAAACAACCTGATGCTGTAGATGGTTTATAGAAGATGTTAATACAGTGCATTAGATGTTGGCATCCATTAGCCATGTTACTGATTATCCACTGGACTAAGAGCAGGACACTGGTGTGAGCATATTATTGTACTAGATGTGTTGAATGGATACATGCAAGTGATAAATATCTAAACGGACACCACAAAACCTTTTGCTCTTTGACTACTGAAAAAGCATGAATGTGGAAATGTCTCAGCACACATACACACAGAGCAGTGAGTTAGTTGAATGAGTCAGCATGCTGTTAGTGAAGGCCACTCAAAAGCACAAATAGCTCTTACCCTGTGCAGGGGTGCCAGGATGCTACAGTATCACTGTACTAACTGAACCCTCGCCAGCATTTCAGCCAATAAAACATATACACACATAAAGGAGTAGCGTCATTCAAGGTAGTGTAGGACTTGATGCCATGTATGCATGTATGTGTGAGTGCATGTTAAAGGCTAGAGGGAGACAGATAGATATGAGATAGCAGTGGTGGTCTTGAGTTTGTATGTCTGGTTTTATAGAGGAGAACTGACAAAATCGTTTGTGTTAAAATTAGTACTAGGGCTATCAACTAATTAAAAGAAATGTAAGTGAATTCATCATTCGTGACATCCAGATAATTACTATTTTTGGAATCTATGATAACTGATAATTAATAAAAATGATTCACAATGAATAATTTAGAAACACACTATTATTGATAATTACTAATTATTACCACCAAATGAGGATAATTCAAATACAGTAGGCAACACTGTAGTGGCAGACGAAGAAATCTTTGAACAGACATTGGAAAAAGTGGCCATGCAGATAATTATATTGTTTTTGTTTTTTTCCAAGTCACTAATGTTAAACCCAGCACTGGCCCAAATTAATTAATTCTTAATGCATTAATACATTTAAAGTACCTTATTGACATTATTATGCTTACATGTAATACTGCAAAGCAATATACACAAAACAAGTAATGACAAGAAAATAATATACAACAAAACAATAAAAAAAATATAATAAAACAACAAATCACGATAAAAAAGTATTAAAAACCTTATTTAGTAAGTGAATAAATGCATATATATATAAAATACATAAAGTATATTATATTAAATAATATATTGAAGAAATATATCCAATATTATATATATAGTATATACATTTATATATAATGTATATACAGTAAATACATAGAATACATCTAATATACATTATGCATAAAAATACTGTCATTTTATTTAATTATTTAAAAATATATTATAATGTAGTACTATCTATTATACCAATAAAAGTTCTACATTGATGCATTTGATGAATTATGATACTTTTTTGCATAAATATTCTGTTCAATAAAAAAAAAAAAAAACTTAATGGTCTTAATGTTCCCTGATTTCCCACAAAATTAAATTGAAAGTCTTAATCAGGATACATATTTCTTCTATTGTTTTGTCATAAATATCCTGTTTAACATAAATATGAGTACTTTATGTTTCCGCTGAAATATGTATGATTTACTGTAGCACCAAAATTCAAAGACTTCTAAGAATTCTTATACTGGTAGGAGAAAACTTTTTTTACCTGGCAATGAATCTCTTCCCCATATACCTGAACTGATGTAAACAGACTCTGTGTGTGAAAGAGAGAGAAATAAACTGAGTGCTCAGTATTAAGTTATAGGACTTCGGTACTCTGATGCTTTGATGTGATTAGTACCAGTCTAGATGACTTACTCTACTAAAGTGAAAAAGTCCATCAGCTCAGAGGTTGTGGCTTTGTTCCAGTATGTAAATAAGGCATCTGGAAAAATAATCAAAAATGAGGACAATTATGAACAAAAGTATGTGGACTTTGAAAATTAAAGCCAAGTGTGCATGTTCTTACCTTCAGACATGCTCTTTAAGACATGGAGGAAACACATTAGCAGGTTTTTGACTTCTTCTCTGTCCAATTTATCACAGCGCAGCATAGAGCTACCCAGAGCTGAGGCTGATTGGGTCTGTCGTACAGACACACAGACACACACACACACACACACACACACACAGATAAAGTACAGTATATAATGGAAGACCCATCAAAATATCACATCACACTCAACCTGGCTCAACCTTAAATTAATTTAAGTGCGCAAAAAACACCCCACTACATGCACAGAGCTGAAAATATACAATATGAGAAAGACATGCAACAGCTTCATGATGCTTAAAAGATTATAGAGAGTGAAGCACACACACTCCCCAGATGGGGACACTCTAGGGTTGCTCTACTTGTATGGTGTCATTAATTCTGTTAATGTCGTTATCGTTGAGGGCAGGGCTTGAAAGCAGTGAGAAATCCATTGTGACACGTTTAGCTGCCCAGCTGAGAGGGGCGGAGTCCTCTGGTTCGAGGGGGAGGGGCAACACGGTGAGGGTGTGTCTACGTGTAAACCTCTCTTTCGGCTAAGAGGTCAGAGGTCAAGGGTAAGAGGAGAAAATGTAAGAGGAATGGTTAAGGGGAAATTATTAGCAACGACTACATGCTGCTAAATAAAACTGAGGCTCAGTTAAAGCAGTGATGGTGCCATGTGCGTCCTTATGATATTTCAATATATTTAAAACTTGTTTATTAAGTAAAAAAAAAAAAAAAAAATATTAAACCTGAAATATTTTAAAGATTACATTTGCCAGTTTGTACAGTATGTACCCATTCCTTATAACATCATTTTAAATCGGTTACAAAAAAATAAACCTAAATGTAAATATTATGATTTCAATGTTAATTCTTTTTCATGTTTCTCTTACATAAAGTGTAATATTTAATAAGAAATGGGGGAAAACTTGTGGTACTACCTTAACTTACAATCTTCCAAAACTCTTGAAATAATGCATGTTTTTTCAGTTAAGGTTACTTAAGACAAATCTGTATTTTTGGGATAATTAGTTCAATAATTTACTATTGAAAACACCCAATGTCTTTGAAGGTTTTGGCTCTGCTAGTTTAAGCCTAAGGGGGCATAAAATATGACTTCAATTGAGATGTTTAAAAACCCTGAAAATTTTAGGCAGCGTTGCCTAGAAATGACCCAGGGAGAGAGAAATGCAGCATAACAGATGTTTCATGACCTCACATGTTCATGTAATGTATTAGACACATGTGGAAAAGTGAATACATCACAGCTCCAGTTAAAGGCCCCCTGGGCACATTTGGAGGAGGAAGGAACTCCCCCTGAACATTTAATATATCCATTTAACATTGTTTTTAAAAGAAAAAGTCAAGTCCATTTTAATTTTGTAAAGTGCTTTTCATAGTACATAATATGAAAGCATGAGATTCTATTCTATATACAATGCAAATAAGAGATTATTTCAGGCCTGATAGACATCGTAACTGTTATTCAACTGTTATTTTACCTTATCGAGGGAGCTGGTCTTCTCAGGGATGCTGTTTCCTGAGTCTGTGCTGATCAGAGAACCTCGAGAGTCAGCGTGACGCACAGAGCCAATGTTAGGCGTAGAGGTGTGAGGAGATGCTGCGCACAGAATAAATTAATTCACATAAAGAAATCATTCACAGATAATCTCACTAATGCCAAAAGGTGAAAGGCCTGAGTTGCTGGTAGTTTTTGATTTGCTCATTACTCACCAGTTCCCGAGATGACCCCAAATACATCTTTATGAAGGCTGTTGTCAAGGTTGCCAACAGGCTTTTGAGGTGTTACTGTAGAGATGCTGGAAAGATGTTCATCTCGCCCATTCTGAGGAGAAATAAGAAATAAGGAGAAATGTAAGGGTTGTTATAATTTGAATAATAGACTGATATGAAAGATGATTCACCTGGTTGGTGTTAAAATTAGATGTGTCTCTCACATTCAATCTGTAAACGTTCTCCTGCAGCAACCCAAACAAGGGTAGATAAAGCGTCGCCAACCTTGCCTGCTGACTCTGTGCACACATACACAGATACACGACTTACAGTAGATATTTACCAGTTCAAATCAATGTCTGTTTAAGGCAAGTCAGCTCCACAAGTGGAAATCTTGAAAGTGCTTCCAGGAACTGTTTTTTTAAAAAGGCAATTGGCGTACAAGTAGAGCTCCTTTGTACTTGAACTTGGAAAGAACTAAAATATACAAAATAAGATAATGTTTAATACACTACCACTCAAAAGGAATTATTATTATTACTTTTTTTTTGTTATGCCAATGTAAAGTATGAAAGCCTGTTTCTGTCACTAAATAAAAAATAAAACAAGATAATTGCAACTTTGTACCTCACAATTCTGACTTTTTTCTCAATTGTGAGTTATGAAGTCAGAATTGTGTGATAGAAACTCGCAATTACGAGTTAAAAAAAGTCAAAATAGCCAGTTATAAAGTCAGAATTGCGGATATAACTCACAATTATTACTTTTTTCCCTTGGAATTTATTTTATAACTTATAATTCTGAGAAAAAAAAGTCAGAATTGAGAGATATGAACTCGCAATATTGAGAAAAATAAAAAGTCAGAATTGCGAGAACAAAATTCAGAATTGCGAATTTTTTATATCTTGCAATTCTGACTTAATAACTCGCAATTGCGAGTTTTAATCTCGCAATTCTGACTTTCTATTTTTCTCACAATTGTGACTTCATCTCGTAATTTTGACTTTATAACTCACAATTGCGTGTTATACATCAGAATAGCAAGATATGAACTCACAATTCTGAGTCAGAATTGTGAGATAAAAAGGAAACGGGCTTACATAGTAAGGTGCTAAGGCAGTTACCCTTGCAAACACCCTTAATTTTAAAACAGTTATTTTTCTTAACTTGAGGGATTTATTGCAACTGTGCACTGACCTTTGAGGCATAGCGATCGTCAAATGTGTGTTTGATCATCAGACTCTTGAGAACCTGAATGGCGATCTGATGGACTTCCCCAAACTCCTGAAGGGCCCCACACACCTCCCTCAATAACAAACCAACTAGGAAGTGATTCCTGCAGAAATCATCAGTCAGTGAATAGTCCAACTGTAGATCTATGAAGACACAGAGAAAAGAACGAGAAAGAAAGACATTACACCACAAACACTGAATGTAACCACCAGATAATTTAAAACTGTGTTTCAAAGTTTCGCCTCAAAAATCCTGCTTAAAAGACCAAAGACAACTAGCTGAGAAAAATGCTGTTTTGTATTTAACAATGCCTCAAACAAAAACAGTTCTACAGCTTTTTATAATAAAACCAAGAGCACTGATTTGATTTATGCACTTCAAATTACAATTTCACTGGTACAGCAAATCACAATAAACACACATACACAAGATGATATTTCACAGACAGACTCAAAAGCCAGTTTATAGACAGTTATTACAAAACGAACGTAAACAATAGTTTTAAACACTCAATCAATCATCCAGACTCATGAATGAATTAGCTTATTTTCGCACAACTTATGTAAGACAGACCAGAGTAGGTCCATTCCACATCAGGAACGAAAGCATCATAGCAGTTATGACACTGAAGAGAGACATGGACTGTGTCATTAAGACATTGTTCAGTGCCTGGCAAGCAGGACTGCTCACCTACTCTTCTCAAATGAGTCTTCTTAATGTGACACAGAAAAGCTAGCACACACAAAGAAAGAGGAAACAGTGGAAAGGGACGGCAGAAGACAATCATACAGAAAGCCCAGAGAACAGAAGCCACAGAGAGAGGAAAGAAGAATTCTATTAAATCGAATTCTCCTGATGAACAACTTAACCTTTCAAGAGAGATGCCAGACAATTTTTGACTATTTCAAATACAGTATGCTGTAGAATACTGCTGTATGTTTACCTTGAAACCTCTGAATGCGGCCCTTCCCAAACGGCATGGGCAGATTGAGTGGGACGTAGTGTTCATGATAACACACCACCCTCAGAAACTCAAACTTAAACTCATACAGCGTCTGCAATACACAGAGAGACACAATTATATTACATTACAATACATTAAATTACATTACATTATAATACATTACAGTTTGGAGTTAATAAGATTATTTTTAAATAAATTATATTTTTATTCAGAACATTACATTTCTCAAAGGTAAAAAAAAAAAAAAATTATATATATATATATATATATATATATATATATATATAATTTTAAAAACGTTTTTTTTTTTCAACTAAATGGTTTTGAACTTTCTATTTAGCAAATAATCCTGAAAAAAACAAATATCACGGCTTTTACAAAAATATCAAGCAGAACAACTGTTAATAATCAACACTGTTAATGATAACAGATGTTTCTTGAGCACCAAATCAGCATATTTTAATGATTTCTGAAGGCTTTGGGACACTGAAGAATGGAATAATGGCTGCTGATAAATCAGTTTTGCCACCAAAATATATTAAAAAAGAAAACAGTTATTTTAAATTGTAAATACATTTTAAATAGTACTGTTTAAATGTATTTTGGTTCAAAAAGAAAAATGCAGCCTTGGCTGTGTCTTTAGCAAGCATTTAGCTAAACTTAACTAAACACCTTTTACACAAATATTGTTACAGTAGCTAAAAGTCCCATAAAGGTACTGAATGATTACTAAACATTTATAAACGTATAAATTATAAATAATCTTGACTTGATTTGTATAGCACTGAAAAATACATTTACAAATACAGTGCATGTGACTGATGATCAGTTAAGAATTAAATAATGTTTGCTAATGATTTACTGATGAGAATTTTTATATGTAGTTTTATATATAGAGTATGATTTAGAATTTTATATAACTATATAATTTCATGTACAGTAACTATGCTGTTATGTGTACCTTGGGATCTCCAGGTGCAAAACAGGAGATGTAGTTGTTTATCTGCTTGAAGACAAATCCTCGATCCATAAAAGTAAAACAGCGCTGTTGGACAGATAGCGAGAAGACATTGTTAAATGAACTCAAATTGTCATTAATGATACAAGCCTTCAAATACAACTCTCTACAACTCAGGATGTCTCCCAGAGACCACTTTGCAGACAAAACAATCACATATTGGTGATATAACACAAAGTGGCTGTACCTTTATGAAGACGGCCAGGCTATGGTTGGCATTACGGGCAGCGTCCAGATTGTCCTTGTACTTTTGTGTGATGTGTGGCATTAGCATGTTCACCAGCGTCTCCACAGCGTGGTGGAATGAAGCTGTGAATCGCTGGTTCCTGGACAACTACACATACAACAAAACAGCTAAGACAATTAATAAAAGGAACATAGTAAACTACCTAATACAGTATGCCTTATAAAAACCATATATAAAAAAAAAAAACAGTTTCCAAAATCCACGGTTTCCTTAATAGAGCGTCTCTTTCAGAATAGTGAAAAGTTTTTAGAATATTTTTATTTTGGTAAATTTTCATTGTTGATAACAGTGAAGGCAAATACCAAGTTTTCACTTTTTTACTCAGGATATTTGGGGGGGGGGGGGGGACTATGGTTACTTAGCATGGTAGTTTTTTTAGTAAAGTAAAGTTAAATTTTTAGTAAAGGAGAGTTTATTGAGGAATATAATTGTGTCTACCTTGACCTTGCCACTTTCCATCAGGTACTGTGCCATTGACTTCACCAGGGCTTCAAAAAAATACCACGAATACTGAAACACCAAAGTAAACATTTTAACCACTGACAAGTAGATTTCACAACAAACTTGCTTGCATTTAAGAGTTTCAAAACAGAAACTTTAAAACAAAACTACCTTGAGAAGCTTGTTGCTGGTTAGGAAGTCGGTTGAAGGCTTTAAAATGGATGTCATGGCTTTTGCCAGTTCCTCGTGCACCGTCTTACTGTTATTGGTTGAATAAGACTCTGTTTTAAACACGTACTGGAATAACAGGAAGAAAATCATGTAAACAAGATCTATTTTAGAAACTGAAAAAAAAACTATGACAGTGTACATTTCAGTTTGGCTGACTGTTTCAGAACTTGATTTACCTTCACATAAGACCTCAAGTAGTGTTCTAGACCCTCTTCATGGCACTGAGCAACAATGTGGACCATGACCCTGTAGTGGAGACAGATGAACAACACGGGGGCATGTGAGATAGAAGAACGAGAAAAACAGTATGTTCTGATTTTGGGGGGTCCTATTCTCTCACCTGGTGGTGTTTACAGCAACATCCTCATTACTGGCGCTGGTCAAAACATGAACCAGCTGGTTTAAAATAGTGGGCAGGAAGTTGATCATAACATGGCCTTGCATAGCATGGAGACTCTGGGGATTTATGAGCAATGTTTTGTCATTGAAACCACCATAATAAATGCAGAAGAATCCTGCTTCTCTATCTTCTCTATGCTCACCTTGAGGTATTTGACAAGCTCGCCTTCAGTTGGACGTGTTGCACCAGACTGCATACTCTGGAAATGATGGAAAAAATTGTGCAGGTGCTGATCCTGAGGAGGTGAAAAAGAGATGTTTAAATAAATATACAGTACATTATGTAATTCAGACAACGTTGACATTTATTCCCTGTGTTAATAAGAGCATAATTTGTATATATATCATACCTGAGTGTAGATGGTAGAGACCAGATGTGTAGACACTTTAAAAAGAGGACGTCCTCCATCCACCCACTTTATCTCAGGACTAGAGTGCTGTAAACACAACACCCATAAAACAACAGTTTATTTTGATTATACTGACAGATCGCCCACTGAAAGATCTATTTAATGTCTTTCTCATAGACAGCAATGAGATTAAATGAAGGGAGATGGAGACTTTTGCTGAATTTGTACCATGCCTGTTGTAAAGCTATGCCTTCTCATACTTCCTAATTTCATTTTCATGTAAAAATAGCCAAATAATCTTTTGTGTTTGTTTTAATGTGTTTTAAAAGAGATCCGAATAAAGTCAGAGATCGCAATGAGCTACTATATCCACATACATTTTATAGCTTTCTATACTCCTAATAATTAAATAATAATAAATACTAATACTCATACTAATTTGTACTTACCTTTATTTAAATAATGCTAATTCTCTGAATAGAGTTAGCATGTTATGGATATAACAATGTTAATTGCTGTAGAGAAATTATGGACTTGATACTGCCAAGAGATAAAAACATATGCTGCAGCAATCATGTAAGATATGTTGCTGCTGCATGAATAGGCATACATACAGTAAATCCAGGTGGAGCTGGTGGAGGTTGAAGGTTTTTTGGAACTGTATAGTTTGCTGCAGGATCAGCTTAGGCGAACACTGAACCAAACAACTTTAAATGTTGACCATGCAATGTAATTGGCTGTAGGAGCAGCAAAGCCAAATGATAAATAAAGTGATTTTTCCTAGACAAAGTTGATTCATCAACGAAACAGTCTCCGGCGCTAGTAAAGAGCAACCTATTCCTGTGTAAAGTGATAGTATGGTATACAATCCACTCAGACTAAAGATCAATAATTATTAGATGTAGATATTCACAAAGTATAGCAAATTTGACCACACACACACACACACACACACACACACACACACACACACACACACACAGGCTCAATTGCTGTACAAAGAAAAGGTAGAGGTTCACATTTGCTCAACAAATGGCTGAAATTTATGCCAAGCACTTCATGTTTTTGTTATGACTGCTCATAGGAGGTTTACCTTGCTTACACCCTCCTGGCAGCTGAGGTAACCATTTGGTAGGTTGGATGCCACAGAGATGTGCTGCTCACTCATAACAACACGACCATCTTTAAGCAGAGGAAGCCAGGCAGAGCCCACTGACAGAGAAACAGACAGACAGTGAGAGTATGTGTGGAAGGAAATGTTCATCACATCCAATGACTGAACTTACAAATTTGTGATAGGTTGATTGGTATGCCTCTCTCTGATAATGCTGCAAACATTTTATGAATATTAAAACAAAAACAAAAGAAGCAAGTTCCTGGAGCCCTACCCTGTGCCTCAAAATATAAACACTGTTAGTCACCCAATTACCCAGCATGCTGTACCTGGGGTCTCCACTATGTCCCGCTTCTTTGTGCTGCTGTCACAGCTGATGTGGTAAAAAGTGAAGAGCAGGTGATGCTTTTCATGAAGTTGAGTGGGCAACTCAATTTTTATCTGCAGTACAAAAACACACACAACATGATGTAAAGAAAACAAAAATCCAAAACAAATCTAAGATATGAAGTGATCGGTCTGAAAAATGATCAGTACCTTCAATATTTACACAAAAAAAAAAAAACATTTTATCAGGGGTTACAACAATTAATAAATCATTTAAATATATTAATGTACATTTCAGTGTACAATGATCAGGTTGCTTGTATATACATAATATTACATGTTCCTCAAAATATAACATGAGCATACAACAATTTGAGTAAAAACTTGAATTTTAGAACTTCTTAGTATTTGATTGGTTAATTTTTGGTTCTACTGATGGTATTACTCAAGTCATCTGTGCAAAACCTAAAGATAAATCTTTTTCAGATTTAAATTTTGAACTCCTGTTTGTCTTTATGGTATATTACTTTGCACTTGGCCCCCTATTAAATATATATCACGTCCCATGCATCACCTCATCATAAAACTCTGGGTTCTGCTGGTGGTGCAGTACAGCTGCATAGGCATGTTTGGTGAAGAGAGGACCCCCGGGACGACCATAGATACACTATACATAACAGTGACACATAAACAGAGCAGTTTTTAAGTTTAAGTTATATGGCCTTTTAACTTTATTGCAACAGGGCAATGCAAGGAAGAACAGAAGACTGTGGAATAGGAGAGAGGGGAACAGGGTTAAGAAAAGATCTTGAGTATTTATTGTATATGAGAACGGGATTGGGGTAGCCTTGTACCTTCAGAGGTCGGGCATCTTCTTCATCCGACTCTTTGAATTCCACACATACTGCGATGTTCCTTGCCTGAGTCAGATAACATAAAGACTGAACATGAGCCAGAAAACTACTCACCGTTGAATCTCTATGGGAATATTTTAGGAGCAGCGGGTGTGAGCCTTCTTTACACTCACCATCTAATATGTCAATACCTTTGGCAGAGAGCACTAATTTTTGCAAGAAAATGGAAAAAGCAAGAAGCTTTCAGCTGATAATGCTAATGTACCTTGGCGAATGATTTCTGGCTGTCATATTTTAGATGTTTTGGATAGACATAGAGATGATTATTGTAGGTGGTGAAAGGCTGAGAGCACTTGGCAATACAGGGAACAAACTCCTCCATCTCCAACAGAACACCGTCGCTTGGCCCATTACTCTCAAAAGGCCTTACTGGGATGTAGGATGGAGTGACACAATCTAGCCCATGGTGAGGAAAAAAATCTGAGTTCAAGTGACCAATTCATTGTACATAAGGAGAGCACATCGTTTGAGGAGATCAGGGTAGAAATTATGAAGAAGAAAATCTGAAAAGGCATGCATTATGTTAAGGTTACATTGACAAATATTTTGAAGACTTACTAGCCACATCTGGAGGGACATTATCAATGGTAACGTCAAGGTTACCCAAGATGACAGGTAGTTTAGCCATCTTTTCAGGTCTGTGGATACAAGTTTGACATACACATTATTGGTAAAATATTGTATTATTTAAATAATTTACCAATACAATTAATAAATATAATAATAAATATAGCATAAATAACATTAAATAATAAAAAAATTCTTCAGTCTTAAGCTCACCAATTTAATTTATTTTTATTAAATTTAATTATCAAAACTACAGTAAAAATTATAAGATGTCACATGATCCTACAGAAATCCTTCTAAAATGCTGATTTAATTGTCAGGTATTATCAGTTATTACTGGTGCTCTATTAATGATGATTTTTATTATTATCAATGTTTAGCATATTTTTGCTGCTTAATATTTATGTGATAATTTGTGATGAACAAAAAGTTTGAAAGAACAGCACTTATTTGGAACAGAAACCTTTTGTAACATTTGTATAAATATCTTCACTGTCACTTTTGATAAATTTAAGGCATCCTTGTTGAAAAAAAACCCTGTTTTAACAGTTAGCATCATTACTACATATTATAACATTGTCTAAAGGATCATGTGCCACTGAAGACTGGATTAATGGTTGCTGAAATTTCAGCTTTGCCCTCACAGGAATTAATTCCGTTCTAAAATATATCAAAATAGAAAAAATATATTTTAAGTTATAATCATATTTCACAATATTACTCTTTTACTGTATTTTTTATTAAATAAATACAGCCTTGGTGAGCATAAAAGTCTTCTTTCAAAACTATTTAATCATCTGATCATTCCAAACTTTTGACAGGTAGTGTACATTCATATTAGAAGCTCATATATCTGTAGGAGACCTGAAAAATTTCCCCTCTGAGAGGTACTACAAAACACATTCCTAACGGTGGGGCCGTCCACAGCTGCAAAAACACTACAGAATATGATTTTCAGAAAATATTTACATTTAAAGTCCAGTGTTTTAATATACTGAATCTGCTATACTGTAAAAGGGACAGGAATCGCTAGTCTCTAGATGATATGAGGTGAATACTGACTTCCTAAAATCCGCCAGCAGTTTGAAAAGATCCTCTTCTGAGAGTTTATTACTGTCTTGTCGGTACAGAGCGGAGAACCGAGCGCTTTTATCCAAAGTCCCTGAGGCATCTTTAAACAAAGGCCTGTGGAAAAGAACAAAAAGATTAAATATTGTGATTAACACAACACAGAGAGAGGAGAACAGAACATTTCCAGACTGTTTTGGCTCACCGGGCTGCCCATGCGAAAGGCATTCTGTATTGGCCCAGTCTGCTGCAGGCCATCTTGGCATTCTTCAAAACCTTCTGAGCAACCTGTGAAGCAAAACACACACATTGTTCCCCACAACCTCTCCAGAGACATTTTATTAACAGTGAACTGGGCAGAAAGCACGTTCCTGGCAGTCTTGCAGGGGTTTTGGATGGCATAATTGTGTATTTTTAGGCAGGATATTGAAGGGGTCATTGTGGGATGTAGTAGAATCCTAGCCCCTGATCATCTTTCCTTATCCTTGTAATAACCACTTATTGTTTTGATTGACAGTGTGTATTTGGTTCTTCTGTTTTGTTTGGTATATGAGTGTGTGCATGTTTGGGTCAGATGTTTTGTTTATGTATGTGTGTGTAGCTGTGTTAGGCTCATTGCCTTGCTGGAGTCGGAGCTCTTCATGTAGGGCTCTGCGCAGTGAGTAATGCCTCCCTGCAGAACTTTCTCGATTCGTGCAACCAAGAAGATGTCAGGGTGAGGACACGTCACAGAGAAGACACCCTGAAACACAAATCAGCACATAGACTTTTCTTACTAAAAAGATTATGCCAGTTATGCATCCTTTTTCCAAATGAGGATGTCTCCAGATGTCCCCAAAGGGAGGTTAGATATAGATAATTTCTGGGACAAATTGTCCCCAAAGTATAGCTAAGTAAACACACTCACACACTTCATTCTGTAACTTCTCTTACTTTGAAAGGGGTCATACGATGCAATTAAAATTTTTCCTTTCTCTTTGAAGTTGTACAAGCTATTGGTGCATAAATAAAATCTGTAAAGTTACAAAGAGATCCAGATCCAAAGAGATATTCTTTATAAAAGTTAAAGAGTCAACTATGCCCCCCTAAAATGGCTCATTCAAACACGTCCCCCCACATCGTCTATCGATCTTAAGGGTTTTTCCATTGTTTTAGTTTTAGTGTAACATTATAACACCATTTATATTTTTACTTTTTTTTATCATTTAAAGAAGGCTCAATACTGTTTCTGCAATTTCTGGAGCACGCTCCCAAGAATTTCACCCACCAAGGCACATATGTTGTAATGTGACAATAAAAGTGACTTGACTTGACTTCAATGTAAATTTTGTTATGACAATTATGATTTTTGTCATAATCGTGCAGCCCTAGTAGCCTACAATGCAAGTGTCTTTTTCTATAAAGTGGGGCAGTTCCAATTTTGCAAGGACAGTCTGGCGCTTCTGTCTCACAGTCTGTAAGTGCATTTTCATATTTAAAGAATTTGTCACTGATGATTCAAACGCGTGTTCTGTTTGTTTATTTTATATCTTTCTATTCAATCGACCCATCCAATCATCCATGCATCTATCCAGTCTATCCAATCCATCCATCCATCTGCCTCTGAGAATAAACAGTTAGATTAGTCCTCATACTTTTTTGGGATACTGCAGCATCCCCTCCGACAGTTCACTAAGCAGCGTTTCTCCGTGAGGTGTGTCCACCCCTCCGTTTATCTGCGCGCTGGGTGGTGGGATCATGGAGCGGACCAGTGGGTGATTTAGATCCACATGAAAATCTGCAGATATTTTTCGACTGTTCTGCACATCAAACAGCGAAATCACCACGAAGAAGGGCTCCACCTGAAGAAAACAGTAAAGCTGCATCTAATCTGTACCAGGAGTGTGGGTCAAGCAACAAACTGACATGCTGAACCACAAACAGAGGAATGTTTGCAAGTACCACAGAGGCACAATATTTACACTTTTAAAGCTTATTGTGAAGTCTTATAAGTTTGTGTGCACATTAAACTGGAATTGAAAAACTGGTTCAACATTGAAATAATTACACTTTTTCCTTTATGTAATCGTATACAGGGCTGACTATCAATATCCAGACAATTCTGCCTTTCCCATGGAATTTGGCTGGTTGCCACAACACATCACTCATCAGAAACAGTAATACTTAGCCAAAGAAAAGAGCTTTATAACCACAGAGCAACTGTGATTGTGTGTGTGAATCTTACGTTAGTAGTAGGACCCTCCTCATTTTCTGCTACACAGCTCTGAAGGTTGAAGGACAGATCATTGCAGCTGACCAGAACTCTCTTCCCAAACTTCTCCTCAAACTGCTTCACGTCAGGTTCAATGCCAGACAAATCGAGCCTCTACAGGCCAAGACATACACATATAGCTTAAAACCAGTAGCTCACCCTGTGATTTAATGAATTATTTATTATCGGAGCTGTGGCTCACCTGTGTGTCAGGGTCCAGAGTAAAGAGTTTCAGACGAGTTTCACTCCTCATCTTGGACTCAATGTCTCTCGCACTCTGAAAAGCAAAAAAACAGGTTGCTAGTTGCTAATTACCAGATGATTGTGTTTCCTGTTTCAGCTGTTTTCAGTGGAATATCTAAAAATACTTAAAACAAGATTAATTTACATGAGAATTAAAATAATATAATAGACTTCATTTTCAGAAAATTTATCTGTAAAATAAATCTACATTAAATTAGATTAAAGATTAAAATGCATTTGACATTTTTTAAACGGAAGATAAAAATTAATCTTTGTGCATTTGTAACATAATTTGACATTGCACAGGTATCTAATTCTCTGTTTACAGTTAATTGTGAAGTAAATGCATCACATTTTAAGAATGTTTAGATATTTTCACTGCAAAATGAGACAAAAGAAACAGTATAAATGTATTCAACATCATTAAAGTGAGATATCATGGGATGTGTGAGAAAAATATTCTGACTTTAGAGACGAGGCGCCTAGACGATTGATTCCAGGGAGGAGAGAGACGGCAGACAGGAGAATAAAGAGCGAGATAGAAATGGGATGTGTGTGTGTGTCTTCCAAAGTGTGGGTGGTTCATTGTGGAATGGTTGGAAAACATTAGCCTGGAGGACTAAGTGTGTGGAAAAACTGTGGATGTGTAAAGAGAGGGCAGACAGCGAGGACGCCAGCGTTGAGATCATACTACAGTTAAGACACAGGAGCCGAAGACCAGTATTCACCTTCACACACACACACACACACCCTGTGAAACTCTAGATGATTGTTTATATAATCAGCTAATTAGGAGATCATGCATGTCTATATGTGCATCTGTGTGTTCACAATACCTGGAAACTGTCCTGAAAATTCCCCGGCGAGATGTCTGTCTTGCTCAGCTCATCATCTGTTGAGAAAAAAAAAAATACACGCAAAACCAACAAACACAGTCATTAGTCCTGATGTCTATAAATCAACGTGTAGCGACTGGGAAAACTGTCAGATATATGTGTCAAATCATAACAACAAACACAGAAATGTGGCTGCTCAAACATCAAAGCTATCAAACTAATTGTTATTTTGGATGTACAGTACACCACCATTCAAAGGTTTTTGAACAGTAAGATTTTTATAGTGTTTTTAAAGAATTCTCTTCTGCTCACCAAACCTTCATTTATTTGATCCAAAGTTCAAATGTTATTTATTCCTGTGATCAAAGCTAGAGTGTTTTGGGTGGTTGCTAGAGTATCGTGGGTGGTTACTAAGGCATTAATCTGAAGCTTCTAAGGTATCCCAAATTGGTTTAAAAATGATTATATGTCATATATGGTTTCTAGGGTGTTATGGGTGATTGCGAGGGAGTGTTTGGATGCTAACTATGCAGTTTCTAGTCTTTAAATCTTTTAAGAGTGGCTTTAAAGGAATAGTTCATGATTAAAGGAATACAAATTCTGTCATTAATTACTCACCCTCATGTCTTTCCAAACCCGTAAGACCTTTGTACATCTTGGAAGCGCAAATTATATTTTTGATGAAATCTAAGAGCATTCTGACCCTGCATAGACAGCAACACAGCTGACACGTTCAAGGCCCAGAAAGGTAGTAAGGACATTGTTAAAATAGTCAATGTGACATCAGTGGTTCAACCTTAATTTTATGAAGCTATGAGAATGCTTTTTGTAGCTTCATAAAAAAAAGCTAAAACACACCAGCATCACAGGTATGCATCATGGTTCTTTCATGAACTCACGTCAAAGACTGACACGGAAGAGACGAAATTGTTGAATAAAGCCACTTTTTTGTTTTCTTTGCGCAAAAGAATTATTCTCATAGGTTTATAAAATGAAGGTTGAAACACTGATGTCACATGGACAATTTAACAATGTCCTTACTACATTTCTGCGCTTTGAACATGGTGGTTCCCTTGCTGTCTATGCAAGGTCAGAAAGCCCTAACATTTCATCCAAAAATATCTTAATCTGTGTTCTGAAGATGTACAAAGGTCTTACAGGTTTGGATCAGGTTGTTACAGGTTGTTTTCTGTGGCTGTTAGGGGTTCCTAGGCCTAATATGTTCAGTATGTGGTTTCTAGGGTGTTCTGGGTGTTTGTTACTTTCTTTCCCAAGATATTCCAGCCCCTAGATATGATTTGGACTCCTCCCTCAAGGAAAGTCGAAAGGATTCTTTGCCCATTTTATTGTATTAATCTGTCTATTGTAACAGCACACATCTTCTCAACATGATTTGAGGTATCTTTCATGTCTGTAGAACAAACATTGCAAGACAAGTTAGGCACTGAAAGTATAATTCATAGGGTCAGAAGTTTGTTCTAATCTCAAACCCTAAGTATGACTAATAGCCACAGTCATGCTCGCCTTAGCAAGCTCTACAAGTGACTAGTTATATTTGGTTCTGCGTTCTGATTGGTCGACAGGTGTTTATTGTTTTATTCGAGGTGAGATGAAAGGAATGTGCTGTCCTCTGAAACTCATCAAATGTAAATAAAGACTCCCAACCTCCTCTACTGTGTGAAATCCAAAGGGTTTAAGAGGTCTTAAGTGTTACTGTTTGTGCATGGTGATGTGTGCGTCACTTCGGGAGTGTTGGGTATATGGAACTACACTAAAAAAAATGATTTTAGTTGTTTGCTCAGTTTACTTAAATAAAATAAGCTAAAAAAACATAAATCTTTAGTTTTTATTTAGTTGTCATTTGCAAATTACATTTGTAAAATCTTAACATAAACCATTGAAGTTAAGTTGGGCCTACATGAATCATTTACATTGCATTGACTGAAACTGGGCAGTGGATTTCTAGTTCCCAGCATGCTTTGCATAGGTATAGACCAGGAGAATTAAAGTTGAAATTAAATGCTGTTTAATGTGTTTTGGTAAAGGGAAAGACATATTCAAGTTTGTTGTTTAGTTATTTTTGACATTTTAAAAGAGTTTATGTTTATGTAGATTTTTGAGGTTACCATTATGGTGCAGTATTGACCCTGTGGTTAAGCTGTTGGCTACATGAGCTCTAACTGTGCTAATGTCATGTGAACATTTTTACTTGATCATTACTTGCATACTACAAAAACTGTACTTAGCATGTTAACAAGTGTTATGTTTTTAAATTCTCATAACAATAAATCAAAGAAATCAGTTTGAGGGCCAGCTCGTGATTTACAGTCTATATTGTCAGCATTTCTACTCTTCATAATCAAACAGTCGTAGAACATTTACGTGTGTATGAAAGCTATTGACAACCCAAGCACAACCTCCACTCTTCACCACAATATAGATATATATATATATATAGAGAGAGAGAGAGAGAGAGAGAGAGAGAGAGAGAGAGAGTAATGTATCAACACATGCCAGTGAACATGCATGAAATTAGACACACCCATCTGTGAAGTGCACACACTCAAACACACACCATCGTGCAGTTCTCCGTTCCTCCTCTCCTGCATGGCGAGCTCAAAGCTGCTGTGGAGGATCTTGTTGAGGGTGCTGATCCAGTCATCCATCTCTACTTCGCTGTCTGCCGCCAGAAGATACGTACTTTTATCCTGCATCTTCAGCTCAAAGGCAAAACGACGCACCTTACTGTTCTGCAGAGCGACAGAGAATTTTTTTTTTTATTTATTTATTGAAAGTGGAAATTGACTTTTGATGAGTATCTTGGAAAGTTCTAGACATTTTTTGATCTCTTATGAAACTCCAATGAAACTTACTGCAGTATTAGTGAGGTATTTGCTCTGGAAAGAAAATTCTGAGAAACAATAGATTCTGAGAAGTACAATCTTCACTTGATCTCCATTTAAGCTCATTGCTGTCTAGAAGAACAACAGAGACACAAGTTCTTCTTTTTTCACTTTTCTTTCCTATAGAGATGTGAGCACACCCAAGGCATTGGAATAATTTTACACTTTATGAATTTATGATGAATTTACACCAGAAATGACTCTGGAAATTATATCCATCTTGCAGCAGAAGCTGAAAGCCATTTATTCCCAGACGCCTGCTGAGGAATATCTGGCTGCTTTGCATGTGCACCTGTTGAAATGTTTAGGTTTCGGACCTAGAAATAACTTTAACTATTTCTCTTTTGTCTGAAATGTGGAAAACAGACAAAATGTCAAAAAACAGATGTTGAAAACAGACAAAACAGGTTACGCATACCAAAGAAGTACTTTATTCTTTCAGGAGGGCGGGTGAATTGAGGAATGTGATCAAATTTGCACTTACACACACACTGTGCGCACCACAGGAGAAAATGGAAATATCTGACCCTGGGAGAAATCATGCGTGAATTAGGCTGGACCTCATCTTTCCCTCTGTGCCTCTCACTTGTTTTTATTTTTTTCTCTTTCTCTGCAACCCTGAGTAGCCTCATCTGAGGAACTGACCATTCAAACACTGATATCCCCTCTTGGTCAAGACAAAGGAAGGTACTCATGAGGATGTTATTAGAGATCTGAAATCCTTCTATAAACTGCTTTGTGCTGCAGTAAATACACAAAACAAAGCATTTATTTTTCTGGCGCCCTTAAGAACTTTAAAAGGATCGTTCTAAATTCAATACAAGTTAAGCTGCATCGATAAAATTTGTGGAACAATGTTGAGTACTACAGAGTATCATGTTAACTTGGTTCAATCCCACAATAAAAAAGCAATAATTACAGTCAATTACAGTATAATGAGTTACAATAGAAGTGACAAACTGATAATCAAAAATAAAATTTTCCTTAGACACAGAATAAATTTGTGGACATCTAATTATCATTATTTTTAAAGAAAAAATGTTTTAGTTTCTTTATATATATATTATTAACCTAATATTTAATATTTAACTTAATATTAACTTAAATATTTATTATTAATACAGTATATGTTTTAGGTGAGTTGTACCACATGACATTTTAGAACCTGAACTACAGTAACCTTGTCGTAAAAAGGTCATATCTATTTCAGAGTTATGAGTTATGAGAGGTCTGCTGGAATACATACAGTATTTCATTTACATATATACAAATATATATTTTATAAAGGTTGGTTGAACCAAATGATTTTTTTTTTGTATTAAAAAATTACTTAGCAGTTTACATGTAGTTTTCTTTTCACACATGTTTTTTTTTACATAAGGACAGCATAAGCATTTATTTATTAATCTTTTTTTACTTTACATCCCCAGAAAATGTAAAAATTATTTATTTTATTTGAAACTAAACAAAAACATAATTACATCATTAAATAAAGTATATATATATATATATATATATATATATATATATATATATATATATATATATATATATATATATATATATATATGGAAGATAGATATATATATATATATATATAAGTCATGGAGACTTTTTTTATTATAGAACAGGTCCATTTGAGCCAATACATATATGAATTGCATTTTTAAACATGTCATGGATTCTTAAACTGGTAGTTACCTGGATGACACCCATGCAGGAGTCTAAGAAGATGGTTCCCTTAGGTTCTTTAGATATTTTCTCATCTTTGTAGAAGTTCAAGTTGTATGATCCATCTCCCAGTTGGGCCAAATGGAAATACCTTCTCTTAAAAGACTAAAGGGAAAGAAAGAGACAACACAAAGATCATTAAATGAAAATAGCAGATGTAAAGACTCTGTGTTTAGATGTTAAACTAGTGACCATTCTAAAAATAACATCTAGTGTAAGGGGACCATGGGAAAAAGGATTAGTGAGAAGTGGAAGTATGACATCAAAACTTGATGCTGTCTGTGGCTATGCTCGGGCTATGCTACTATTTTTTGCAGTGTGCAGTATGCAGAGAATGCAAGATACGAAAATCTTCTCTATGCATGAACATTTTTTAAAACATGCAGTGTGCAACTAGAGCACATTACTATATCCCACAATGCAATGCACTCTACCTGAACCCTTAGTGTGACAACTGAACTGAAAGTAATATCAACCATTTTCAAACATTTTAACATATTATTTGAATAAAATAAACATGATTTTTGAGGTAATTACTGTGAATGCCACTTAAAGATTCTGTCATCATTTACTCACCCTCAAGCTGTTCCAAATCCTGTAGTTTCTTTTTTGGTAACCAAATAGTTGCTAGTAGCCATTAACTTGCATAGTATTTTATTCCATACCATGGAAGTAAATGGCTACCGTCAACTGTTTTGATAACAAAACTTGCAGGAAATATCTTCTTTTGTGTCAACAATAGAAAGAAACTCATACAGGTATGGATCAACTTGAGAGTGAGTAATGATGACGTATTTTATTTTTTGTTTGAACCATGCCTTTAATGAAAACATCAAAAAAAAAAAAATTCCACACACATAAATTGTTTCACTTCAGAAGACACTGATTGATCAACTGGGGTCATATGAATAACAGCTGTGTAACTGATTTTATTCTCAGGTTTGAGAAGAGATTCCATTTAAGCATGCATTGTGGTGACAACAATATAGCCGACTAATTTATGAAATGCTTATCTTTGCATAATGTGTTGTGTTATATATATATTTATATTAAATATAAAGAATAAACTGTGCTCTATTCGAACATAGTGATCATCTCAATCACAAATTCATCATCATTAAATCTAAAAAGGGCTTGGGTATATTGCTAACTCACCCTCATGGTAACACTGATGGCACTGTTCAAGTTTGCTTTATAGAGCCAGCCGTGTTTGGACACGCCCCCTTTTTGAGAGCCCAATGAGGCAGCATCCTTCAGGAACCAGGAGAGAACATAACAAGCACATGTAAGAACACACTGGTGCAATCAGACATACACCCACACACTATGACTTCATCTGTTTCCTCAAGCCTATACAAAAACATTTCGATATCTAACGCAGTTTCCCTCATTAGAGCCTCTGGACGCCCTCCTACATGTTTCAACATGAAGTCCATTTTCACCTGACCCCCTCAATTATTTATGTTCTGTCTCATCCTTAGATGGAACAGCCTTCAAACTGTACAAACAAACTCCATCCCTGAGTGAACGCTCAGACAGAATGGCAGACATGGAGCTGGAATTCTGGGAAATGTAGGTGAAACCCAATCAGGGAATCTGATAGCTCAGAGACAGAGTCCTGCGTCTGCTCTTTCTGTAAGGCTAATGTAGTCCCAGAGGCTTTGCACAAAGCATTACTAATAAGCTGTAAGTTCCTTATTATTTATTTATTCTGCTGTTCAGCCTGTGAGAACAGAGAGAAGAAGAGCGAGAGAAATCATGTGTTGTTTCATAAGTTTATCAAACAAAGGTCTAGACACAGTGAGTTTAAACAGCTAAATATGATCAAATTACTGTCCGCATGACATTAATCACTGTAATTACAGTGCTGCATTCTGAATCATATAAATGGCATTTGTGAGTTCAAAATAAGATAGATAGATAGATAGATAGATAGATAGATAGATAGATAGATAGATAGATAGATAGATAGATAGATAGATAGATAGATAGATAGATAGATAGATAGATAGATAATAGCTAATATTTTTTGCTCTTTATTATCATAATTTAAAACATAAATCTGGGTTCTGGGTTCATAATTCTTAGTTCTCAGCACTATCAAAATAAAAGTCTTCTGACACTTAATATAATAAAAATAATAATTCCATCATAATAATAATTTATGTTTATATAATCAATTTTTTCATAGCTTTATAGACTGAAAGTGTAATTTTGTTTTTACACAAATGTAAAATGTGTTTCCAGATCCCTACTATCACTACCACTCGCAAACCACACATACAATGTAGGTAGCGCAATCTTAACAACCTTCGCACTTTGCCTATATCTGCTAATACACTACTTTCTTTTTTTATTGGTCTCTGGAATTGCCAGTCTGCTGTAAACAAAGCCGATTTCATTACTTCTATTATTAGTCATTCAAAGCTTAATCTTATGGCTCTAACAGATATCTGGATCAAAAAAGAGAACACTGCTACACCTGCAGCACTCTCCAATAATTTCTCATTTTCTCACTTCCACTGTTTGACTGGAAGAGGTGGAGGTACTGGTCTGCTCATCTCTAATGATTGAAGATTTAATTCTTTACCATCTTTGGGTATCAACAGCTCCTTTGAATCTCATTCAGTTACTGTTAACTACCCTCTTAAAATACATTTTGTAGTTGTCTATCGACCCCCAGGACCACTGGATAACTTTTTAGATTAATTAGATGTGTTGCTCTCAACCTTTCCTGAGGATGGTACTCCCCTAGTTATGCTTGGAGATTTCAACATCCACCTAGATAAACCTCTTTATGCTGATTTCCACACTCTGCTTGCCTCTTTTGATCTCAACCGAGTGTCAACTACTGATACTCACAAATCAGGCAACCAACTGGACCTTATTTATAAGCGACATTGCTCTACTGATCATGTTCTGGTTACTCCACTGCACACGTCAGATCACTTCCTCCTCACTATTAACCTCAACATGGTCCCTGACACATCACTTACCCATACACATATCATCTTTCGACGTAACTTACGTACACTTTCACCCTCCCGGCTATCTGCAATGGTTTCATCTTCACTTCCTTCCCCTAAACTATTAGCATCTTTGGATGCTAACAGTGCTACTGATACTTTCTGCTCCACTCTTACATCTTGTTTAGACACTATTTGCCCCTTATCTTCTAGGCCAGCCCGTAACACCCCTTCTGTCCCTTGGTTATCTGATGTTCTACTTAAACACCGTTCTTAGCTTAGAGCTGCTGAAAGGGTGTGGCGCAAATCCCAAAATACTACTGACCTTAATGTGTATCAGTCACTCCTATCTTCCTTCTCTGCTAATGTCTCCACTGCTAAAATGACATACTACCATAACAAAATTAACATTTCGTCTAACTCTTGCATGCTTTTTTAAATATTTTACTCAATTCTTTGTCCTCCTCCTCCCCCTCCTGCTTCGTCTTTAATAGCTGACGACTTTGCCACGTTTTTCATTAATAAAATTAAACACATCAGTGCACAATTGTCCACACCACAATCAGTCAAGCTCATATCACAAGCTAACATACACTCATTTACATCCTTCTCTTCACTCTATGAAGCAGAAGTCTTAAAACTCATCCTTTCTAATCACCCTACTACTTGCCTGCTTGATCCTATTCCATCTCATCTCCTTCAAGCAATTTCTCCTGCAGTTGTACCTGCACTCACTCAAATCACCAACCCTCCACACTGGTGTTTCCTTCATCATTTAGACAGGCTCGTATAACTCCACTACTTAAGAAACCCACCCTCAACCCATCTCTTTTAGAGAACTACAGACCAGTTTCCCTTCTTCCTTTCATTGCAAAAACATTTGAACGAGCTGTGTTCAACCAAGTCTCTACATTTCATACACACAACAACCTCCTTGACAGCAACCAATCTTGAATTACTTCTATTATTAGTCATTAGAATGTCCAGAAGTGGACATTTAACTGAGACTGCCTTGCTCTCAGTTGTTGAAGCTCTAAGACTGGCAAGAGCGGAATCCAAATATTCAGTAGTTATTCTGCTTGATCTGTCCGCTGCTTTTAACACGGTTAACCACCAGATCCTCCTATCAACCCTACTGGCAAAAGGCATCTCAGGAACCACACTTCAATGGTTTGAGTCTTACCTATCAGAAAGGTCCTTTAAAGTATCTTGGAGAGGTGAGGTGTCCAAGTCAAAACATCTAACTACTGGGATGCCTCAGGGCTCAGTTCTTGGACCACTTCTCTTCTCTGTCTACATGGCATTATTACTGTAGGTTCTGTCATTCAGAAACATGGCTTTTCATACCACTGCTATGCAGATGACACTCAACTCTACCTCTCATTCCATCCTGATGATCCAACAGTAGCTATTCCCATCTCAGCTTGTCTAACAGACATTTCTTGCTGGATGATGGACCATCACCTTCAACTCAACCTTGCCAAGACAGAACTGCTTGTGATTGCAGCAAACCCATCGTTTCATCACAATTTCACCATCAAGTTAGGCACATCAACCATAACTCCTTCAAAAACAGCTAGAAGCCTTGGAGTTATGATTGATGATCAGCTGACTTTCTCAGACCACATTGCTAAAACTGTCCAGTCCTGCAGATTTGCTTTATTGAAGTGCTACAAGTGTTTGTTTGTTTTTCCATGGAAAACAGTGAGGAATAATTGACACTTACCTCTTCCTTGTCTGCATCCTCGTCCACCTCAAATACGTGACTAGCCAGTTTCTCTGGCCGAGGAACTTTACTGTAAAGGAACAAAATACAAAAAACAAACATAAGACAAATACAGTACACTTTTACATGTTTTGCCTGTGCAAAGGTCAACATCACAACGCTAGTGTACTGAGGGGTGGGTGCCTGAGTGCTGAGTGGTTTTAAGTGGGTGCCTATGTGGTTTCTAGGTATACGTAAAAATCTCAACAAGCTAAATGATAATTCAGCTCTTTAGCACATATCGTATGTCTAACGAAAAGGTTCAGTGCATATAACTCAAGTACACTGTTGCTCTTCACTCACACAGCTGATGCAAAACACAGATGAGTGTGCACATATGCATGTGCGAGTATTTGACTACTGTATGTGTGTTTATAAGCAGCATTCCCACACTTGGATTAACTTCAAATTCTAAGACCTTTTAAGGACTTTCCAGGTCCAATACCCTCAAATTCAGGGACTTAATGTGGTGGGCACATTTCAAGTGAGAGCGATGTTACATCGTGTTATCTTGTAAGATACATTGTTACAGCTTTCATGTGTCAAACACAACTATGCAAAAAAGCTTCTTTATTTTTCATTTATTTTTTTGCCATTTGACAGAGATCTGATATTCTATTTGTTGTACTGTATTTCTGTTTTGCATAAAACTAAAGAATATTCAGCACACCCTATATAGTATTCTAAAATGATCTGATATTAACTTTTGCATGGATTTTATTGAAAAGCGCTTAGGCTCATGTAACCAGAAGTTTTAAGATATATGAATATGCTGTTAAGTTTTTCTTACCTCATAGGTAAGAACATTTACATTATCTTAACAAGCAAAGCAATTCAATATTCATTTCCAGGTGTGTCTGTGAAACATAGAGGTACAATCCTAGTAGTTTTGTTCATGCATGAATGCCATGTAGGGTGATTATATTTTAGTTTTCCAAAAATAGGACAGTGGGTGTGGGTGGTTGGTGGTTAAAGTAGTGCCCACAGTAGTGCAATGCCCATATCCCAAATATCAAAACTGAAAATGTCATTTCCATAACTAAAATACATATTTTACTATCACTGTTATACATATTGATCATAAACACAGCTAAAAAGCTTCCTACCAATGGCCCTCCTTCACAAAACACAACATCTAGCACAGTTTTATCATAGGCAGATTGCAAAATGTTTCACTACAAGCATTTTAGTCAAATGTAGTTATGCAATATTTCAAACCTTTTACCCATGTGGAAAAATCAACAAAAAGTAGCCATAGGGGAAAAAATGGCAGCCCTGCATTTAACAAGAGCTGCAGGAGTCAGATTTGACTGATCACGGGTTGAGGAGAGAGTGATTGCTGATTCAAAAGAGGTATAAATACTCGGCGTATTGACATCAGCTCCCTGATGCACAAAAATTATGCAATATTAGAATGTTTGCAGGGAGCAAGCGGGATTGGACACAAAAATCACAGGAGTGGGCAATAATGGTCAGAAATTCAGTGGGAGCGGTATTAAGAAAACAGTCCGCAGCGCTCTTATACAAAAACACACTGGTGACTGTAGAAAGCAAAAGAAATTCAGAAATCCCGGCCAGACGCAGTTTTTAGATCCAAAAAGAGGACATGTCCAGGAAAAAGAGGAAATATTGTCACTCTAATGTCATGGCAACGTACAACACAAAATGCCTCATAGTGTGAAACACTTAACATAGTGTGTAACTAATGTAAATCAGGCAAGCTTGTATGCATAGGCCACGAATTGTTGGCGAAATAACACATTAGCGAGGGAATCATATGGAATTTTTTAAAGCACTTTCAAGGACCTGTATCAGTGTATGTTTATTTTCAAAAACTTTCCAGGGTCTTTAAAACATTTTCATATTCACAAACTTTTTAAGAATTTCATGGACCCGTGGGAACCCTTGTGTAAGGAAACTGCATTAGCAGAACTTTCATGAAGGAGTAGTTGCATCATAATGTTGCTCATGATAATGATGACGATGGAGCTTCATGTACGCAGCACACATTATCTCTGTCTCCTCCATCACTATCATTCCTCTTGCTTCCTCTGCGACCTTTACCAAATGCCAGACACTGGCTGTCTCCTGATCTTCACAATGTGATTTGCAGCTATTGACCGCTAAAACATAATTGCTCCATCAGTTAGTTGAAACAGGAAGTGACATCAGTGGTTGCTGCCCTGTCCTAAAGCAGGTGGAGTATTTATGTACTGAATGACAAAAGAAAGAGGAAGAGAAAGCAAAACAGAGAAGGAAATGGGCTGAATGGTCTGTTAATGGGTTGTTGTTATTGTGTGAAAAAAAGGCACATTACCCGATTTAGCTCTTGACAAGACCTTGCTGTCAACACAGAGGCAGGACAGGACAGGATGAGGAAACTGATAAAATTAGTGAGTAAAACAACATCTCTCTCTTTTGCACACGCACACAAAACACAAACTGTTAGCAAAGAATGACTCTTGAGCTCTGTTCCAGCACCTAGAGAGCTGCCTTGCTGTCAAATACCTGGATAAGCAGCTGCTTTCTAAGTAGAGGTCAACCGATATACTGTATCTAAAAGTGCATAGTGGCTAATTGGTGATATAATAATTTAAACATAATAAATAGAATATACATAATAGTATGCAAAATGTGATATTTATTTTCAATTCCATACATTAATCAAATTTAAAATAAAATGTATATTAAATTATCAATAAAAATTGTAATGTATGTGTGTGTGTATATATATATGTATATGTGTGTGTGTGTGTGTGTGTGTGTGTGTGTGTGTGTGTGTGTGTGTGTGTGTGTGTGTGTGTTTGTGTGTGTGTATTTGTAAATTATGAAGATAAGTATTACTAATAATAGAAATGGAATGGCTATAAAAATGTAATTTCCATTTATTTTCCTCATTTAACATTTCTGTTTAATAATTTTTTGAACTGTCCAAATAAATAGCACTACCCAAATAAAGGTCCTGGTGTTCTCAAATTAAAAGCACTGTTTCTGATACTTGTAGGCAAAACATAAAATCTTTAAAAAATATCTGATGCCAAAAATTTTAAAATTAGTCAACCACTTGTGATGTGCAAAGAACAGCTGGACTTAAAATAACTTAAAATAACATTCTTTGCCTCTTTCCATTGATTTTCTCTTTCTTTAGATCACTTTTAGCAGTCTTGTGGTCCTTACTTTGGAAGTTGGCGGAAGTCTCCAGAATAATCTTCATACTTGTAGTTCACCACATGCCAGTCTGAGTTGTAGGTCTTGATGCACTGTAAAAGAAAAAAATCTTCTTTCTACTGACATACAGAAAGCACAAAACAAATATGACAGCAAGCACACATACACAAGGACCCAAAATCCCTAAAAGACTAGTACACTACCAGTAATCTAATAAGACTCATGTTTTCCAAAGCAATCTGTGGCAACAGCTTTTTAGAAAACAATTTCCTGACTGTATCCCTGTTCTAATCACTGTTAAAGCTGTCACCACACTGCACCACAAACAGACACTCATATATCCTCTTGGCATTACATTAAAGCAGATTCAATTCTATTTGCCTTGTTGGCAAGGCAAGCATTCAGTCCTCAGCAGTTCTTAAAGGGATAAGATGAAACTAAAAGACTCTAAAACCCTTTCTTATTTTAAATCCAATTAATGGAAAGAAAAAGAAAGTCAGCGAGAGAGTAGATAAGTTGACAAAGTAGATTTAAGACTGTTCTGAAATAAGCATTCAAGTGTTTATTCTAAACTATCTTTCTCTGTACTCCATCAGTTAGCTTTATTATTCATTTGGGGTAAAACAAAAATACTAGATTTACTATAAACTATATTTTTACATTATCATTATCACTATTTGTGTGTGTGTGTGTGTGTGTGTGTGTGTGTGTGTATTGTGGTGTTCTAAAGTGGTTGACACTGTACAAAGTTGACACTGAATAAATAAACACACTATTTAAGTAATTTTTAAAGCCATTTACTATGAGCAACTTAAAACATTAAAAAGCAAGAACATAAAATTTGGAGAGGTTCAAGCTAAGGCTGCGTTTACACTTGGCATTAACATGCAATCGGCGTGATCCAATCAAGCTGATCGGATTATCATACAATCAGAACACAGCGCAATCTATTGCGATCCAATCACAATGCATCATTGACTACCTCTGGACCAGGACAGGCTGATCGGATAACATTCCGATCAGAAGTGTGTTTACACTTGTCTTTTCAATGTGTATGTGGACAACATCCCAATACAGGTTGGATGTTAATGCCAAATGTAAACACAGCCTAACAGGCTGCTGAGCAGATCAGTGATCATCCATAATTCCTTGCACTTGAATAATTAGTGTTTTTGGTTAAAAGAATGGGAATTTATGAACACATGAAAATGTTTATTTTCCAGAATTAGTTTTGAATACATTTTGTTAAAATAAGTTATGTTTATTGTAAGTCACCATTAGTGTGATTAATGTTCCATTGGTGACATTTCTTCAATTTCATAGCATCAATTTCTACAAAACCGTTCAGGGACATAGAGATAAATCTAAATAACCTAAATAATAAATCTACATAATGCACAATTAAGCAGATTCACATTGTTTAGGTCTGTCAAAATAAGAAAGTTTTACATCAACCACATACAATACTAATTAAAACCCATTTTACTTCAAATTGACAGCTTACCGAAATTAGGTCCATTTAGGATTACCTTTGATCCTATGGCTTTTTTTTTTTTTACTTTGTTTGTGGAAAACACTGACCAAATTTAAATGTATACGGCTGCTTTTTCCTTAATTAGAGTAAACTAAACAAATTCCTGAAGCTGGTAGCCTAAGAGTTTTGCATTTTCTCAATTTCTGATTGTATTTCATTGTAGGATTTTTTTTTTTGCCCATTTTATCACTTAATATGTATTTTTACATTTCTCATTTACATCCACGGTACAAAGTGTAAAAGGAGGGTCTGTCTGTCAACTAAACCACCAAAACCAGCAACACTGATCACTTATAATATTACAAGAAAAAGCTGAAAATAAAGAAAAGTTATTGGGCAGCTCAACTTGTTTGCTTTCACTTGTGGATCAGATTTAATTACAATTATTTTGAAACAAAATGACATTGGCTCTAAAGTAGGAGCATGATAAATGTTTACTCAATGACTCAATTGCAAATATTTTATGCCAAACAAAGTTATTTCCAAGAAATTGTGTGCAAATTTAATAGAACAATCCTTCAGAATGCATACTGTTCTGGGGTGTACAGCGGAAGTGTGCACATGACTAATGGCCAAGGCAGATGTTTTTATTTGTGAAAAACTGCCTGGCACTGGCCAAGCTGTCCTTGATGATGTCATTGAGCTCTTTAGCGGGAGGAAATATTGTTTTACTCTCCCTGTTGATGATCCCCAATGCTTGTGATATCCACACAACCTATTGCCTGATGCAGACCTCACACACACATATGGTTTATTCTAATGCAAATGCATATGCACATATAATAGAATTATTGAAGAAGTAGCATAATTGTGGAACTTCTAGGAATCTGTTTTGACCTGTTGACAATGTATTTTTGTTCAATAGATTGCTCTGGTTTTATATAGGTCTTATTCCTTCCAAAATGATCAATGATAGTCTGTGGTAAACATGTATTTATTTGCTGAGTATTATAAGTTGCTTCATTGCAAAAAGCATTCATCTTGAAATATTACTAACATCTGTAAGAGATGTTAAAGAGATGATAAGGCCACTTAGAGGCTTTAGAAATTTGCATCTCAAATATGATAATATAAGCTTTATAGGGTTAGATTGATATTATTCAGTCATATTATTCTTATAACAACTAACCCATCTCATTTTAATGTAAATAATGCTTAATAGCAAGCTTAAATTGCACTTGTTTGCAGAATTCAGTGCTATTTGCCTAACACAACTGGCTTTGCACTATTACTGCCAGTAGAAGGCAAGACGTTTGAGTGCATTGTCTGATCTAACAGCAGTAATTCATCAAGTGATGATCAAATGCCTGAGAAGAGAACCGTAACCAGGCATATATCTAGACACGCATTCAAGTGCATTTTTAAGAGATGATTCATGTGTTTGGACTGCAGTGATTGGGTGATGTAGTGCAGTCTCAGTAAAGTGTGCCAGATTGTGGTATTCCACTGCATCCTCTCAGATCCGACCTTTAAATTGTGGAATGCAAATGCTGTAACAGCATGCAAATAGCATTAGACTAGGCACTAAAATTATTGGGTGGGTTTGCAGTCCAATTTGCATAATTCCTTTAATGAATCGTATATGCTAAGTCAATACAACATGTACAAATAAACAACGCTATCAATGAATGCAATTCATTAATAATTCACACTCTTTTCGATCTGATCCATAAGTGTATATTACATGTATATGAGGTCTTACCTCCTGCACAAGCAGGCTGCTGGCTCTCTTTTCTGCCCCATCTGGTACTGAAGAGTACAGAGTTCTGCCCTGACGCTTCAAAATGGAGATCTACATCGATACAGATGGAAATGTTTCAGATACTATTCACATACAGAGATGAGCACATGAACATGCATAAACAAATAGTTCTTTGTAAATCTTGACATTTCTAATAGCAAAAAATGAATCATATTGGACAATGAACAAAAGAGGGGCTTTCAAAGAGTTTTCATTTTCATAATAGGTTACCAGGAGGATTTGGAAACATTGAAAAAAGTCAAAGTGTTGTGTGATTTCATTAAAGTGCTTTTTTTTTTTTTTTATTAGTCTAATGGAAAATTATAGTTTCCACAAAAATGAAATGAAATATGTGTGAAATAGTAATAACTGAAATAGTATTTTCGCTTGACCTCAGAGTGTTGATGTGCAGAACACGTACTGGATAGCACTACTGACTGCAGAAATAATTGTGTGGTTTTTTTTTTTCTTGTATTTTTTAAAGTACATAACTCAAAATATGATGCATATAAAAAAAATACATCACCATAACCATTAATGTCTTTCGAAGTTGCATATGAATATTGTATTAAATGGTAAATGGACTGCATTTATATAGCGCTTTCAACAGACCACATGGCCATCCAAAGCGCTTTACAATTTGCCTCACATTCACACACTCATTCACACACCAACTGCGGTGTCAGCCATTCAAGGCGCCATAAAGCTCATCGGGAGCAGCTGGGGTTAGGTGTCTTGCTCAAGGACACCTCAACACTTGGTCAGGTGGAGCCGGGGATTAAACCACCAACCTTCTGGTTTGTAGACAACCTACATGAACCACTGAGCCACTGCTGCTCATATGTATTTTTAGGTAGTAAACTAATTCAGTAGTCAACTAATGACAATTCTTTCTTTATTTTTAAGTTTGCCCAAAGTATATTTATTTCCCAGTGTAGTGAGGACATGGACTGATTTAATATAACTAGCATATACAGGTTATTGTCTCTGACCCTTTCATTATATAGTTTCAGATGTGCCTTTTCTAGGACACATCTCAGTCTGCATTCATACTCCAGCACACATGTGAATATCTCTGTGCTATACATCCTGAGGCCTGATGTGAAACCAATAATGACCATGAAGCTAAATTGTCCATTGCTGTACAGCCCTGGGTTTTACATAAAGCTCTATGCTCATTTTAACCAGCTTGTGTGCTTGTAAAATCTTAAATAAGCAAACTATGCATTGAAAATAATCTTGGTGCACTCATCCCTAACCAGTCTGAGGCGTTATGCTATGAAGTCAGTTTACTAGCCTCGTCTGGACTGGGCATGACTTTACTCACTGCTGAAGCATTGCATGAGAGCCTAAGTATGTGTGTGTTTGTGCATGTGTGCATGTGTGTGTGTGTGACCACATACAGTAAAGTACATGTCATACGTGCACACACAAATGTCCCAGTCTTCATAATACTATTAAGACTAACTAGATGTGTGATTTAAGGTTGAGAATGATATTTAACATATACATTTTTACAGTTAGATTTAGAATTTCTAATTGATTTAGGTTTCATTTCCTAACACTAATCCTAAAATTGAATTGTTTGGTTTCAGCTAACTGAGCTGTTGCTCGCAGAACACAGTTTTGTTTCTGTTCCTCATAAACTAAGGCCCATAACAATGATCTCTCGCATACATACCCTTTTCTAAAGGAAAACAAGTAGATGGTTCCATTCAGAGAAGAAGCTTGAGAAATCCCATGAGACAATGTTACTGTAATGTTATTTGAGGGTTGTTGAATGTTGTGATGGAAAGCAGGCCCTCGTGAACACTGAAAGAACAGTGATGTATGCCTAGTGAGCCGAAGAAGGAAAGAAAACTCAAGACACACCACTGAAAGACTGGGAAAACTAACATCTGCACAGGTTACTCAGTGCTCAGAATCAAGCTGAAAAATACAATTTCAGGAAAACGCAGCATGAATTCAGATAAGAAGAGATCAAAAAATACTGACAGAAGTAAAGTGTACAGGTGCTTCTAGCAGAGAAAAATAAACTGCAGAAGAATGAAGGAATGGATACTGAGCGGAGAGCAGATGGTCTGAGAGCTGGATGTGTACAGATAAACAGACGTTCTTACCTGAAAGTCATCAATAGGAAACTGCAGCATGTCTCTGAGGACATCACTTAGTATTTGCGTTTTCCTCTGGACAAGTACGCTCTCGTAGTCCAACGGCTCGATCACTTTTGGTTTTACCTGAAGAAAAACAAAGACACACAAGTTTAACAAGAGTAAACCAGAAGAAAAATCTAATGTTCAAGACAATACAATTAAATAAGGAACCAAGTGAACCATGAATGATCATCAGTTAAAAAGGCTTATGTAACATTTGCTTTTGTTAAGTGACTGCAGATCGTCAGACCAATATGTTGTGTTTCCAATATTATATCTATTCCTCTGAATTAATTTGAGACATTAAGGGAGTCATGTACTATTTTTTTCTGAGGAACACTTTTAATTTACTGTGTAAATCATTCGTAAAATGTATTCTATTGGAAAATCATCGTTTCCACAAAAATTAAAAAAGAAAACATTTTACTGACATAGTAATGTTAAGATATGAATGTATATGAAAAATTATATGAATTTTATGAATAATGTATATTATTTCATACTTCGACTGTTAAAAAATATTCTGTGTATATTGTATGAATATGAGTAGCATGAAATAATTTTGAATGTACTTCATCTGCCACATTGTCACATTTATGTTACCCATGAAGCATCAATTGCGTTGACAAATCCAAACTGACATCTTCTGTACCCTCATGGAAAAAGCAAAGTGTTGATAAGATGTCTCGCCGGAAGTAGAAACTCATCTGTGAATACTATGGGTTCAATCATACTATTCATCTCACAAGTTTTTCATCTATTATATACTGTATAAGTATGTATGCATATTCAAAGGCAGGGTTTGTATTCTTATTTCAGAAGTAAGCTGAGAACAATTCATTTCAGAAGTCATAACGCTGAGAACAAGCCATTTTTTTTATCTTAGTCTCTAGGGACTGGGAAAATGTTGGAGATCTGAATGTTATAGTATTAATTCAATGAACAATAAACTTTAGCATTTCAAAAGGTCACAGAGATAATGTCATCCCTTTAAGGCATTCTGTTTGTCAGGAAATCTCCTCTGCGTTATCTTTAGCATATAATCTTTTAATACAATACTGAAATAATGTGGTACATAATTTTAAAATACAATGTATTCAATGATGTGACAACATCAACAGTCAGTAACCAAAGTTAAACATGAATGTCTTTGTGCCCAGATACTCTGCTCTGTTTGTTAGTGAGCGAGAGAGAAGTGAAGGCATAAGAGAATTGTGAATGAGGATTGTGTTGAACTGTACCAGGCAGTTCACACACTGGTTCCCATAACCCACGCTATGATTGGCTATAGTCAGCAACAACAAGCCTACATCATCCAATAAAGACAGGCGAATAGGTCTCTGTTACAATGTCCATTGTGACATCATTGCTGTATGGGGACACAGGCACTCAGGCCTCAGGCTCTAATGGTCTGACATATCATCGAAAAGATGCTAACCTCTGGGGAGAACTATTTCCTGTCAAACACACAAACACAGACTTTCATAAAGCTGTTTGCCACAACCATCTATGAAATGTGTTCAGACAATCAAGTAAGCACATATTTAACACAATATGCCTTTGATGTACAATATGTCTTTGTAAACACATTTAATATTGAGATGTCAATCTCTTCCTTAATATTTTAGTGTGCAAAAAGTGAGCTGTACACATTTAAATGACAGTCAGAATCAAAAAAAAAAAAAAAAAAGAAATTGCAATGCAATCATAAGCTGTTCTTGTGATGTTAGCAACTTTCACATGAATCTATTTTGTTTTTGTATTTATTTTATTTTACTTTAAGAGACAATATTAAAAGTAGTGTAACAGAGATCTCCATTAAGTCTTTATAAAAATCCTGTTGGGTTTAAACCAGTGTGGAGAATTTCTTGGCCATAATCCACTTATTGCGTGCGTTGACAGGGACTCCCTGCTGAGGAATGGGCTCTAGTACTACACTTTACGTTTACAGTGTTACGTTCACATTTCTTGTGTAAATTCACATGTAGCACATTATAGAAGCCCATTAAACATCAAATATCAATTTATCAGGTCTGTTCTACAACTCAGTCCACTCATCGCCTCTGTTCAGATGAACATTCCTCAGATACTTCAATTTAACAAAAATATCTGTTCTCAACATACATGCATAAGCCTACAAAATGTAAAAAAAATTCAATACATTATGCGCTCCTTGAATTGTCATACTCCTTCATTAAGAAGTGTTTAAGTCTTACACTTTGCATGGATTTTAAAAAAATAATCAATATTCTGGGAACACAAGCAGCCAACGTGCGAGCCTGAATGCCAGCAGCTAGGCTAAACCGCAATTCCCACAGGTCACTCCACATAGCCAACACAAACACCTACTAATGAATACAATATGAGACTAATTAGGAACTTGCCAAGGCTAGGCACAGTCTTTTAAAAACTCGCACACACACACACACATTTGGAAGATGCTGATGCTTCTTTTTGAAGAACATCCTGTCAACCTTCTGGCACACTCATTTGCACACATGTGTTTTTGTGTGCAGGACTGCATAAACGTGTTGTGTCAAATGTCAAACTGGAACTGAAAAGGAAGAGTAGGGTAAAGGGAATTTTATTAAACTGTCTCCCTCCCTTCAGGACGAGGGAGGATCTTAAGGTAGGAGCAGACGACCCTCGCTGTTTAACTAGGCTGTAAATCCTTGTACTCTTGCTCTGATTTGCCACAGACACATGGGCACATACCATACACACACAGAAAAAACACACACAATTTCATTCTACAGTTCAATAAATCAGGAAAGTTTTTAAAGCGAAACTTTGCGAGCAGATCTGAGCTTCACTATAAAGAGGGCGTATTCCAACACAGGTGCAACAGTTCTAAACACACACACACAGTACATCAACACTCTCACACACACTGTACATATGCACTCAACACTGTACATATGCATTCTCAACACTGTAAATTAGTTTTTACTTATTTGGTGAATCACAAAACTTGTCAGGATTATACTATACCCTAAAAATCAACAAATAAATGATACAAAATGTAATATGAGCGTTAGGCTTTTTAACTTTTTTAATAACTTTATTTGAATGATAAGCACTTTTCTCACACAATTCCTCATCACAATAATGCAGTAAACCATTTGTTATTTATTCCTAAATTATTATTAAAATTAAGCATTCAAACTTGGTACACGTGAAGAAAAAAAAGGACAAGTTGTAAATAAATATTACTGGAGAATGTATTACAAGAAAATTTACTTTCTACTTCAAACTTCTACCTGCTGTTTTTTTATTATTTTTTTATCTATTTTGTAATTGTGAAATGTAGCAATTTCTGAGCGAAAACATTTTACCAAACTTGTTTATGTGTAAACACTGCAAACAAATATTTTTTGAAGTTGCAAATAAAACATTGATGATTGTATTATGTTTTACAATTAAATACTTCTTCTTTTTTTCTACTTCAATATTTCACATTTTATTAAATGTTCTATTTGCTGTTTCTTTGTAATGTTTTGTGAAATGTACTAGCTATTTCAGAGTTCAAATTGTTTGTACATCAAATTTCTTTCAGAGAAGCATTTATTGTTCATGAAAATTATTGCATTGTTTACAGTATTTGGGGTTGTTGTTTTTTTCTTTCAGAATACTAAATAATTCTAAAGATAATTATTCAAAATATAGTATTTAGTCAGTATACAGTCTGTTTCACAGTAATAAGAATTTGAAGGGAAATGTTCTTAATTGAAAAAAAAAACATTTTTAAAGTGCAATTCATCTTAAATCTGACTTAATTTGACTTTTTACATAGGGAAAAAAAAAACTATATATTTTGTTTTAGTTTTATACTAATATGGTATAGTACATCAGACTTGTTCATTGTGCTTTAAATGGTCACATTAGAAACTTACCCCTACAGGCGCTGCTGTTTCCCCCTCTATCTCCATCTCCCCCACACTCCTGCCCTGCTGAGGTGTTTCACACACTGCATCCTTACGGGCGGCTCGTCCAGCCCTGCCCTGCATGATCCACAACTCACTTTCTCCAAAAGTACCAAGAGCTAAAGCCTCAAATCAACGTTAGTCGCAGAATTATAAACCAGGCTATGTCTCACACAGGACTTAGAGTCAAACTAACACCAGAGCTCTGCAACAGCCTGCACACCCCGAGGGTATTCTTTCGTCTCTGCGAAGGCTCTCTTTCTGTTCTTCCACTCCTCTCTGTTTCTGAACTTTACCATGTGGAGTTCTCAAGAGTTTTTTCCTCTATCACTTAAGTCCCTCCCATGCTCGCTCTCTCTCTCTGTGAGAAGCAAGGACCACTCCTTCACACAGCTGTTCTGGTATGGGGGAGTGTCTGTGTGTATGTGTGTTTGTCCATGTCCACTAATGTGTTATGTCATGCTCATCTGTCCTCCCTCTGCACTGAAACAGAGATCTTAACTGTCTGCTTCACCTGCCAGAGAGTAACACCCAAAGCCCACGATTGAATACAGAATAGAACAAATAAAGAGACAAAATTTCCTTCTTTTTATGGATTTTACCAAAAGAATAACACTCTAGGTTGAAAAAGTTTATGAAAGTTACTTCATGGATTGAAAAAATGTATGAAAAAAAGATGTATTCAGTAAAGTCAAATGAAAGAGACAAAGTCAGATAAGACTAAAGGAAATGTTTGGTGTAAAACTGAAATCAAAATCAGTTTTAAATTACAAAAGCACATTAAACTAAAATGAAAATGGAGTAAGTCATGTTTAATGTAGAGTGCTTTTGTGTGGGCAAAATCTGTGTTGTGCAATATGAGTTATCAACCAAGCATATATGGACACAATTTTTTTGACACAAATCTTGATCTGTGTGAAAACACCTAAATATTAGCCTGCATTCATCTGTCTCTTGAACTCCATATAGAGTGCTCGTTTCCTTTTAAATACATTCACACAGCAGGATAAGACAGAATTACAGATCTGCTTATCTGCACCAGACCAACACTTCTCAGAAAAGGACAGGCGACCGTCCGACATAGCTTGACATCCATTCATATTCAGAAACTCAACAGGAGCACAAGTGTAAAAAAACGCATACACACACTTCCTGTAGTCACATCTCTGGGTTCAAAGGTCACCATTAGGAAGGGCAAGAAAGCAGACAATAGCCTAAATGAAGAAAGAAATTTCTAATTAATATTTCAATAATATTATGAAGTTACTTCTTGGATTTTTTTTTCTTTTACGTCGGCTTAAACATCCCGGATAAGCGCAAATTAGTACCATTTCTATTAGCCGTCTTACCTAGAATCTCTGTTCTGTGTAAACAATGAGTGACGTACACGCGCGACAGATCACTTCCGGCACTTTTCGGTGCTTGCGCAGACTAAGCCAGAACGTGCATTGTTTCACACACCAGGAAGCGTGCGTGCCCTCAGATCACTTGGACATGGTTGTATACAAGAGTTAAAAACGATATAAACACTGTTCACACAAACCGCTCGTATCGTGTCTTAATTTGGACTTCTGTGTGCATGCTCTTTGAGGTGGTAACCATAGACCTGCATTATATGACTGACAGACAAGAACGGTTTGACCTAAACATATATTTAAAAACATTTACTACTGCGGAAACAAAAACACTTACATCTTAGTTGCCCTTGATGTAATCTAAAACATGCCAAACTTTAATTTCAAAGTGAACTATCCCTTTAAGACACAGTCTTAACATGGTGGCTAAGTTTATGCAACTGGCCCCTGACTTAAATAAATATTAATATGTCTTGCTCTGAAGAAAGCCATATGGAAATATATTAGCCTACATGACCTTACAGATCCTACAACATCCAAACAAACTATTTTTGGAGCTCAGTTGAAATGCTTTCGGAGGTTGTTTTAAAGGGATAGTTCACCCCAAAATAACCCAAGAGTTAACAGTAGCCACAGACTTCAACAGTATGGAACCCAGCAACAGTCTGAGGCCCAGTTTATACAAATGTGTTTTTGAATTAAAATGATCCATGTTTACACTGGTGTTTTAGATCTCCATCTAAACTAAATAACCGAAGAAACGCATGTCACATGAACCTTCATGCATGTAAAAGTGTAAACAAAGAAGTCGGTTGCTAGTCTATGGCAGGTTCAACAATGCGCATGATTACTGTTCATGATATGATTACACGGTTGTCAAGGATACGCAGAGAGCACATGGGCAGCCACGCCATCGTTTACGAAAGTCTCTGTTTTGGTCCGTTTACACTGAAACGCAGCCCCGGAGTTTTCAAATTGAAATGGGGTCAGCAGTGTTTTCTAAAGTGGAACATGGAAAATGCCCGAGTAGTGTAAACAACAGGAGTAACCGTAGCAAAAAGTTATGCATTTTAAAATGAAATCGCACTAGTGTCAATGGGGCCTGATTTTCAAAATTCTTCAAAATATCTTCAATTGTTTTAACAAAAGAAAGTTTGTAACAACTTGAGGGCAAGTAAGAGATCCCAGGGTTTTCATTTTATAATAGATTAAGCTACGAAACTTTCAGGATGTTTAAGGGTACAAAGACCTATTATATGTCATAAGATAAAGGAATGTTTAATTTCAGATGTTATGACATCCTTAACATTCAATGACAATGTTAATCCTTAGTATTAATGATATAAGCATATTTCTTGTTTTAACAAACATCACTGGATATTTATATAGTATATCTTTATATATTTATATACGTTTTATAACATCTTGTCTGTGAACAACTCTGATCAAACACATGAAACACATTAATGACCTACACACATACATAAGCACTCTGTTCCCCACACCCTTGAGCTACGACATTATCTTGGGCGAGTTGCGTAATCCCACTTTGACGTAATAATTGGGAAGATTCCCAAAGGGGGTCAGGGCAGGGAGCCAGGGTGGGGACCACTGACTGAAAAAAAAACACATCCAGAAAGCCCCGACCTCACTGTATACACCCATCCACAGTGGGAGATTCATGGCCGGGCCTGAACTTCAGCCAGCTGGTGCTGCGTAGCCGCTGACAGTGTGATAAGAGCATTTTACAGGGTTTACACACCTTTTAGTGAAAGCATAAGTTGTGGAGAAGAGCACATTATCTAGAGATGAGCTGAGCACGTCCGACTGAAAGCATGTGTGATATTTGATCCCAGCAGAGGGAGGCTCACACAACTATAGTAGATCATGGAAAAGTCGATTATGTTTCCTGCAATATGGAGGAAAGATTAACCTGTGATCAAGCCTTGGTTACGCGTAGCTTTATTGGTGAATAGATGGGTCGCTCAGACTAATCAATATGTGCAAACGTGGTGTTATTCTACTCTCATTCCCCATCTGTCTTTCTGGAAAAAAACTGCCATGTTGTCACTGTATTGCAAGATTATGTGGTACTTGGAGTCATAGTCTTGCTGTTAAGCACATGCTTCAGACAAGTTGTTTCAGCTTCGTGTTCCACATCTCCTTCTCATCTGTGTTACAGAGCCACACTTAACTGCCAGTTACAGTCTATTGGTGCCAGACAGCAAGGAATACATCACTGGCCACTGCTGCATCCCTCCAGACTGCATTAGGATGGACTCCAATGCTTTCCCTTTAATCATTATATTACTTGAGAATGCAATATTAAATATTGAATTATTGTATATGTTATTTTAAATATTATATAATACATAGATGTATACATGTATGAGCATGTATCTATCTAACATTTACTACTGTGAGTATTTTTTAGTATTTAGCTAACATTTACTCATGGACTTTCATTTAGATCTGATAAAATCAAAATTTTACAAGATTTTAAACCATGCTTGTGTGATGCCATATATATGCTAATATACTCTTAAACATTGTCCAAATTCACTTTCTGCAGATTTGTGCACTTCAAATTTACACTTAAAAGCTGTTTCCTTTGGGAAATAGGATAAAAAATATGACACTGTCAATGGCAACTCGCAGTTGTTGAGTTGAATGGCAATGAGTTTCTGCAGGTAATTTAGAATTCCTTGGGCTCCTTTTTTCCTAAAGCTTTGGAAAATTGTGTATTATATATAATACAATTTACAATGTTGAATGACTTAACACTGAGCTGTCATGATCAATCCCATTCTCCGTCCTTCTCACCTTAATATGTTCTATCCCTACTGTCTATTTCAAACCAGCCTAAAATGTGTGTGCGCGCACACGTGTGTGTTTGTGTGTGTGTGTGTGTGTGCCTTAATCTCATTTGTAAACATATTTGTGAACATATACAGTGTATTTGAGCCACATGTGATATATTTATTTTTTGATTTCATTATGTTGTCGAGTAACTCAAATCACCCTGAAGGAATACCCAGGCATACTTTATAACCACTACACGACTTTCGGAGAGATGCATAATACATAAACCCACAGGCACACTTCCACACACACCCACACACACTTGAAGAAACATTCCGCTCAGCAAACTGCTACTTCAGAGGCTGCTGAGTAATACTGTCAGAGGAAAGCCCGTAACTCTGTAAACAATTCATGAGGTATACACATACAAATCTCTGTTATAACCACAGTTATATTGTCTAAAGCACAACGTAGGACGATTAAACTTACAAAAAGCACACACACAAACACACACACACACAGTACCAATGATGCAGCTGTTGATGGTGTGATTGCCAGTGATTCTCTGCGGCTGAGAGTATCTTCTTCCTCCTCTGTCTCCTCAGCCTCCAGCTCTGGTTTACACACATATCCACAGTTCCTCTGCAACACACGCCGCAGTCCCTCAAACAGGATCACACTCGCAGTGCAACCCATTGCACCCGGACCCAGAAACATACACACACTTCTGTGAGCCGATCAGACGTGACTTCTTCAGCCAGCTTTCCAAAGTCTGCTAAAAGACACGGGTCCGAAGCCTAGGCGTAACCAACCCAGCTCTCAGATCTCCAGCCCCAGCACAAACCTCTCCGTCCTGAGACACATCACTCCATCACCCATCCTGAACCAGGATCAGAGCGGAAGGGAAATGAGGAAGCTTCCTCCTCAAGGATGACAGCAGACTCACTTCATCCATTCAAATGAGGGAGATTAAAAGTTGCCGGATTTCTAAAAGTGTGCTTTTATCAAAAACCGCCCTGGGGATGTAATTATGGCAAGTTCCCCAGGAGAAAAGTGCTCCAGTGAATCTAGGACATGAGGGAGAGGAAGGCTGAGGATTGACGGACGGAAGAGACAGAGGAGTGAGTGATGAGCTGCTTCTGGAGTCAGTGCTGGGCGTCGACTTCTCCACTGCCTGGAGATGCTGATCTATTCATCTCTCTCTCTCTCTCTCTTTCTGTCTGTATCTCACTCCCATGCCATGCTCACTCTGTGCTTCCTCTACTTCTTCCCACCCCCCTCTAACTCTCCTTTTAACATTGCTCTCTGTGTTTCCTGACCCATATCTAGCAGAACAGCACTCATTCATGCGCTAACTATAACATGAGCGCATGTTTGAACATAAGAGCATCCTTTCATTTATTTAACATGTATTGTTTGTCAGGAAGCATTGCTTAAAGTACTTATTTAACATTAGAAATATAGATAATGAAAGATAGATATTGATAATTATTTATTGTTAGCAATAAATAATTGCTATTAATTAATTATTGCTAACAATTTGTTTTATTGTCTTAGAATTGACATTTTTTATTTTATAGATAGATTTGTATCAAATTTATAGATAATCTTTTACAATTATTTTACATTATTACTTAATTTATAATAATTTCTTATGTTTCAGTTTATTATTTCACTGGTTTAATTCTTTTAAATTACTAATTATTGTATTTCTGCTTTTTACACATAAAGTATTATAATACAGTATCACATAATGAAGTATCATAACATTCATGGAATATAATTACTAAAATATGTAATTTTACCTTTGGCACAAGTGAACAAAATGTGGTGTAATGTAGGCTGCAAAAACTAATATTGATGATCATTGTAATAATAGCTGAAAGTGCAGAAAAGCCCTTTCTGTCAGTGTGTGTTCATATTTCATTGGGCACTGACACAGTCACCTACTTTAGCGTAAATGACTCTAAAAATTACATTTCAGGGATGGCATGCTGCAAGATCTGAAGAATGGGGGTGATGTGTGAACACATGTGAGCATATTTTCTTGCAATGTGGGGTTAACATTCTTTACAAGGGGCTCTTTTTGACCAAAGAGAATACCAAAATGAATGAACACAAAGAAAAGGACATTTTCGGTAGACACATCACTGCTCAGCTTCAAAGCTCTATCCTGCTCACACACACACACACACACACACACACATTCATGACAGCGTATCAGACACAGAGAAGATCAAAAGCATGAACACTTTGATAACTTTTTGTCTTTCAGTCTCTCACACCAAACTCCTCAAGAGGAGATTCATTAAAATATTTATTAAGATTCATTAAAATAAAACCAATGCTCTACACAGCCTTTTTATATTAAGGAAAGCATACAATTATTTAAGCTGCTTAAAAAAGAAACAAATGCATGTGAAAATAGACTTGTTAACACCAAAAAATGTAAGAGTATGCAGTGTTCCTTGCTAAGTAACGTAACACATCACCGTTGCTCATACTTGGAACAGAAACATTCATGCAAGTGTGTGAATAGCGTTTGGTCACTGGATGTACTTGTATTCAGTTATTAGCTTCTAGTAATGTAAGGGGTGTCTTCTTACACAGAATAAAGTATGTGCACTGGATAATTCACTCAAAAATAAAACTTCTATCATAATTTAATCACCTTTAAGTTGTTCTGAACCTGTGTTTTTCTTTCTTCTGCTGATCACACGCACACACAACTATATTTTGAAGAATATTGTCAGTAACCAAACAGTTGTTGGTAGCCACTGACTTCCATAGTATGGAGAAAAAATATATATATGTAAGTCAATGGCTACCAGCAACTGTTAGGTAACCAACATTCTTCAAAATACCTTTCGTGTGTGTGTGTGTGTGTGTGTGTGTGTGTGTGTGTGTGTGTGTGTGTGTGTGTGTGTGTGTGTGTGTGTTCATCTGAAAAAAAAAAAGTGACGCATACAGGTTTAGAAAAATATGAGGATAAGTAAATGACAACATTTTTTGAGTGAACTTTCCATTTGAGCATATGTATGGCCTTAAAGGGATAGTCCACCCAATAATTTAAATTCTCTCATCATTTACTTATCCTCGTACCATTCCAGACGCATTTGACATTTTTTGTTTACAAGGACACAAACAAAATGTTTTACAAAAATAATCCATCCAAATGTTTCCAAGCGAATGAATGTCCAAAAGAACATAATAAACGTGTGTGTGTAAAAAAACATAGAATAATACTAAGAATTTTCTTCTTGTTTAACTCTTAAACCACCCAACTGTTGTACTTGTGTTTACGAGAGGGTCGAGTTGTGAATGTAAGGGAATCCCACAGTAAGTCTGTTGTGAACTATGACACGAGAAATGACACGTTTCAGAAAAAAAATGTCCAAAGGAGACTTATCAAAGAATTTCATAGAGGACGTAGGTGGACTTATCTGGGCCAGCAAGCAACTCCCAGAACATGCTGGAAACCATCTAGCAAAGCCCTGTCAAACACCCACAAAACCTTATTTAGGAACACATCATTTTCTACACAAAATGTTAACATCTTACATTCATAAGAGTAATTTAACCACCAAATTCTCATTTAAAAACTGTCAAATTAGACATTACAGAAATAACATGAATGTTTGCTAGCTTTAGTTTCAAACACATTTTTACATTATGTTTTTAAAGTTCAATTAATTTCAGTGTGAGCTGTTCTGCTTTCATGTGAGTCCAGTCTGCTCATATGAAAGTCTATTTCTAACATTTGTTACTTGGAGCCTGAAGTTTATTTGCTTCATTTTTGCTCCTTGAGGGCACGTTTTGTGCATATTGTTTTGGTTTGCGTCTGGATTTCATTTCAGAGCTGGACTGGGTCGTAGGGTTACTGACGTCAGAGGCCTGGTGGTCCAGGTGACTCAGTGCAAAACTATGATGTAATGTGTGTGGTTGCCATAGAGATAATATTGTGATACTCAGCACTGGACATTATTATATGAGGCTGAAAACTCATTCTTGTTAACCTGCACACACACACACACAAAAGACAAAGCACACAACATGGCTGAAAACAAATCCATATAACAGTGTATGCGCATATGGAACTAATTGGTGTAGGAAAAAATGAGAAAATTCGCTTGCAACTTGAATAATTAAACAGCAGGTGTTTCACGGGAGAGAAAATTAAAGAAAGAGAAAAGCGTTTAGAGAGAGAAAGAGAACAGGACGTTAAAAGTGCATTAATGGTTTCGAAAGCTGAGGATTGTCAGCACGCTATTAGCTCAGATCAATACTTTTCAGACAGTCAATAGTCAGAAAACATCACATATGCCATGATTGGGCTCTTCTGCCATCTACAGGCACAAAACAAAGTGCTTTCATAAAGCATACTGCTTTTGGATTACTATACCAGAAAATACCAGCAGATCAGTTGTTTCTATATCTCTCAGGCAGTTCATCTCAGATTTATATATATCACTGTCGTTGATATTCAGGACATGTATGGTTTTTATTCAAATTTAAAATAGATCCTTGCTTAATATGCAAAACATTGTATATACTGTGTAAGCCATTTCTAAAATGTAAAATACTGTTGTGGCAAAACATATTCTTGAGCATTTTGATTGTTAGTAAACAGTATTATGGAGAAGGTGTGCCTCCACTAGTAGAAATATAGATTAAAGAATATATAGTGCTGCAGCGATGATGTATTTTTGCTGGCCAACACGAAGTTAGCATCACTCTGCTTCCCTCTACAAAAACGCAACAGGATTTCTCCACTGGCATTTGTATCATTGCAGAAAGTAACTCTGTGGCCAACAAAAGTTTTTAGTACTTATCATGGTTTGTTAATCATGATAAAATTCATCAGCAAATAACTTCATGGATTTTAAAGCCTAAATATTATCGTCAAAAATAATCACCACCGACTCATTATCGACTTCAACATCACCACCATTAAGCTTCAGAGTAAAGACTCTGTTAGAATAGTTAGCGAAAATGTGATTATAAACACAACAAAGCTGTGAAAGTGATCTAGTGAGTACATGTTCGATGTGATGCATTTATGAGGTTACATCGGGACAGAAAGAGATTCTCACAGGACTGGAGTTTGGCTTAAGTCTAGAGGCCACAGGCTCTGGCAATGCTCACACATCGCTAACACTGATCCAGCACAGTGCTAATCAGAACACAGGACAGTGTTAGCATTGTTCTTCATGTGGAAATGTAGCACGCAGAGACCAGGCCCTCTCTGAACTTTCACTGTGTAGAATGTGGACTGGACAGGAGAAAGAATGAAGATCGGACTTCTAATTTTCCAGCTCAGATTTATTAATCATGATTATTCACTGTGTGATGAAAACCAAATTATTCCATGGGTGGTTCATAAAGAAACAAGTTTCAATTTGGCTATTCAAAGGTCATTATATTGCAGAAATTATTTGGCACTTAAATATTTCCAAAATCTTGTGGCTCTTTTGTCCCCTTGGTTGCATTTCTAAAACATTCCATGGCGCTTAAACCAATTAATAATATATTATGTGATGAACCGCAAACATTAGCAAAATATGTTTTTCACATATCTGTCTAACCCTCAAAACTTCAAATGGATGGTTTGAAAAACACAACATAAAATCTTAATCAATCAACACATTAATTTCTGTGTGCATATACAGTAGTGAAGTATTGATGTGGCAAGAAGTTTGATTTTACATTCAAACTTTAGTCATAAATACAAAAGCTGCAGGCATTGTCTAATGAAAACTACACTCAGATTTCAGTCTACTCTCTCACATATATGCAAATACAAGTGCATGCATTAGAGTAACAAAGGAAAAAAGCAAAATGGAAATCTCAGCTTGTTCTTTATGTAAAATGACTGATATGTATTCAAATTTAATGGATGCATACAGAAACAATCAGACAGTTCCCAAGAACTGGTGTGGTTATTGAAAAAAAAAACTGATATTTTCCCCCACAAAACAATAAATCATAGTCTGATTTTGTCAGTGAATTAGATAAACATGAGTGAACTGCATGTTAATCTTGCATTTGAGATTATTTTCATAATGTAAGAGGAAAAGTAATGACATATCATTAACGTGTCAGACGACAAATTGAATTTGTGATTAATTCTGTCAAAGGCTTTAAAAGCTCTAAAGAGCAATCAGTCGTAAACAAGCATTGCTCAGCACAGATATACTGTAATTATGTGACAGGGATATAATGTTTTTCTCTTGTACAAATAGACCTTTAACATAAAAATTAAAATTAATACATGCTGGGGTGAGACTTTTAGGTTAGAAATAGTTAAAATTAATATTAATACTTTTTTCATGGTACTTAAACCTGTCTTTGTACAGGTGTGTAAGATATTAGTATGTAAGGACACACTACATCCACCAAGTTGGCATTGTCCTTTAAACCTTGTTCTTTATGAGATACTAACTATTGGGCTCCTGATCCCCAGTTAAGCCCGGCGAGGGCTCCTGATTTCCCGTTGAGCCCGGGGAGGGCTCCTGATTCCCTGTTGAGCCCGGGGAGGGCTCCTGATTCCCCGTTGAGCCCTGGGAGGGCTCCTGATCCCCAATTAAGCCTAGTGTCGGCTCCAGCCCCACAGTGCCCATCAAAGTACCTAGATTTCCCCAATTTTTGGGGGGGCGGGGGGGCATATACCCTGGACCGAGGCACACTTTCACATGTTTGTTAACCTTGATTGGTCCTTCCTGTGCCCGTCCTTGTCATGTGAATTCATCTCCATTTGGGTCTCGTTATCAATCTCTGCCCTATTTAGTTCTAGCCCTTTCTGTTCTCCCTAATCTGCTGTTGAATGTCTATGTCTTAAAGGTTAAATGTTAAAGATCTTAAATGTTATCCCCGATGTTCCAGTGTTTGTCTCCTTGTTTCCTGAATAAAACTCTTTCAACGTATTCTCCAGCGTCTCCTCGTTCCTTCCAGCCTGAGTGACCGTTGACAAACAGTTAATATGAGGGTATGGAAGGAATTTGTCATTTTCATTATTTTATTTATTTATTTTTTACAGACTAATGCTGTGTACAATTTAGATCTACTGGCTGAACTTGCCATGGTTTGTAGAATTAATTTGTATTAGACATTCAAAAACTAGTTTCATTTTCATAAATGCTGACTATAGGACTATTATAGAGATGTATCTATTATTGTTAAAGTCGAAACCTTTAACTAACTTAGAAAGGGATGATGGAATGGAGCTTCAAATGAAGGAGCAAATGGATGTCTCTGCTCTGGTGTACCATTTCTCATCTCTTTTCAAATAAAAGTCCTGCTTTCAAAACTTAAAGGGTTGAAAATGAAAATTAGGCTGTGTTTTACTCACCCAAGAGGCATCTTAGTTATGACTTTCTTCTTTCAGATGAAACCAGTTGGAGTTGTATTTAAAAAAAATCCTGGCTATCCCATGCTATATCATTGAGGTCAGTGAGTGTTGCAGTGCTTCAGTCCAAAAGAATTGAAATAAAAGCAAGGCCTAAATTGGTTAAATTAAACAGTTTATAATTACTTATCAGAATCCTCTGACATTCTTCTTTACAAATCCTCATTTTTTACTTCTAGTTAGAGACTGTTGTTTTGTTTTGATCTGGCCAATGCTTTTCTGCATGCATCCCTTTTGAGAGGCGCAGGCATAAAGCCGACCTCATAAGTCATTCTCCCAGAGTGTCACGGTTCAGGGTGCTTCCCTGTTGTCTGTGTCCTGTCATTGTCTGCAGCTCGTGAACTGGGCAATCAGCGCTGATACATCACGAGCTGATGTTTCTCACCTGTCGCTTGTTCCCATTTTCCCTTATATTCCCTGCTGTGTCTGTCACTTGTTGTCTGTAGATTTCATGTTGACTTTGTGACAGTACTGTGTGTCTGTTTCCTTACCTGTTTTCCACTGTGTTCCTCAGGACGTCTAGACGAGGAGCCTTATCTTGGTGGCGTGCCCGAGATCCTCTGTCTAATTTTTTCCACGTCCCGTTGGGCATTGCACCAGTGGTGACTGGTGAATGTACGGACAGCTCTGGAGTTGTTACACTTGGGTTTTTGTTTGTGTGTGTGTCTTCACACATTGGATTACAAATCAAATGTTTCACTTATCCTATGCGTTTGAGTCCTCTCTCTTCTAGCCTGACAGAATCTACTGACCATTATGGACTCATAGGAGATCAATGCCCTCCGTATCCTCAGACAGCAAGGCAGGCTGATGGGTAGACAGCAGGAGAAGATCACCGCTTCACGTCACACATTTTCGAAGCTGTTACTGCAACTGACCCAGCTCAATGAACAGCTTGATCGGCTTCAGATTATTCCTCCCGCGACTCCTGTTGTCCAACCTCCATCCAAACCAGAGGCAGTGGCTTCCCATCATGCAGAACCTCGTCTCAATCCACCTGCTCCTTACTCCGGTGAGCCCAACTCATGCCGTTCATTTCTGTCACAATGTTCACTGACTTTTTCACTCCAGCCCTCCTGTTTTCCCACGGAGCGATCTAGAGTGGCATTCACCATCACGCTTTTAATCGGACGAGCGAGAGAATGGGGAACGGCCATGTGGGACAATGAACATCAGTGTTGCAACTCCTTTAAGGAGTTTTCGGAGGAGCCTTAGTCTAGGAGGACAGAGGCGGCGCGGGCGTTATCTTTGCTGCAACAGGGAGGTTGGTCAGTGTCGGATTACTCCATCGAGTTCCGCACTCTCGCCGTGTCAAGCGGTTGGAATGCTAAAGTGCAGTGGGATCACTTTCTTCACGGGTTGGCTGACTGCAAATCAGGAGGCCATGGAGAAGTACATCAATGATTCTCAGGCAGCTGGCATCATCCAGCCCTCTTCCTCTCCAGCTGGGGCAGGGTTCTGCTTCGTGGGGAAGAAGGATATATCGCTCCGTCCCTGTATAGATTATTGGGGCTTGAATGACATCACAGTCAAGAATCGTTATCCTTAGCCGTTGATGTCATCAGCCTTTGTGCTCTTGCAGGGGGCGACCATCCTTACGAAGTTGGACCTTCGCAATGCTTATCACCTAGTTCGGATTAGGGAGGGGGATGAATGGAAGACCGCCTTTAACACCCCCATGGGGCACTTTGAGTATTTGGCCAACACGTCAGGGGAGTACTCCAGCAGCTGCTTGAGAATCGTTTATTCGCCAAGGTGGAGAAGTGCGAGTTTCACGCACAGTCGGTTCCATTCCTGGGATTTATTCTTTCACCTGAAGGAATCCGAATGGACCCTGCTGAGGTAAAAGCAGTTGCTGATTGGCCCACCCCAGATAGTCGTAGAGCGGTCCAGCGATTTCTGCAGTTTGCCTATTTTTACAAGATGTTCATTCGAAATTTAAGCCAGGTTGCCTCTCCTCTGAAGGATCTCACCTCCACTCGTAGACGTTTCTGTTGGTTGCCGCAGGCTCAGGATGCATTTTCTAATTTAAAGAGTCGCTTTATTTCGGCTCTCATTCTTGTAACTCCCGATCCGTCTCGTCAGTTGGTTGTGGAGGTGGATGCGTCAGAGGTGGGAGCAGGGGCAATTTTGTCTCAGAGGTCACCTTCGGATTACAGAGTTCATCCCTGTGCATTTTTTTCTCATTGTTTAACCCCCTCAGAACGGAATTACAACATCGGGAATAGGGAGTTACTGGCTGTTAAGTTAGCGCTGGAGGAGTGGCATCACTGGTTACAGGGGGCGGAGGTACCTTTTTTAGTTTGGACCGATCATAAGAACTAGAATATATTCGCACTGCTATACGACTGAATTCCCGACAGGCTGGCTGGGCACTATTCTTCGGTTGGTTCAATTTTAACATCTCCTACCGTCCGGGGTCCAAGAATGGTTAGCCTGACGCTTTTTCGCGGATCTTTGAGGCTGAACCATGATCCATCCTTCCGGTGACCATTCTGCCCCCCGATCGGGTAGTAGCAATGGTCACCTGGGGGTTGGAGTCCAGAGTCCGCTCAGCTCTGCGCAACATAACAGATCCCATGGGTTGCCCGGAGAGCCTGTTGTTCATGCCAGAATCGGTCTGAACTAACGTCCTACAGTGGGGTCACTCGTTTGTACTAGCTTGCCACCCAGGAGCGACTCGTACCTGTAGTTGAATCAAGCAACGCTTCTGGTGGCCTTCCATGGCACGGGACGCTCGTCAGTTCGTGTCGGCATGTCCTGTTTGTGCTGCGGGGAAGGGTTCCAATGGACCCCCAGCAGGGTTACTCCAGCCGCTGCCTGTCCCTTCGAGACCCTGGACACACATAGCTATAGATTTCGTCACAGGCCTACCTCCGTCTAGCGGCAACACGGTAGTCCTTAATGTGGTGGACAGGTTCTTGAAGGCCGCACATTTTATACCCCTCCCGTTGTGTGGCGTCCGCAGAACCGTCATCTTGGAGTTCCAGATTAACTATGGTGGAGTATGCTCATAATTCCCTCCTGGTCTCATCTACGGGTTTGTCTTGCTTCCAGTGCTGTTTAGGCCACCAGCCACCCTTATTCCCCTCCCAAGAATCTGATGCCGTTGTTCCATCCGCGCACTCGTTTATTCAGAGATGCCTCCGTATGTGGAGGGTTGCCAGAGAAGCCCTCACTCGGTCTGGTGACAGGAACAACGCGTCAGTGGCTTGTCACCGTGCTAAGCCCCCACTTTATGTGTGCGTTCAGAAGGTCTGGTTGTCCTCCAAGGACATTCCTCTCAGACTCCCCTCAAGTAAACTGGGACCCGAATTTATTGGACCTTTTGCCATCTCTAAGGTGCTCAGTCCGGTGTCGGTTTGACTCAATTTAACCCCCCAGTTTAAGAACATCCACCCGATACATCGGCGCTGGTGTGTGAAGATCACGAGCTGATTGCTCTCACCTGTCGCTTGTTCCCATTTTCCCTTATATTCCCTGCTGTTTCTGTCCCTTGTTGTCAGTAGATTTCATGTTGACTTTGTAACAGTACTGTGTGTCTGTTTCCTTATCTGTTTTCTACTGTGTTGCTCAGGACGTTTAGATGAGGAGTCTTACGTTGGCCATGTGCCAGAGATCCTCTGTCCTGTTTTTTCCACGTCCCGTTGGACATTGCACCAGTGGTGGTCTCCACAGCTTGTGTCTGCAGGTGACTGTAAGGCTCTGGAGTTGTTTCACTTGGGTTTTTGTTCATATGTGTGTCTTCACACATTGGATTATTTTTGGATTCACGGTTGTACAAATAAACTGTTTCACTTATCCTCTGCGTTTGAGTCCTCTCTCTTCTCGCCTGACACCAGCGTTACTTCCATTTACAACAGTGAGTGTAAGCTAAAGTGATTATTATGTTTTGAATATGGATATTTTTCTTATAAAAACACATTGATTAGCTACAGGAGGACTTTGTTCACCCCTTCAGAGCCATGTGAGACACTTTTTTATTTTTATGGATAGGCACTTTTTATTTCACTTCTTTTGGACTGAAGCACTGCAACACTCGCTGACTGCAATTATATAGCTTGGAATAGCCAGGAACATTTTTAAAACAACTCCAACTGGATTTGTCTGAAAGAAGAAAGTCATATACACCTAGGATGCCTCTGGAGTAAGTGAAAATTTGAAAATTTTATAAACTAACCCTTTAAAACAAAACAGAAACCTAGAGGTTGATAATTAAAAATTAAAAAAATCTTCTTCTACTTACATAATTTGTGACAACAAAACTACACAATGTTATTAAACAAAAGCAATTTAACCACAAGGAGCCACCTTCTAACTTTGATAATTATGTCTCTTTGCAAAGTGTCCACTGGTGCACACTCCAGAAACTAATTCTACTTGTGTGACTACATTCTACACGTATTTTTTAATATTGTGTACACACACCGTTGAAGACAGTACACAAAAGCCTCAAGATAACCATACTTATAAACTTATCTCTGCTTCCCTCTTGCTGTGTCTTATAAACTTATCTCTGCTTCCATCTTGTTGTGTCTCTTTTATTTGACCTATTGACCCTATTCTTTTCCTCTAAAATAAAGGTTTCAGAATCAGATGGAAAATGAGAAAACATTGCACTATAAAATGGATGTCATAGAGCTAATGTTGAATGAAAAGTTAACGATAAATGAATAAAATGAGAGATGACCATGTAAGAGAGCCAGAATCAGTCAGTCAGTGAGCCCAGTCTGACCCACTAACTGGTTTGCTTAATCTTACACCCGTGTACACTGTACAAATATAGGGCGCCAGTTCGAGAGATAATCTACTCCTTTAATCATGGGAAATCCTTTTCACAACAGGCAAGCACTGACACAGGGATGATCCATTAGAGGAGGAGGGTTGCAGACCATCTCTCCTCAGCAAACATGGAATCTTTATCAGTCACAGTTATCCTCATGTACAATACACATGGTATGAAATTGAATTTTACCATTCCTAAGATGCAGTACTTGCCCAGTTTAAACACACATTTAACGACTGCTGCGCTATTTCTTATATGTTCTTATAACCCACAATCATATTTCCAAGTGAATCTAGATATTTAAAAAGAAAAATGTAAGTGGATTTCCTTCATTGCAGAAAGTGGGCATTACATAAAACATGGAGCCAGGATGCAGGGAAGGGTTTAAAATGTAAGAGGGATTTAGTGCATCAGCCAAAAAATATTATGAAGGCAGACTTTTCTTATTTGGAATACTGTCCCAGTGAATCATGCACAGTGCAATGAGAAATATGTACAAAAACATTTACATACTGTACTTCTGGGATGGCATGAGGATGAGTAAAAGATTCATTTTTGGGTGGAGTGTTCCTTTAACAGCTGTTGAGGTAACTAAAGATACAACGTTTATGGTAAATATCATCATCAAAACGTCCAAATCAAGGAACAAAAAGAAAAACAGCTCTCACCACAAATGACAGCTCAATTGACCGCTTACGTGCAGTGCTTGTGTCCATGCAAACCAGAGACAGAGCTGTTCTCATCTGACAGAATGTTTCAAACCTCACAGGGTATCAGATGAAATCCCCTTCTCAGCAGCCTGGTTTCTCACTTAGGCCTGCCTGAGTCAACTGGCTTTTTGTAACTAGGTTTTTTCTTCTCTCAAAAGGCTGAGTGAGAGGAGAACACACAACAGTATGAAAAACTTCAATATGACACCTCACACTAAAATCCACAGCTAACTCTGCTGCACCAAAAAGTATGACAATGTTTAAAGTTGTGGGATTTAATAATAGTTTTTTTTTTCTACATGTTTTGTTTTGCTCGAGCAGATTGTGTGTAAAGAGAAGTTCATGCTGGATTTCATGTACAATACAAATAAAGAAAATGAACTTCATAGAGTAGAAAATAATTGATGGGGCATTTGATGCCATGTCCCTATCATGAGTATTATGTAATGGCAGCTGCAGCAGCATGCATGTCAAGAAATTAAAATGAACTGGTATCCTTTTAACATTTTAAAGTTTAACCTTAACTTAAACATAGCCCATGTCTATGAAAAAAGTCCAAACCTAACCATCATGTTTATCAAAAATCCAATCATAACCGAGTGAAACAGACCCAGAATGCGTCCCGGAATTATCTTATGTAGATTCCTCCAACTCATATCACCAAAAATATATTATGCTAATTAATCACATCTAATTAAGGTTGGAACAGGATGTCACCCTGCAGGTGGAAGTGAGAGAAAGATTTTTAATTTTTTGGGACATGAAGGACATGAAAGTATATATTTTTTAATTATTGTGTCAGTGCAGTCATCTTTGTACTTCAAATATCAGTTAGTAAGTATAAATGCTGTTATTGATCTGTTATTGACAGACCCAAAAGTTACGATAAGCGATACGCGATTTTTGAAAGTTTTTCTCTTTGTTTTTGTTCTGATGGAGCGCACCGCAAGATTCAATGCTCTGGCTCGGAGTAGCCAGAATATCGAGGATTTCGCAAAGAGGGAATTCATCCATTTCGCCATCACTACCGCGTTTGATGACGAGATGCTGAAGTCACTGTTTAAGATCGGGGCTAACTGCCACCACCCCATTGACCTCCCTGAGACCTCTGGAGAGTGTCCGGCCCCGATTGCAAATGCTGCTTGTCCCAGAACCCAGCCCACCATCAACCCACTGTGTGGAACAAGAGCCTGAACCCACCGTTGATAGAGTCTATTGCCAGAGAGAGCAACAGAGCTGAGGATCACCACGGAGTCAGAGGTTGTGATGTCAGACCAAGTGTGAGAGCTGGCTACATTGCTCACCACAGGAGAGAGCACCATGGACAGCGAGAGAGCGGAGGGAAGCTCTACCCACTGCACCATGGCCAAGGGTGAGCCAAGCTCAGTGAAATCAAATATGGATACTGTATATGCAGACATGCCCCCTCTTCTCCCGCCTCCGTCTGAATGCTCTTCCTGCCTGGAACTGCCTGCCCTGGACTGTCTGCTTGCCCTGAAACGACCACAAAGGTCGTTCACCTTTCACTGGCACTCCTCACCTTTCACTGGACCAGCTGAGAGAGCGGAGAGCCGCACTGGAAACCTCCAGGGCTGATGCTCACAGGGTAAGTATACAGTTCGCTGCTAACAGTCTCACCACCTCTGCTCTGTGTGTTTCTCTGCATAGGCCAGGTGCACCCAGGACACGATCTTTCCAGATGTCCTTCACTCCAGCACCGGGACACCACGGACCCTGGGTGCATCTGACGCTGAGGATGCAAGCCAGGCCCCGGATGACTAGAAAGATTAATAAATTGTGTAATGTATTTTTCATTAGTGATAGTTAATACATTCATGTAACCAAATTACATCTATCTTATTGTAAAGTGTTACCATTAATATTCATCATACTGTTGAACTTGACAGTATTTTCTCTCTTGTTTAATTTCATATGCTGCAAAGATGGAGAAAGCCAGAGTCTTGTGCCCTGAGTTTATCAGTATCCTCATGTTCAAAAAAAAATCAGTAAACATTTGACTGATATCTCCCCCCTCCCCCCAAGGTTTCTATATGTATCCCGATATATTAATATGGTAAATTCTTAAGGCCACAATAATTGTGATATGAAAAATCTAATATCATGACTGCCTTAGTTTGGGCTCATAAACATTAGATCACTCACACCCAAAGCAGTTATTGTGTGAAATGATTAAATGAAATGACCACAGATAATAGATTTGATGCTTGACTGAAACCTGGCTAAAACCAAATTATTATATTGGTCTAAATTAGTCTACTCCACCAAATAACTGTTATAAACATGAGCCCCAATCAGACTTGTTGGGACTGAGGTGTTGCAACAATTTATAATGATTTTCTCAATATTACCCAGAAAACAGGATACAGGTTTAACTCATTTGAAATACTTCTGCTTAATGTTATACTGTCTGATATGCAAAATAAATCTATTGTATCTCTTGCTCAGGCTACTGTGTATACACCAACAGGGCCGTATACAGAATTCCTTCAAGAATTTGCATATCTCCCTTTCAGACCTTTTGGTTACCATTTATAAAAAGCAGTAATTGTTGGAGATTTCAACATTCATGTTGATAATACAAATTATGCATTAAGACTTGTGTTTACTGACCTAATAAACTCTTTTGGAGTCAAGCAAAATATCACCGGGCCCACTCATCATTTTAATCATATGCTAGACTTAATTATATTGCATGGACTCGATCTTACTGATATAGATATAATATCTCAAAATGATGATGTTACTGGCCCTTTCCATGCATTGTGCATGCTGCGTATTACTATTATTAAATATATGGCTCTGCATTATCATCTGGCCAGAACTATCGTTCAATCCACCAAAGACAGATTCACAAATAACCTGCCTGATTTATCTCAACTGCTCTGTGTACCCTATGCCATAAACACATATGAACTAGACGAAATGACTAGCAACATGGGCACTATCTCCTCTAATACTTTAGTAGCTGTTGCCCCCATCAAATTGAAAAAAATTAGACAAAAATGTACTGTGCTATGGTACAACAGTAATACTCACTCTCAAGAAAGAAACACATAGACTTGAGCACAAATGGAGAAAACTCAGAGGTTTTTAGAATAGTGCTGAAAAACAGTATGTCCAGCTATAGACAGGCTCTAAAAAATGCAAGGAACCAGTGTTAATTTTGACAGCAAATTCGGATTTAGTCTTAGTCTTAGTCTTTTGAATAACACACCATTTAGTTTTAGTCACATTTTAGTCATCTGAAATGTTTTAGTCTTAGTCTAGTTTTAGTCGACTAAATATCATAAGAGTTTTAGTCTTAGTCTAGTCTTAAGTCTTTTAGTCTTAGTCTAGTTTTTTTTTTTAGTAGAACAAAGTCAACTTAGTTGACTTGACTAAATGTTTCCATCAGTCTGTTATGGAATGGTATTTATAAAATAAACATAAGGCCTGCTCTCAATGAAAAATATACATGCTCTCTGAAAAAGATATGCATTCGTCCTGAATGATATGCAATGCATATGACATTCTTTCAAGATGAAGTACAGTATTATTGAAATAGACAACCACCTATATTATATTTGTATTGTATGTTCATTCTATTTCTTTATTTGTGATATTTACACAAAGTTTAAATTTTTTAAGTTTGTTTTTGTTCATTTAAAATAGCACTGCATAGTCTTCACTGTAAAATAAAATACACAATCAAACCAAAATGTATTCAGACACCTTCAACGTTTCTTACAATATCACAGTTTATCTGCTGTAGTTTAGAATTGGTAATAAAATATGACAATAACTCAGGGTTAAACTGTGTCAGAACAACAAATTCATCTTGATAATTTCTGATGCAATGCTTAATTTGGTTCAGTCTGTGGTGTGAAAAGGTTGTATTAGCAATTAAAGAAAGAAACACTTAAGCAAAACATGCTCAGGTCCCTAATAATTTTTTTTTTTTTTTTTTGTATTTTTTAGTCACTAGTAAAACAATATAATCTATTCTATCTGATTTTTGGATTGACTTTGGATAAATTCTTGTTAAAACAACAAAGTAATTTAATCAAGAGCAGTGAGTGATTTACTTTCATTTTCATACATTAAAGACACTGACAGCAGAGCTAGTAAATTAGGCGCGGTCACTTTAAGAGACAAATGCATCCATTATAAAGATACACATCCGATTTCTTTCCAACTCTTTACTTTCACTGAAGACACAACTACAGACCTTTTCGAACACACTTTCCAAGACGGGTATTTCGACATATTTAGTATGTATTTGTTGTCGGTACAAAAGCAAGAAGACTTTGAGACGCGTCTCTGCTTGCTCCCTGAACACCGCGCTGCTGAATTGAGCTCTTTCACTTTTCGCTCTTTTTCTTATGTTTATTTAAAATGCGATTTGTATTTGTTCGTTCAGGTGCAGGAGGACGCAAACGTCCTGAAGGAGAACTCGGTTCAGTGTTGCGCGAGTAACCAGCTGCTCAGTTCAACTTTCCCGAAGCGCGGGGCTGAAGCCAACTTGATGTGTTGAATGCTTGGAGCACGTTATAAAACGTATTCTTACACATTTCTGTTTTAATAAATGCTCATATTAAAACATAGCATTACACATAAGTAGGTACAAAAATAATCAGTGATACATTTACGACCCCATAAAAATTTGGGTCGCAATGGCATTTCAAAAGGTCGCAGTGTAGTTCCCTGTGTAAACAACTTAACTGTTATGAAAACGTCCTCGAAACTGTGCGAATTTCTGCAAACTCATCTTTGTTCTCTTTTCTGTGTAACTGCTGCTGCGTTTGTTTAGCTGTGGCGCTTGCATTTGCCGCGGCTTTTTATAATGGCTCGGCTGCTTCTGCATAGATCAACCTACCTCAAAGATTCGCTCTGATTGGATCTCTTCTCCATTCGTCCCGCCCATATATTTTCGTCTCATTTTTATTCGTTGACCAAAGTGTCAGTTATATTTCGTCACGTTTTTCGTCATCATATCTGACTTTTTATTTAGTTTTCGTCCGTGAAAAAGGTTAGTTGACGAATATTTTTCGTCATAGTCTTCGTCAACGAAATTAACACTGCAAGGAACAAGCATATCCACAAACCCATAGAAAATAACCAAAACAATCCAAGGTTTTTATTTAGCTAAATTAACAAATAACCAGATGCCACCCAGTCTAAATATTCCCTCACTGTTTAATAGTAATGACTTTATGAATTTCTTCACTGATAAAATAGATGATGAAGAAAATGAAGATTCTACAGCGTCTAATACTTCAGTTTCATCCATCGCACCCAAAGATAAACTGCAGTGCTTTACAACTATAGGACAGGAAGAGCTAAATAAACTTATCACTGCATCTAAAACAAACAACATGTTTATTAGATCATGTACCCATTACTGAAAGAGTTGTTACCTGAAGAGAAAGAACCACTTCTCAATATTATTAACTCATCGTTATCTTTAGGTCACGTCCCAAAACCATTCAAGTTGGCAGTTATTAAGCCTCTTATTAAAAAACCACAACTAGATCCTAGTGAACTAGCAAATTACAGACCCATTTCAAATATTCAATTTGTCAAACATTTTTTTAAAAGTTGTGTCTGCTCAATTGTGCTCCTTCCTGCAAAAAAAAAAAAAAAAAAAAAAAAAAACTGTATGAAGATTTTCAGTCAGGTTTCAGGCCCCACCATAGCACATCGACTGCACTTGTTAAAATTACAAATTACTTGCTTCTTGTGTCAGACTAAGGCTGCATCTCATTGCTAGTTTTACTTTATCTTAGTGCCGCATTTGATACCATAGATCATGACATACTTGTAGATTGATTACAAAACTAAACAGGTATTCAAGGTAGGCTCTAAGATGGTTTAGATCCTACCTGTCTGATTGCTACAACTTTGTTTATTTAAATGGGGAGTCATCTCATTTATCAGCAGTAAAATATGGAGTGCCACAAGAATATGTCCTAGGTCGCCTATTATTTTCATTATACATGTTGTCCCTTGGCAATTTTATTAGAAAATGTTTCCACTGTTATGCTGATGATACTCCGCTATATATCTCATCGAGACCAGATGAAACTTCCAAATTATCTAAGCTAACAGAGTGTGTTAAAAAAAATTTCCTATTAAATTTGGATAAAACAGAAATATAACTTATTGGACCAAAAAACAGTACACACAATCTTGTAGATTAAAATTTGCAACTAGTCGGATGTACTGTTACTTCCTCTACAGTAAAAAAGCTGGGTGTTATTTTAGACGGCAACTTCCCATCATCATCATCATACTTCCCAAGTTACAAAAACAGCATTTTTCCATCTTCGAAACATTGCCAAGCTACGAAACATTACCTGTTTCTGATGCAGAAAAGCTAATTCATACATTCATGACCTCTAGACTGGACTATTGTAATGCACTGCTAGGGGATAAACAATTTTCTAAAATGCAGCAGCTAAAGTCCTTACCAGGTCAAGAAAATATCAAAGTCCACAAAAGGTGGTAAAGCTTTTTCTCATTTGGCTCCCAAACTCTGGAATAGCCTTTCTGATAACGTTCGTGGGTTCAGACACATTCTCTCTGTTTAAATCTATATTAAAGACACATATCTGGTTATTTGAACCAAGCATTCAAATAATGCATCTTATAATCAGAGCTACCAAATTTTGTTATAATTTTGATTACATCATAACAATTGCTGTTAATATTTTTTGGCATCTGTTTGATTACGTCTTTACTTTATTTGTCCATTTGTTTCTGCCATATATACATAAACTGAGTCTCCACTGATAAGCTACTACTAAATAATAAAGAAAAATAAATTTTCTGTAAAATTGCTTTGCAATGATTTGTATCATAAAAAGCGCTATATAAATAAAATTGAATTGAATTCAGTCTCTGCCTCCATCATACGAGTACTGGAATCCGCCTCTGCCCTTTAAGCCAGCGGCTCCACCATGTCTCCTAGCTCACTCCTCTTCACCATGGGCTATCAGTCAGCTAGCTCCATCGGACTCCATTGTCCCTCTGGCTCTGATTTGGTCTGTCGTCGACCATCCGCCACCTCGGGACTCCACTCCTCCAGCTACACCTCGTCCCTCCATCCCTCTGGCTTTGTTCAGGCTCCTTCTTCCCTCTGGCTCCACCTTGGTCCTCTGTCACTCTGCTCCATCACGGCCTTTCGGATCCCATGGCTCCTCCTTCTGTTGGCTCCACCGTGGGCCACCATTATGGCTGTGGCCTGGGCCCCACCTGCCTCCTCTGAGTCCTTCCTGTCTCCTCCTTGGCTCCTTCCTCCATCTGATCTGATTTATTAAAGACTGTTTGCATTAGCTGTGAGCCTGTGACACACGTTGGTCCAAATCCATTTAGTGTTACTTATTATTAAGAAAATATTTTTTTTTTTAATGTTTGGTTCTTAGCTACCACTGTCAATATTAAATGTCACTACAAAAAAGAAATTAGTAAAGATACACACACAAAAAATATATATTTTCCACAGAAGAAAAAAAGGTGACATGAAGGTGATTTATATAATAACTGAATCTTAATTTTTATGTTAACTATCCCGTTAAGTAAGAATACATATGTGTATGAGTGGGAGAGAAAAAGAGAGAAGTTCCTAAAAATGGAGAATTCAATCTTTCAGTAGTAGTTCCATTCCCTCACTTTCAGCATGGACGTCAGACAAATTTCCACAATAAAAAAACAGGCTTGATAGATTTTCCAGTGGTGTGGTGAGTGTGGATCTGTGAGTCTCACAAAAAAAAAAAAAAAAAGGTCTCAATAATTTCACCAAAGCACAGCACTATACACTGAGACATCACAAGTTCATGCAAAGAAGGGAAAATCATTAGACGAAGTGTCTGGAAGAGCCATTTTCCAGAGCTTTCTTCTTCAGTTGTTAATGATGTAATTGGTGGCAGCTGTAAAATGATGGGAACATTGCCATGGAAACAGTCAAGCTCTATGACAATAACTATGCGTCTTTACAGAGGAAGCAATATAAGTTTGTCAGCATTTAAAACAATAGCATTTTATGATTTAATGCAAGTTCAGGAAACTAAGCATTATTCGTTTTTTACAAAAACTGCATCCTTTTGCCTTTTAAGAGCACAGTGTACCCAGACATTTTAACACAAGCACACTAATGCAGTCAAACTAAACACCATCAATTTCTTGGTGGACCAATTACACAGAATAAGCTTGACCTGCTGTTTACAGCAGTAGCAGGATTTAATGAGAGGGAGGCAATGATGTTCTCTCTGATGAGCTGCTCTCTGACGTTTGCTGTAGCCTGTTTCCTGCTGTAAACTAAGTTAAGACAGCCGCACACCTCAGCAGAACCATCAGGGGCGTCAGAAACCATAGAGTATAAGATGTCTTGCAGCAAAGATTTTACGAATAAAAAAAAAACTATCCTGAATAAACATTTCCAAATTACAATCCACTTTCCTTTTGCAATTTTAGGTGAACCCAAAAAATAATTGAAGCAGTTAATTAAATCACTACAATTGATTAAAACTAGAACAAAAAAAATTATGGCCACAATATCTTGATTTTTACCCTGATGCTGTTAAAATTTGGATTGTGAAATGTTATTTGATAATAACTCAACAACAGTGTTCAGCATCACTGATCTCAAATCAAATCTGAAAACAATGGCTGATTTTCATTTAACTTAATGACTTAAATATTGGTGTGTTCCTTCCACAAAGTGACTATGGTAAGTGACTTAAACAATGATACTTTGATGTTGCCTCTTTGCAATTACTGCAGTTTGAGTGCATCCATTTTCATTTACTGTTATTGTGTTCTTTGTCAACAGTAAAAAAGTCTTCCTTAGTGTTTCATGTAAGAAAGAGAAAACATGAGTTCGGAATGACATGATGGTAAGCAAATGATAACAATAAACATTTTTACACTTTAGTATAGAGACCAATTCTCACTATTAACTAGTTGCTAAATAGCATGCCTTGATATTATCATATTGGCTGTTTATTTCTAAAGCACATATTCTGTTATGTTATCACATATGCTATTTTTTCATAAACTTATTGCATTCCAGGACAGTAAGTGATTAAAGATGTCATCAACCCTCTCATCACTCAGCATTCTGTGACTTTCAGCTCAGCATTCATACCATCCCGGCAATATAGATCACATGATCACTGGATTCTCAGTGTCCTTTAACAAGCCCACAGGACAAAGAGCATTTAAAAATAGAACAGACACCCAAGCTGCTTTCATCCATAATAAATGGTAGTGGATATGCAGTCAGCAGGCCTCACCTGCTCCCTACACACACACACACACACACGCACTAATGAGGCCAGGCAACTACATTTTACACACATTTAGAATTAGTATTCTCAATGAAAGATCAAGCGAAAAGTATTACAAACTTCTTTAACGCTGTAACAGTTCACACTGTATTACATGGACTACAGTACAGATTATAAATAAAATACAAAATATGATACATTGCTTTTGGTGACAATTATATTACAATTTCCTCCAATGTCAATGATTATTCAGTAACTTGATCTGTAATAGTGAGAGTTCAATCTAACGTATGCTGTCCACAAGCAGGGCCAGTAGTAGTCCATCTGGGACGGTAACAGACACCACGGGCAGGGCCTTTGATATTTGTTACAGAACACAGATGCACACACACAAACGTTATGAAAGAAACAGACATGGACAGCTGTGTGACTGCCACTTTGAATGAACTGCACTAGCTTACTGATGCATGTGTTGGGGAGGACGTAGGCCAGTAATTGAAATGTAACCCTCATATTGATCCAAATGCACATTCATGCCCCTGGCCACCTATCCTCATTTAGCTGATCTCACAACAGACACAGGAAACTAAGAAAATAAGGAGCAATTGGTCACACAATCTATCTTCAACCACAGCGTTAATCAAATGTAAATGTACACAGAAAAAAAGGAGCAATTAGTCACAAAATTTATCCTGTGATTGGAAATGTCAGGCTTTTTATGACAAGCAGCTTAAATACGTGTATATATACGAGCTTGTGAGAACTCAGTCTCTGAAGCTTTTAAACGAATCTATAGTTTAAGCATGTGTTTGCAGGATCGTCTCTGTCATATTAAGTGTCCACAATAAAGATAAGGAAAAATCATATTTAGGGATAAACGTTTTTTTTAAATATTAATAAGCAGTAGAGCAGTTTTATATTTCTTTCTCCTGAGAAATAACAAGTAAATTATTAAGTCAAACTACACTATAGCATTCAAAAGTTTGGTCTCAGTATGATTTTTAAAAAGAAACTGATACTTTTTTTTAGCAGGGATGCAATAAATTGATCCAAACAGACAGTGAAGACATTTACATTATTACAAAAAATCTTATAAACCAAGGAATCCTGAAAAAAATCTGTATCACAGTTTTCAAAAAAAAAAAAAAAAAAAAAAAAACATTAAGCAGCACAATTGTTTTCAAAACTGATAAAAACAATTTTTATTGAACAGCAAATCAGAATGATTTCTGAAGGATCATGTGACCCTGAAGACTGGTGTAATGATGCTGAAAATTCAGGAATAAATTACATTTTAAAATATTTCAAAAAGACAACAGTTATTTAATAATAATATTACTGTTTGTACTGTATTTTTAATAAGTTAACTGCAGCCCTGTTGAGCATAAGAGACTTATTTAAAAATAATAATAATAATAATAAATAAAAAAACAAACTTTTTATTTATTTTTATTTTTTTAGTAATTAAATTCTTTAATTAGGCTTTTTCCTTCATTATTATATCAGGAGGGTTGTATCCCCCTGACATTTTTCACTTCACTCTCCCAAAAAATGAATTTGAATAAAGACAAAGACAAAACATAGAAGAGATGAATTAGCCATTGCAACATATGTTTATGTATTTTTGAGTAACTTGGATTAAGAAAAACAAAATGAGAATCATGCCACTGATCCATGAAAATTATTATAGCTAAGCATTTGTGCCTGCACAAAAATGTGCTCTTTGGAGGTTCAAATTAAGACCCTTCCAGGCCCCTTCTGTGCAGATCTGTTTGATCAAGTGACCTGGGAACATCAGAGGAGACAAATCCTTTGGATTTAATTTTACGGCCTGATCTCCATCCCCTCTAAACTTGTTTGAGTGACATATTAAGAATAATGATCAGATGGGTTTTCACTTGAACAAGAAAGCAGGGAAAAATGATCACAGAGACACCAGAAAGAGAAAAATAGGCCATAAAGTACGTTCCTCTTATTGAGAACTAAAATATGTGAAAACAAATTAGGAGCCATTGACCCAAAGTTCCATTAGCGGACCCCAGCATTCCTGCTTACCAGCCATTACCACAAACACACTTAAGAAACAGTGTGTGTGTGTGTGTGTGTGTGTGTGTGTGTGTGTCATACAGTTTATAAACCATCTGTTTATTTTCTGTCTTTCGACATGGATGATAATAAAAGATGTCATTAAAATGTACAGCACTAAGTCACAAAGCCAAACTTAATTGATGTCAAAAGGCTAAATCCAAAGTCTAATCGCTGAACCATAAGTAACCATGGCAACACTAGCTGGACAGAAAAACACTGGTCTGATTCAAAACCTTGTGGGTCGACCCACAAATCTAGGGAACTGCCACTGAGCCTTCCAGTAGCAGGACAGGGCTACACAGAGAGTATGTACTGCGGAAGTAGTTATAACAGCATTTTAAAGTACTTGGGAGTTCACTAAATGAAGGAAGAGTTGCTCTTATGTAATCCTTGGGTTTTGTAGCTTGCTAATAATCATAATGGTGACAGATTAAGCATGTAACCTCTAAATTTTTATAAATGATTTTACAACAAAACATTTTAGAGTATGAACGTGAATTAAGAGGCCAAGAACAATCACTAAAACTAAAACAATTCAGCATCACTTTAAAGCAATAAATCATCTTAAAAAAGATTTTGTCATAGTTTACTCATCCTCATGCCATTCCAAACCTGTATGACGTCTACTGAGGAACACAGGCAAAGATATCCTGAAGAATCAATATGGACAGGGCTGTCAAGGTCTAAAATTGACAAAAACTACCATAAAAGCACAAAAAGTAGATTATAAAAGTAGTCGATACAATGCATGAGCTATGTCTTTATATAGTCAAAAATTACATTTTTTTTTTTATTTGACGCATCCTTGCTAAAAAAAAAAAAAAGATCTGAAAAGTAGTGAATATGGTTATATTTATACTTTTAAAAGCTTTTTCATTCAGCTTTAATTGTATGGATGAAGACCATTGACATTGTGCTCCACATCGTAATAGGTTTGCAATGGTATGTGGGAAAGTATTAAACAACTTTCAGAATTTTGGGGTTAACTATTCATTTAAGTGCATGAAATTCCTTGATCTTTAAATGGTGTTCCTGGCACAAAAGAGTGTTTTGCACAAAATGAGGATGGCAAAACTTCAGTTTGGCGCTTTCATGTGTATTCAAGTTTTACTTCAGTAAGGCAACATCTGAATTCTGGTGGAATCAGACAGCTCGTAGGCTATTAGTTCCAGATGGAACTCTCCTTTTTTGCATAACAGGTAATAGATAAAGAGACAGCACTCCCGAGACTCCTTCTCCTGTTCTGAGATGAAGTAATGCAGGTGACATGTCATCTTGTCAAGTAAGGCTGCTATAATCATTTCAGCTTAAAGCACAGCAGAATCCTTCCAAAAGGAATTTTTCCTTAATTTCCATTTTTTCCCAGTCCAATACAGTCCCAATGAAATGTCAAGACACTGACGCAAAACTATTATTTTCAAAGAGGTATGGCCGAAAAAGATGATGATGACGTGACAGGTGGCAGGTGCTCAATTTATGAGCTTTAAAACACTTCTAAGCCCTCACTGACATTTTTCTGATGCTCTGTCTTTACCTTTTAGTTACCCCTATCTGAACCCGTTAATAGCCCTGTCCCATATTTCATATTTAGGTCATTACGTGAATAAATGACAAAGGTTGTTAACAGAAAGGCACTAACACAATAAAGTTGATTTGTATCAAACGCAGACTTTAAGGTTGAACTTCACTCACCACCAGTACAGAAGTGCGCACCACCTCGGAGACGCTCTGCCGTAACTCAGCGGCGGTGCCCGGCTTACTCAGACCGCGCGTGAACTTGCGTGTCTCGGGCTGAGCCGAAGAGGCCATCGCACCTTGCTTGTGTTTAAAAGCTGAATTCTATGATTACATGTCTATAGACAAAACTGTAAGCAGTCCTGCGAGGAAGTCCTCAGTTGGGACCTGTCCTTCACAACAAGATGCAGCGAAGCATTCCCAGTCACTACAGTAAACAACACCACGGAGTGGGTCATCGGTCCTCTACCAAACTACACACTTCGGATTGTTTTCACAGCGTCGGATGGAAACCTTGTTGCAGTAGTGAGCGACGGTTCCCCGGAGTCCCGCGTCGCTCCGCGCCAGTGTCGCACCGCTGTTCGTGTCAGTGCGTGCTGAAGCTCCCGCGCGAGCAGCAACGCCTTCCCTCGGAAACTCAGCGGAGCCACGGAGCTAAACTGCTTCCATGTAAAAGCATGTGTCATATTGAACTGATGTGTGTTAGTATTTATTCAGTTTAAACGCTATAAAACTTATTAGGCTATGTAATTTAAGACATCACGAAAAGGCAAGTTCTGTTAAACAGCAGAGCAACAGGGAAATAATGGGCAATAGGTTCCATAAAGCCAGACTACTATAAAATACAAAGTATTTTTAATTAACCATATTATAGGTTAACTGTTTACAATACGTTACCTGTTATTTACCTTCGAGGAATAGATTAAAAAAATTATATTTAAATATGAACTTACATTATAGTCTTAACTGTACAGTCATTATAGTAAAGATGTGTCCATAATCTCCGGATTCAATGCAGTACAACGTGTATTATGAGAGAGAATTATGAATACCTTTTAACAGGCTTCATAAAAGGTGCTCCAGTTATTCCACATATAAATCCAAATTTAAAATTTTACAGAGTAATATATATATATATATATATATATAATATAATATACACAGCACACACACATATTATGTAAACAAAAACTTTTATTTTGGATGTAATTAATCGCGATTAATCATTTGACAGAGTGCAGTAGCCTAGTTTAAATAAAAAAATGCATGCACCAATTCTAATGTGTCAAGGTTAAAATAACGTTTTAGCGCGCCGACTAGTGGTGAAACTCTCATATTGCAATTCCAAGTGTTTGATGACAGTGAGATAGATGTCTTTTCATCATAATAAACAGAGACCGTGCAAATGCAAAGCATAATTTAATTTAAATCTGCAAATAACAATACACTTTTACAGTCTGCACCATCTTATACAAATCACAATTTTCAAAAGGTCTCAGCAAGGGGTAATAAAATGATTGACCACGACACTACGATTACAACGATTGTGTTAACAGGAGAATAACATCATACAAACATTCATCCACGCATACATGCACAAGCAAGCACATATTTGTGCATAAACACACTAGGGACGCAGCTGAAAGTATCTTGTGCCAGTTCAGGTAAGGATAATATGGGACTCTGTTTATATGATTATAATAACAGCATCCGATTCATTATCATTGACATGCCAGAGCAGTTTAGTAACATAAGGTTTGATTTCAGACCAGAGCTGCTTGCTTCATGTCATTGTGCATAGCAAAAAAAAGCCACTCTTGTGTGCTGTGCTTTGAAAAAAAGACTATTCTCAGGTTTCTATCCGATTATTCGATCCTTTGCCCTTTGTTGACTTTTTGTTCATCAAATAATCAGAACAGGTAAGTGTATACAAAGATGCACATCCCTATAGGAATAGTTACAAGCATGCAGCACAAAAACCTTTCACACGACAAGACACAAAGACACAGGAACAAACACAAAGAGAACTGATCTTGTGTGCTTAGGCACACTCACTTACACATAGAAAAACAAGTAAATAACAAGTAGGTCCAAAGCATCATTAGACAGTTTAACAGGATCCAGAACAGTGCAGCTTTGTCTTGCGTCTCTGAGTAAAGCTTGTCCAGAAAGCAAGAAGTGTGTCTTCTGCGTTTGATCATATCAGATTTCTCCTTGCTCTCTGTACAGTCCCACCATTTCTAAATATTGTCTTGAGTGTCTGATGCTGATATACATAGTGCCACCACAGTGAAATGTTTTGAATTGCTGTTTCTGTAGTCTGTTGGTTTCTTTCAGACCTCACAACAGCACTTACAATATCCGAACACGGAACTCCAGTTATATTGTCTCATAAATCTCATAGCTGCTGAAACCGTGCATGGCAAAATATTAGAGAATGTAAACATATTCAGCAGGTCTGCATGGGGAAAAAATGAAAGCTTTTATAACCTTACAAATGTAAATAAGTGTTAATTTGCACATATTCTTACCAATGAGTTTTCATGATTTTTATAATTTTATAAAGGTTACACTCACATAGAGAAATGAAGTATTTTAGAGATGAGCATAACTAAGAATTCATTTTAACATTAATCGATTTCTTTCCAGGTCTAGCAATCAAAATTCTCTAACATTTTCCATGACCTTGGGAATGTGATGATTAAGTACACTGGTTTAATATTATCGACCATTTTAAATGGTCAAAATAATTTTGATTTATAAATTCAAGCAGAAAAGTGCAACCAAAAAGTGGCTTCATTAAAAAGAAACATACAAAAACATTAAACTAAAAGATGGCTGCATAGCTCTTTTCAATGTAAAGACTCTTACTGTGCTTACAACTGGGGTTCAATTTAAGACATTTATATGGTCCAGTCCACACTTGTCTCCACAAACTTTAGACTTTGTAGAGCTGTAGAGTTTGATTTGACATTTGTTTTCAAGAGCAAAGTGAGGTTTATGTTCAAAAGTCACAGTCATTGGGATCTGAGAAGCGAGATCCTCCCCGACTACCTAGATTCACGGCAGAGGCTGATTTAGGTCTGCTGGTACCGGCTTGATTCTGGTTCTGACCGTGACGATTGTTGTTGTTGACTTCAGCATCCAGTGTATCTGTGGTGATAACCCAGCTGGCAGGACGCCACTTCTTCAGAGCGTAAGGTGTCTTCACTCGCTTCTTGATTTTATCTCCCGACCCTTCGGTCATGTCACCGACAGACTTGCCATCTGTGGGTAAACCAAGAGATTACAACATAAACGTGATTTCAAAATGTAAAACAATGGGCCTTGTTCATGAAACATGAGAAGAATGTATTTATGTGTAAATTGTTCCAAAACAAAGTCTTTTTTCAAACAATTTACAGAGCAATTCATTTTGCAGTAACACTTTGTTTTAAGGTGTTCTTGTTCCACGTTACATGTACTTACTATTATAATAACAATAAATTATGCATAATAACACGCTAGTACACCCTAACCATATAGTAAGTGCATGTAGTTAATTATTATTACTCCGTACTTAAATGCATAACTGCACTGTAACTTTAGATCATGTTATCATATTTTATTATCATATGTTAATAAGCAATAATTAAATATTAAAGAATTATTATCCACTGTTACAGGAAGCTTGACACATATTCTCAGAGCTCTAAAATAGACAAAAATAAAGCTACATAAAATATATAAGCAGTGTCTTAAAGGCCCAAAAATGTCACAATTCTTCAACTCAATTGATTTTTGTTGCACAAATTCTATTACCTTAGTTTGCCGCGTGAAAGTAAAGCTATTTTCTGTGAGTGTGCAAGACTTCAAATTCAGTCCCCACTGTGCATAAATAACTAGAAGAATAACAAAGTGAGATAAAGCTAGTGGTGCCATGGTTTAAAAAGTTAAAATGCACTAAAAACCCGCTTGTTTATAATTAGGACAATACAAGATAATACGATAAAAATTACTAATATAAAGTAGACTTATGAGCTAAAAATAACTGGATAACTGAAATATGAATAGCTCCAGTTATTCCACATACCCCTTGAAACAAAAACTCTTTTGTTCTGCAAAAAAAGTACATATTTTGCATTCAAAAGCACATTTAGTTTGAAAGCATTGATACTCACCTAGTAATGGCAGTGTGGTGATGGACAGATCGAGTGAGTTGGGTCTCTCAGGTCTGCGCACGCGGTTTTGTCTGAGCAGGGCCTCTCCTTGTGTCTGAGCTTGGGGTTGTGCCTGTGGAGGAACCACGGTTGGGGCAGGACACGGGTCGGCCAGCGCGACAGGCTCCACGGTAGGAGCTGATGGAGCATCTCCTGTTGGACCAACATTCTCACTGTTCTCTCCTCCCTCTCCTCCACCCTCAGTGTCTCCCTCACCCTCTCCCTCGCCATTGTTGTTATTGCTGTTGTTGTTGTTCGCATTGTCAGGATGTGCCTCTCTTCTCAGAAGAGGCTCTTGCTCGTCAGGGCTAGTGTTCAAGAGGCCAAAGGTCAAGTCCTCTGAACTCATGGCGCCCTTCCAACGGACATCAGTGGCACTGGCTGCACTTCCTGCTGACTCAGGTGCTGCTCCGTTCGCATATTTACTCACTGCTGCTGCCGCAGCATCATTGTTGGCAACGGTAACTGGCCTGGCCTCATGTGCCGCTCTGACCGCACTGGCTTTAGCCACACCCATCTCGACTTTCTTAAGATTTGACTTTCCAAGCTTCCCAAACTTCATCCGCAGTGATGAAGATGACAAGGCGGGTGTTTTCCCAGAAGGCTTAACATGGAGACTTAGGCTACTTGGCCTCTTAGGAACATTCTGCTGCTTAGGTAGGATGGTTATAGGGGTGTCAGTTAGCCGACCAGAACCCTGTGACCCTGAAACCTCAGAAGCCATCTTCATGAGGGGGTAGAACGGGCCACGTGAGATGGATGTTTCTGGAGAGCAGAACTGCTTCTGCGAATGCTCCATCAGGCTCTCATCAGAGCTCTCTCTCAAGTTCCTCTGGACTTCACTTGGGTCCAGTTTAGGTATCTCCAGGTCTTCCTGGGTCAGCTGAGCACAGGGAGGGATGCTGTTGCCCACTGGTGGAGGCTGTGTGGCATTGTAGGAATCTGAGACAGGAGTAGGGGAGGAGCTTTCTGTCCCGGACTGTCGTGATTGGGCCTGCTGCCACTCATAGTTTATGCAGTTCCTGTTCTTCTCTACAGGGTTAGACCCTCCCACCGAGGGTGGGTCCATTGAGGTGTCATTGTGGAGGGGTTTATCAGCGCCCTCATGGTCTTCAGCGTTTGTAGATGAGTGTTCAAGGAAAGAACCCACCTTAGGCATCTGTCTTCCAGCAGAGAAGTTCCTAGAAAAGTTAAGTTGATATAAGAATCACTTACTGTAAGATAAAGGCCTTCATAGACTTATGCACACCGCAAATGACAACAAATAGACCATGATTTGTGACAGTTTGTGCTAATTAATTATTAAGTATCAGGAGTTCTACAGACTTTATCTGGGACTAACTAAGGGTGTGCATTGTGCAATATTAATTAATAATTACCTGCATGTGGCTGAATTAATTGTTTCATTGCATTGTTGAAGTTGGATTATGTAGCAAGTACTGGTTATTTACTGCTTGTGGTCATACAGTACAGTAATGAGGTTGTTCAATCAGTGATTGCTGATTATCTACAGTTGTGAATGGTAAGTAATTACTGGTTACTGATTACCCGAAGTTGTATGTGTTATTTATTACCTGTGGGTGTACAATAATTGCTGGTTATTGATTACCTGTAGTTGTATTTGTTATTTATTACCTGTGGTTGTACAATAATTACTGGTTATTGATTACCTGTAGTTGTATTTGTTATTTATTACCTTTGGTTGTACAATAATTACTGGTTATTGATTACCTGTAGTTGTATTTGTTATTTATTACCTGTGGTTGTACAATAATTGCTGGTTATTGATTACCTGTAGTTGTATGTGTTATTTATTACCTGTGGTTGTACAATAATTACTGGTTATTGATTACCTGTAGTTGTATCTGTTATTTATTACCTGTGGTTGTACAATAATTGCTGGTTATTGATTACCTGTAGTTGTATTTGTTATTTATTACCTTTGGTTGTACAATAATTACTGGTTATTGATTACCTGTAGTTGTATTTGTTATTTATTATCTGTGGTTGTACAATAATTACTGGTTATTGATTACCTGTGGTTGTACAGTAAGTGGTCAGTAATTAATGGTTATTGATTACCTGTGATTGTATGGTAAATATTGGTTATTGATTACCTGTGGTTGTACGGTAAGTGGGCACTAATTATTGTTTTTTGATTACCTGTGAATGTATGGTAAATATTGGTTATTGATTACCTGTGGTTGCACACTGAGTGGTCAGTAATTATTGGTTATTGGTTATCTGTGCTTATACAGTCAGTGGTCAATAATTATTGTTTTTTGATTACCTGTGACTGTATGGTAAATACTGGTTATTGATTACCTGTGGTTAAACAGTGCAGTACTGGGGTTGAGAGCAGGACTGGCTGATTTTTCCCTGTCCCAGATAAGGAGCAGTTCAGAAAGTCTCTCCTCTGCACACTGAGCCGTCAGTCGGGCTTCAGCATCCTGATCCCAGCAGTCTTCCATTGTTTCTTTCAAAGAGTGCACCGTCTGCAGATATACACAGGCACATACATCAACATCAACAAATCTATTTTAGTCCACTGAGAGCTGATAAGTTGCATTTGAATGTGTTAACATCTTAATTTCTCACCAGACTATTCTCTTTCCAGGCCTCTGGGAATTTGGGTCTTTCTTTTTCTCGGGACACAAGTGCCTGCATGTCTTCTATGGTAGGGTGATTACCCACCTCTACCTGAAATGCCATCTGAAAAGCTGGAACTGTCTCACCTAGTGCAAGAGAAGATTTTTACTGAGTACAAACAGCAGCTGTGAAATGGAAAGATTTTCATGTGTACATGTGTGTGTGGTACCTGGGAAGAGGTCCGCACACCGCATGAAGGTCTCCCAGTAAAGCAGACCCAGTGCATAAACATCCACTTGTTTCAGTGCTGACTCACAATCTCTTAGATTGACTGCACCTTCTAACACTTCTGGAGCCATGTATCGCACTGTACCCACCTATTGAGTGAGATGAAGGGGTAAAACATATGATTAGTCTGAGGTATTATTGTCCAAAACACTGGTCTGCTGTAGATTTTGTTGGGTTGGATCAGACTGGACCATGCTAAATTGCTGTTTGCTGACCTCACTGATGGCACTGTTGTCCTCTTCTCCGTGCCCAGGCGGTCTCTTTCCCGTCAGAATCATGGAAAGTCCAAAATCACTGATCACACATGAGCCATCTGTCTTCACCAGCACATTCCTACTGTTCAGATCCCGGTGGGATACGGCCGGTTTATACACATCTAACAATGAGAACAAGAGAGGGAAGGAACAGAGAGATTGAAGGAGGGGGATGAGAGATGAGACGAGAGAAAAATTACATTATCATCACCGCTAGAGAGCACTAGGACCCACTTGTGTCTCCAGAAATAACCTATGTAACAGGGATTTTTATCAATGTGACTGGTCCAGTTAGGCACAAGCACTTAAAACACTTTAAAAAAATTTTTTTGAGTGGCTTATGTTTGTTTCCTCTGTTTTACAAAAGCCACTTAAATATATAATTTAAAAAATGACAATTTTATTACATGTTTATTTTATCATTTAATTTTTTATGTGTTTTATCAGTAAATAATTGAATTTATTTACTGATTACTAAAATGGGTATATAGGTCATTAAACCCTACGCTATCTTCAGAAATGAATATCTGTTTGAAAACCAATATTGGTTTGGAAGTGGCCCATCCGAACAGATTTTAGAACCACATTGTTATATAATAATGCTGTGTATGAGAGCATATATGAGTGTGTTTGAAGTTTGGCCAGTTTCTGAGTTAAAAAAAGGATCTGTCATTATATATCAGGATGACTGCACTGAAGATGAAGACTCTTTAGTCTCTCTTTCTGTCGTAGTCTTTATGCCTTTCATTTCCATGGATTTTTTTTTTTTTACTAAATAAAATCTGAACACTTTTAGAGCCTTTCACACTAAAACAAAGACAAAGAGAAAGTAAAAAAATCACTGTGAATTACGCCCCAACGCTACCTTCCTGCTTTCTCAGACTGAAGCTATAAATAAAGCACACACACCCACTCTCACATCCATGCTCCATGCTTAAAATATAAAAGTGTTTTTTAAATAGTTGACAACTTTGATCTGTTTTAGAGCTTGACAGCCTGAGATCCAAGTAAAACAAAATGGTAGAAAGCTCCTATGCTCAAGCAGGCTGTATTTAATTGATCAAAAATAGAGTAAAAACAATAAAATTGTGAAAAATGTATACAATTGAAAATAACTGCTTTCTATATTTCTATATTGATATATTATGAATAAAAATATTTAGCCACCATTACTCTGGTAATCTAGTTGTGCTGTCTAATATTTTTTTATAAACTGTGCTATTTTTTCAGGATTGTTTGATGAATTAAACGTTTTTAAAAATAGAAATGTAACATTATAAATGTCTTTACTTTTGCATTTGATCAATGTAATGTGTGCTTGCTGCATTATAATATTAATATCTTTCCCCAAAAATTCTTAATGGCCCTAAACCTTTGAATAGTAGTGTACTGTATATCATAACTGTATGAAAAAGAGTAGCCACTATAGTCATCAGAATTCAGCTTTTGTATTTAACAGAACTCTTTGGACTAACAGAACTTTGGAACGACAATTGTCTGAAATCTGAATTTATTTGTTATTGTGCGTCTCACCCCCTCTCTGTATCTCTGTGTGCAGGTAGGCCAACCCTCTGGTGACAGACAGAGCCAAACGACAGCAGCTCAGCCAGTCCACAGTCCGCCCGCACAGATACGTGCACAGAGAGCCCTGGGAAAAACAGAGGGAGTACTCTATTCAGAGGAAATCATCTGCAAAGTACAGGGAGGAGCGCACAGGAAAAACGTGGCGGGGGGACGAGGGGAAGAGGAGGGAGAAGCGAGGGAGGATGAGATTTAACCACAGAGCAAAAAAGAAAAGCGGTTCTGTATCTCAAAATTACAGGAGTAGCACAATTAATGCACTCCTGCCTTACCTCAGGGATGCCTCCTGTCACTGTGGCAACCTGGCTTGAGGTTAGCCCACAGGAAGTACAGGCTGAAAGCCCACGGTTATGAATAATTGAAAACTTCTCAGCTCAGTCAATAATCTCTCTCTTCCTCCATAATATCAAGAGAGTGTGTTGTGGGTGTGAGTATGTGGCGAGAGGTAAAATGAGGATATTCTGCTAAACTGTAACCTTTTCCTTGTTCCAGAGGATGAAAAAGGCAAAACTGAAGGAAGAGAATAAGCGGGTTTAAGATATCGCATTACACTTGCGGGATGCTGTTACCACAAGATCAAACATGACATCAGATCCCTCGGGTCTCTAAATATAACCACAAAATAAATGCGTGCGCTTGCACTTTTGGAGCAGTGTTGTTGAGAAGAAGGAATGTGAGAGAGAGAAAAAACAGAAACAGACTGAGAAATGGCTGGGAGGAAAAGAATAAGCAATCTGGAATTAGATTAGAGTTTGCACTTCCTCAGTGTTCTTGAGATACTCACATACGGGTAAAACTCCAGCAAGAGGAGAAACTCTGTCCGGCCTTCTGTACCGACACGTTCCTCGCTCTCTAAGAAGCGCGCTACATTCTCATGATCCAAGAGGAGGCGATAAATCATACGCTCATTAGTAAACTGCTGCCGGTTAGCAGAAACAAAAACTTTCACTGCCAATGACCGGTCCTCCAGTGAACCGTGATATACTGTTCCATACCGGCCCCGGCCAATCAGCTGTGAGGAAAAGAAAGAAATATTGCACTGTTCAAATCCTTGGTGTCAGTGAGATTTTTTTATATTTTTGTCTCTTCTGCTCACCAAAGAAATACTGTTAAACATTAACATTATAAAATATTATTACAATATAAAATAACTGTTTCCTATTTTAACAGGTTTTAAAGTGTAATTTATTCCTGTGTTGATCCTCCAGAAATCATTTTAATATGCTGATTTCTGGCTGAAGAAACATTTCTTATTATCGCTGTTGAAAATAGCTGTGCTGTCTTTAAAGGTTTACTTTAAAGTTAAACTTGAAAGTTTTTGTAAAAATAATAAATTTTTTCAGGATTATATGATGAATATAATGTTAAATAGAATTATTTTGTGAATTGTCATTACAAATGCCATTACTTTCACTTTAATATTTACAACAGGACTATGGGTCTCCTGGTTGTTTTAAAGCAGATGTAATTTTTTTTTATATACATTATATATTATAATATGAAATTATATATTATTTTATTATAGTATCACTGCGCTACATGATTTTTAAACAAATCAAACATTTTACAATTTATTTTTACACAGCTTAAGGCGGAAAAAAGAATTAGGCTGTGATTGATCACCTCCAGCAGTACTAGGTTGTCTAAATCCAGAGAAGGTGGGGAAAGTGCAGTCTCCATAATATCCAGGGTATGCAGAGAGTGTTTACTGCGTCCTGAAATACACATAGGTATATAAATCCTCATGCACATAGGTTAATTTCATTAGCAGGATTGAATCACACATGAAAAGCATCATAACATCACTATAGCAACGCACCTCTTAGGACGCGGTAGCCGAAAAAAAGCAGAATGACAAGGACAGCAACCATGAACACAGTTGCTAATGCTGCAACTATGGCTTCCTCTCTGTAAAGATGGCGGGAATCTTGAAGGATAAAAAAGACAAAACGTTAGATCATGGATCAGGTAATGAACTAGGATTTTCAAATATTCATTATATTAATCAATATTAATAATGCAATTACAAATAATTAAAATAATTTTTTTCAAGTCATTTTTACTTACTGTTAGTGCAAACACAATCTTTCACTCAAACTCATTTGTTTTTCGTTTGCTGAACACTCTCTGTATGTCTTTTAACCACACACACACACACACACACACACAAAAACACACAAATACACTCACGTAGAGGCTGTACGGTGGTGGGGGAAGGAGGTGGGAAGTCCTCAGTAAAGTTCAGGTTGCACATGTCTTTTTTGCAGCAGCAGAATCGAAGCGTTCCATTCTTGGCCATTGATGGTGGGCTGGTCACCGTGCAGCGGTCATAGCACTCCTGATGTTTACCTGTCCAGCAACCTGTTTTAAACGGAATAAATCAAGGTGAGACTGACTGTAAAGTGATTTGTGTGTGAACACGAGGAATGTATTTACATACCTTGCTTCTCCAGCAGAATTTCATTGTTCTTTTTCACCCAGAGTCCAAAGCAGTGAACTCCATGATCACAGCGAATGGTGGAGTTCTCAACAAAGACACGCCCCTCTCCATGTGGCTTTTCTGTGAACGCACACTCCCTCTGCTCACTCTGTGCAGCTAAAAAGTCAGAGGTAGATATTCCAAAATATAAGTACTGTAAATATTCTAATTTTCATATTTTTCTAATATAACATTATAAAAAATGTAAAAAATTTACTGATTGGATGAGCCTTGTTCAAAGCCAATGTATTCAAAAAATGAAATGACCTCTCTCTCATATAAATATATATATAGGCCTAAATGTATACTGTATATGATCATCTTCTTCATGGCAGCTTGGTGCATTAATATAAATTTTACAGTACAAACAAGCCTATAAAACAAAAGTTACAAAAGTTATTCAGTCTAGAACAATGAGAGATTTTCTCTCTTTTGTTGTTTGATTCTCTTGAATTTCAAAGAGCAGGAATATTAGACTGCTGTCACTTTAAGAGCTGCCCTGATCCAGTATTTTGTCACATGTGTTTTCTTTCTTAGCTGTTTGCTCTCACTTAAGACCTAAATTACTGGGTTTATGAGGATACTTGCAAAGATGGGAATTTTGACACATACAAGTATGTGTATTTATCTGTTCAAGCCCTATAAAGTGGCAAAAATGACATAAAAAAAAACATTTCCCTGCTGAAAAAAAATATATATAGATCCCATCACAGAATTTGTAATGGTTTTACTGGCTATAGTGGTTATTGTGATAGTTTTAATGAAAACTGTAATGGTGGCTCTTGGTCTCTGCTGGTAATTGGTCGCATTCTATAACGATGGCTTGTTAAAACCACTAAATCCTAATGTAATATGTCCCAAAACACACTACAGGAAACCATTTTTAATGGTTTTAATGGTTAAAAGATGGTTTGTAATCTTTGTAATGGTATCTATAGTGGTTTTAATGGTTAAAAGATGGTTTGTAATCTTTGAAAGGGTATCTATAGTGGAAACCATTAGAATTTTTGTGATTTGTTTCTATTGTTTTTTCAGCAGGGTTCTACATAAGGTCTATATGAAGACCGGTCTTACTACATGATGGATTCTGTCTGGGTCTAAAGGGGGGTTATTATGATATCTTAACAGGTGCTCAGTACAATCTAGCAAGTAGCAGAGAATTAAAAACTGGGTATGGTTGTTACTGGTGTTCTTCTGTGGCCAGTTGTTTTGAGAAAGCCATATCTTAGTCAGACAGGCTTTGTGAGAAGCAAACTTATGCGGGTAGTGCATGATGATTGTTTTTTCTTAAGGGCTGCAGTTTAAAGACACTATCAGTGAGGAATGCAGATGACAAGTATCCTGGAAGGGAGCTCAGCTTTGGGAGATTATGTCCAAGGTCATCCTTAGCTATGATGTCCATAAAGGCACGTCTCTCTCCCCTCCCACTCTCTTCTCTGCTCATGGTCTGCTTGTGGAGGAGGATGTGAATGTTTTCTGATAGCAACACAACTGAGCAGTTACCCAGGGGGCTTTATTCTACTAAACCTACACACTAACCCTGAGAGTGCGTGCAAAGACACACACAAACACATCACATGTACATGCACACACTCATGGATATATATAAACACGTTTTTCAGGTATTATTAATGTATGTTCACACTAAATACATACATATACTGTAGTAAGTTTTAAAAAGCATTTTTAATTTTACTGTTCTGAAAGTCAATGGCCATATATTGTCCACAAATATTGACTAATTATATTGAGTAATTTTATCAATTTTAAATAAAATGTGAGAATTCTCATGCATTAAAATCATGAACTGTGAAAAACTTTTCAATACCGACAATATCGACTTAACACTCATCACACTCATGTTCTGCCGAACTTATATTAATTTCCTTCTTCTGTGAAAACATAAAAGATGTTTTTTCCATATAATGGGTTTTTGGTTCCCATTATATGGATAAAAAAAATACAATGGAAGTCAATGAGAAACTGTTGGGTTACAAACATTCATCTTTTCTGTTCCGCAGTAATAGAAAGCCATAAATGCTCAGAATAAAAGGAACAAAAACTGTCACTAGGGTGGTACTAGGGTGATACCTACTCACGGGTAGATCTTTTATTTGTATGATTATATTGCTATATTGGGAGTTAGGACATGTGGATGGATTTATTTCTGGGAGATGGATGGATTTTGGTATGCTATCCTACTCTTCTACAGCTGGGTGGATGATAGGAAACTATTGAGGAAACCATATTCAAGTAATTGTTTCCCTTTTCTCCTTACAATGGCACAACCAGGACATTTAGGTGATTTTCATTTTTGAAGAAGTCAGAGAAGATGTTTATCTCCTTTGGCTCCTGAAGTTAAGAACATACTGCAGTTACATGGGATTCTTCGACTCAGATCTCGCCCAAGGGAGAAGAAAGCTGGGAGAAACTATATTCGTTCAATATGTACAATTGTTGGAAATCACCCTACTTCTTGTGGAACTGCTGTGGATATTAAAAGACAGCCAACTGGGCAAAGAAAATTTTTATCTGACTGTTGTTATCAATCTAAAAATTTAATTAATATCAAGATAAACCAACACAAGTTAATACTATCTATGCCTGGTTTTCTCCTTTCTAAAGTGCATTCTTTACGTCACAAATGTGACGAGCTGCACAGTGTAGCACTGAATAATAACTCAACAGTTGTCGCCGTTTCAGAGACTTGGTTAAATGATAATCTGGTATCCCAGATTCAACTGTAATTTTTCATGGATATACAATACATCGGCGGGATCGCAAGGGGGGTGGGGGAGAAGGAGTAGCCTTGTATGCTTGTAACACCATCAAACTAATTTGACTGACAAATATAATATATAAGAGAAAGAGCATGAAGCTTTGTGGGTCTGGTTACATCCCAGTCGTCTTCCTCAAAGTTTAAGTTGTATTATTGCTGCTGTGCTATATTTACCACCACGCTCTTCTGCATCAGCCCAACCTGATTTACTAATCTCAAAGTATTAGGATAGTTGTCTCAGATATATTGAATATAACTATCAGCAGGTTGCAATTGTCATACTTGGTGATACAAATAAGTACAATTCTGAATCCATCTGCAGCAGACATGGTCTGAAATAAATTGTGGCTGGAGCAACAAGGAAGGCTAGTCAACTAGACTACATATTTACCAAAATTTCCTCCATGTAGTATTGGCTCTTCTGACCATCAGACTTTCTTGATAAATGCAGGAAACTGGCCCACCAAGCCTATTAAACATATGTTTTGCAGAAAATGTAGCCCTGAGACAATCAGGGATCTGGTCCTCCTTATGAACACTGATTTTTCTCACATTCATGAAGCTATGGATCCTGAGGCTAAGGTTGGTGTCTTTATTCCACTATTATATCTATCTTGGATAATACAGTTCCATTAAAAAAGTCTCTACCACAAACACAGATAAGCCTGGGATGACTGTTTAAATTAAAGATCTGATAAAAGATAGGCAGTATGCTTTTTGTTCTGGTGACAAAACCTCTTATAGAAAGTTTAAATCAATCATTGCCAAAAAAATCAAGAACACAAAGAAACAATATTTCCAGCACGAGGTGGAGGTACTGCGATGCTCTAAGCCAAAACAATGGTTTAAGTCAGTGAAGAATTTAATGGGGATGGAAGGAGATAAGAGTAACTTGGTGTCTCAGGATCAAAACATATGCAATGTGAGACACTCTGGCTAGGCACCTTGCTTCTGTGTGGAATTATGCGAGCCATATTTCTTTGTCTGAGGAAGAATTTACCTGCAAATTGCCAAATTGTAGTGTACCTCCTCTTGAGTATTGGACAAGTTATTATTAGACTCCGTAAAGTGAATGCAGCCAAGTGCAAGTTAAAAATTCCTCCTTGGGTGCTAAAGATATTTCATGAAGAGTTGGCACCGGTGTTATGTGACATCTTCAATACATGCATCCAGAATAACATTTTTCCACAACAATGGAAGGAGGCTATAAGTCAAAGCTGTTCCTAAAAAAGCAAAGCCTAGTTTTCCAGCAGATTATCGCCAGATCTCACTACTCGGCTGTGTTGGAAAAGTGTTTGAAGGAATCCTCAGAGATCCCATTCTGGAGGATACAGTTACTAAGATCGAACCATCACAACCATGGCTTTATGAAGAACAGATCAACTGACACTGCCTTGATTGAAATTCTGCAGCACTGGAATGAAGCACTTAACAGCTCCCCTAAAATGGATATACACGCTGTTTTCATTGATTTCACTCGAGCTTTAGACACAATTGAACATTGTCAACTGCTACACTCCTTGGGTGACTTGCATGTTAGACGACCCCTTTGGCTTGTTGTAAGGAGCTATCTGAGTAACAGAGAGCAGAGGGTGAAGTGGGGCTCATGTCATGTGTGTCTAACTCCTTTCCAGTTCCAGCTGGTGGTCCTCAAGGAGAACTTCTATCCCCTCTGCTTTTTGTGATATGAATAAATAGCCTGGATTCATATTTGCCTCCTTCGGTAATACCTATGAATATGCTGATGATCTAACAATCACAGAGTTTGTAATGGGATCTTTACCTGGACTCACTCAGAAGGCCTTGGACTCTGTAGTGGAATGGTGATAGGAATTTAAATAGTCAATGAATGGAGTTAAGACTATGGACATGGTAATTAGTGCCAGGAGAGAGGACAACATTCCCTCCCTTCCCTCACCTTTAAATTGCTTGGAGTTCAAATATCCTCTGACTTGTCATGGGATGCCCACATTAAGTACATGATTTCGAAGGTGCATCCAAGAATATATTATCTTTGCACTGCAAAAAAAGCGGGTCTTCCTTGTGATGATTTAGTGCAAGTATATTTGACTTTTATATGGCCAGTTCTCAAATATGGTAGCCCAGTATGGGGTGGTCTACCTAAAGGTCTCTCTGAGGAGTTAAAGAGGATTCAAAAGCGATGCTGTCGAATAGGCATATGTAGCCACCATACATACTCCTACTAAAATACTCAAAGACAATTCATTACCGTTGCATTTTTTCCTGCCTATGGCTCCAACACCAACTTATTCTCTTTCTACGGCACAAGATATCTTTTGTATCCAGGAGCCAAACTAAATGCCATAAACTCTCCATTATTCCATTGCTTCAAATTTGTTGTATGGATAACTTACAGGTCCTTGATTAGGATGCCTTTTCTGTGAATCTGTGTTAGTCATATATACTATTTTTTAGTTTTAGTTTATTTTTTATTTTATTATTAAGCTAGAATTTATTTATTTTATACTAAGTAATGATTGTCTTGGAGTATTTGTATGTTTGACACATTTCAGAGTTTTGTGCTCCAATACCCTATCATGTCAAACTTTAAACAAAACTAGACAAAACTAAACTAAAGGTGCAATTATGTAACATTTAAATACCTGTATTAAGGCTGTGCAAAAAATTGAATGCATCAGTAAAGATGCTCCTGTAATTAGAAGTATATCTCCAGCACTTGCATTCAGATCAGGGTTGCCAGGTTTTCACAACAAATCCTGCCCAGTTGCTTCTAGTCCAAAACTAGCCCAATTGCGTTTCCGGGAGGTTCCCCGATAAAGATTGCTTCCCGGGGTTAAAATATGCATTTTTTGGAAGGGTTGCCCTGGTAAAATTCGCATTTTAGGGGCTAAATATCACGTTATTGGTATTGGGGTTGCTTTAAACCGTGGACATGAAAAACAATCACAGACTTGGCAACACTGGTTCAGGTGGAGCGGCAGTCACTACACAAGAGCCGTAGTCTACCGACAACTAACACAAAATCGCTTTCAAAATCGACAAAGAATCGCCTGCGATTTTAACATTGATTTTGTGTAGATTGTCAGTGAATTGCGGCTCGGTGTAGTAAATGCCAACCGGTGTTGCCAAGTCTGTGGTTGTTTTTCATGTCCTCCGCGGGTCAAAGTGACCCCAATACAAATAACGTGATATTTAGCCCCTAAAATGCAAATTTTACCAAGGCAACCCTGCTAAAAAACTTATATTTTAACCCCGGGAAGCAATTTTTTATCGGGGAACCTTCCGGAAGCGCGATTGCGCCAGTTTTGGACTAGTTTTGAGAAGCAACTGGGCAGGATTTGTTGTGAAAACCTGGCAACTCTGATCTGAACGCATGTGCTGGAGATATACTTCTAATTACAGGAGCGTCTTTACTGATGAGATGTGCATGAAAATTGCATTCGAGGTTTGGAATGACATCTATGGGAGTCTAACTGTTGGAAAAATATCTTGAAATATCCTGCAGTGCAACAACACTGTCATGTGGTGTGACATGCCCTCTAAAAAAAATGCTGGGTTGTTTCAACCCAACTTTTGGGTCAAAAATTTAATGTCAAAATGTATCCCAAAAGCTGGGATAGTTGATATTTGACTCAAAGTTGGGTTGAAACAACCCAGCCTTTTTAGACTGAAGAAACTGTTTAGAATACTCTATTAAAGCACTTTTCTAATTGTATTATTGCATTGTATACAACTCTATTATGATTGTGATTTGTCATGTTGGATAAAAGTATTGGCTTTTAAATAAGTATCAACAAGAAAAAGACCTTAGAGTTTACAGCGTGCATTTTCCTTATACATATACACAATCTAAAATATTGATATTTAAAAAAATAATGTGCAGATGCATACATTACTATTTGTAATTAACATACACATTACTCTGTGAATCTAAAAGCTTAATTCAGTTTCATCATACAATCAGCCAATGGTGGTTTCTGACACTGGCTGACATATCAACCTAATGAGCATTCAGCCAATGGGAAGCTCTGACACAGGTTGACATATCGAGATAATGAATGTGGTCTGTTCATCCATCTCTGTATTCAAGTGACAAGCACGCTGGGGAGGAAGAGTGTGCATATAATGTATGTGTATTCACAAAGATGACTGTTTCTGACAGGGTAAGTAGAGAATAATGAAGACACTATCCAGCATACAGAAAAAAGTAAGAAAGGAAAAGTGAGAAAAATAAAATAAAATAATAATAATAAAAAAAATATATATATATATATTATGCCTTAAAAACATTTCATTGTCGCATTAAATTAAATACAAGAACTCTTGCTTTCCTGTAGCTGAGCTCCATGCCAGCATTGTACTGCCTCCTCACCAAAAGCTGCAAAATATTATTAAATTATAACTCGGGCAACCTGATACCCCTGCAATCCAGTTTATGAAGCACTTCAGTAGCATAACTGCAAACAAAATCCAACTCAGTGAAGTGGATAATTCATGACTCTCCACTTCTTCCAGCACTACAAAGCACAGCAATGTGCTCACGACCTACATACTGATTCACATCTAATGCTTCCAGCCAAGAAACCCTCCCTTCCCTTTCCTCCAATCTGTCCATCCAGCCATCCTTTCACCCAGCTGCTCTGCCTAACCGTTTGAATACACTAAAATACTTACAAGATAAGAAATATTTATGTGCGTGAGAGAGAAAGTGTGAGTCAGAGGTGAATAGGAGTCATTCACCATTGTCCTGTAAGAATGCATCCTGTATGAAATGAGCAAATGTTTTATCCCCTAAAGCAAAAGTTCACCCAAAAATTGAAGTGTCGTGAATACTTATTCAAATTCAACAATGGCACCATAAAATCAGTCCTTATAACTCCTGTGCTATAATCCAAATGGGTGACACTTTATTTTTCAGTGCCCTTGTTAAACGTACCTACTATAGTAATTAGTAAAATAAATTATGCATGCTAATTAATCATTAATTCATAATAATCACTACTTATTTGTGCACTGTAAAAAAGAAATTTGTGACATTTACGGTAAAATACTTGTAAACCAACATATTGAATCCTTATATCTGTTATGAACCAAGGTAATGCACTGATAACCACCAAAAACTGGTGGTGATGAGAAAGTCATGTGACGAACCAAAGCAAATCACAAACAGATTTCTACGAGCTGAGGAGGGCAATACTTATATATTAGGGGTGTAACGGTACGTGTATTCATACCGTACCATTTTGGTTCAAGGCTCTCGGTACGGTGCACGTGTGTACCGAATGAATGAATGCAATATTTTGTATGCGGAACATAGGTGTTTCCAAACGAACATATTAAGTGGGCAAAGTCTCTGCATTCAGCGCAAATCCCGCCCTGAAGCTGATTCTAAGGGCGGTGACACACTGGCTGCATGGCGTAAGCGTATTTAAATATGAGCAGGACTACAAGCTGGGATTGGTAATGCTGCACTGTAATCAATTATTTTTTTATATTTTTCATTATATTTTATTATATGACATTGGTTTGAGACTGAGAGTACTTTATTTAGTGGAGAACTTTGCAGCAGTATTTTATTTCTTTCTTCTTTTTTTTTTCTTTTTTTTATATATTTTATTAAAAAGTATTTAAAAAAACAAATTGTAAAAAAAAAAGTTTATAGTAATAAACAACCTGCAGTTTAATGTTTACTTTTCTTTACCTTACTGTACCGATTACACCCCTATTATAAATAGAAATTGCACAGTGTCATTCACACAAACACTAAATCTCATCATGGTGACACACGACACTGAAATAATGCATTAAAACATTAATTTAACAACATTAGCTATAAGATTAAACCTTAATGTACACAACTGATAAGAAAAAAACATCAAATATGAAGTGTCATGCAGGGAATTCTGAGAGTGTCAAATTATGGTCACTGTAAATTATACTGTGACTTTTTCTTTTTCACTTCCAAAAAACATTTTTAACAGTATTTTACTGTAAAATTACATTAACTATAATTCACCGTAAAAAGTGCATTAAATTTTCCCCCGAAACAGTTCCGAAATTAAATGTCCAGCGGGTTGCACTTAGAGTTTAATGTTTGTGACCTACACTAAACCTAACCATTTGTTAGGTAAAAACAAACATGATATTATAAAAATAAAAATGCATTTGCTGAAGCAACCATGCCATTTTAGATCTTCTGCATGTCTTTGAGCACTTTTATTGTCACTCTTGTTTCACAAGAATTGTATCTGAATGCAAACCAAGCAAGTTTATTTACTACAGGAAAGCCATAAATACGGAGCTGGTTATGTGATGCAAACACCAAAATGTATTAGTTTACAAATCATGCACTATGTGTTAAATATTGTGCAACTGCACAAAAATATGTCTTTATTAATCAGTAATCTGCCCCATGATAATTTGTGAGAAGGAATAAAACTTATTGGTTTTTACTGCCTCCAGTTTTCATTTCAGCTGGAAACATTTTAAATTTTCTTTAGTTTAGAGACTTAATCTGTAATCTTGTAATGATACCTTCAGCAAATATAAAAAATATATTTTTCATACTGTTTATTATAATACCGTGATGCCTACATTCATAACATTTAACAGTTCAAATGGTTAATTTTAGCTTTTAATTTTTAATTTAGAAGTAATTTTTAAATTAGAAGGGGAAGTCGTGGCCTAATGGTTAGAGGGTTGGACTCCCAATCGAAGGGTTGTGAGTTCGAGTCTCGGGCCGGACGGAATTGTGGGTGGGGGTAGTGCATGAACAGCTCTCTCTCCACCTTCAATACCATGACTTAGGTGCCCTTGAGCAAGGCATCGAACCCCCAACTGCTCCCCGGGCGCCGCAGCATAAATGGCTGCCCACTGCTCTGGGTGTGTGCTCACAGTGTGTGTGTGTTCACTGCTCTGTGTGTGTGCATTTCGGATGGGTTAAATGCAGAGCACAAATTCTGAGTATGGGTCACCATACTTGGCTGAATGTCACTTTCACTTTCACTAATAGTATAGAGTTTAATATCTGCCATATTCAATTATCAACCATACCTTACAAATAATTGGCTGAGCAATATCAGACAGAATTTTTATATTTCAATTGTCAATTTAATTTCAATTCAATTGAATTTTTAATACCCTATCACTTTGTTCCTCATGCAAATTTATGATATGAGATTTGAAGATTTGGAATATAGTGCGCAAATCATATGGACTACACTAAAATCCTTTTTTGGAGAGCTTTGTGTTTACTTCACAGAATGGCTATAAAAAGGAATTGTATTCTTTTTCCACTAGGTTGACTTTTGGCTCCACTAAACATACAGACAAGCCAATAATCTGTTTGACTGATCATCCACTTTCCAATAAAGAACTCTGATATTCTGCAGAAGATTTCCCTGTTTAACGAAAAAAGAAAAGCACATGAATTATGAGCAAACTTTAAAACACCGAACCACTTTCACTTATATTGTGCATTCTAAAAAGCAAATCTCTCTGTGTTTATCTTTACCATTTCAATCAGTCCGATTTCAAGGCAAGGAACAGAATGAAAAGGAGCTGTTTTTGTTTCAAATGTGTCACTGCTGGGTCTGCTTAACATACAAAAAGACTTATTTGTTTGACTGATCAATTTTTCAAATCAAAACTTTTACATTCTTTTAAAGAACACTCTTATTTCACAGAAAATAAATAAAAAATAACATGCAGTTGGAATGAGATTAGAGTAGAGAGTAAATAATGTCAAATTGTTCATTCTGGACTGAAATCTTCCTTTAAATCTTGGTATGTAGACAAAGCACAGATAAACCACCTTTATAAACATACTACAGAGAGTACAGAACAAATCAGAACTACACAATTGAAAGGGCATTGTCTTAGTGCTTCTCAACTCGCAATCAAATACACAACCTTCCCTACCCCAACATGACACTTACTGTCCTGCTGGGGATTTATCATTTCTAATGTATGGTGGTTAAAAACGCATGCATTCACAAAACAACATGATAAACCAAGACAATTCCACACTATGGAATGCAGTGAATATTTAAGGAAGCACACAAAAGAAGAGTAAAGAGGAGGAAATTGCACACACACACAAACTGTCAAAAGTGGAAAAATGCTCCAGGTCAAAATGAAACAAGGCAAAGCTGGAAATCAGAGGGTGTTTTCACAATAACTTTGTTTCAAGGGGAATTTTAAGATTTTATAAATTTATAAAATATTAAATTTCAGAAATTTCAAATATTAAATACGTTTTTACAGGTAAATTAATGTATTATTTTACATTCTGTTTGCATATTTTTTTATGATTTTTATATTATAGTTATACAAAAATTATAACATTAACTTACAGAACTTTGGGATATTTGTATTCAGTTTTATTATATTATCAATGTAGACATGTATTAAATATAGGAGTAACTGAATGTTTTATTTGAAACAATATAACTCATTAGAACATGCAGAAATTAAGAAATACATTTTTCTATTAAGATATTTATTTTAAGGAAAACTGGTTGGAAAAGTGTAAAGAACCCAAAAAGTGTTTGTCATGTTCTGTCAAGTCTCAAGTTTTTTTCTGATAATTATGGATATGGACTAATAGGGAAAAAATTATCAGGATACGTTTTTGGCCATATCGCCTAGCCTTACTTATGCACTATTTTTATATGTCCAGTTTTAACTTTAATTTTAGGTTGTTTTAGTGCTTTCGTTATGTGGCTTTGTTATTTGTATGTGTTTTCAATAGATTTCTATTTAGTTTTTTTGTTTCCATGTTTCATTTAGTAATCTTACTGCTTGCCAACATTTCTAATGTTTAAGTTTACATGTGTCATCTAATATTTAAATACATTTTAAATTTCAGCATTATTTCAATTACAGAAAACATTTTTTTTTTTTTTTTTTTGATAGGACATAGGGCTGCACCACTATGACAAAAATCATAATTGTCGATTATTCCCTTGAAATTGCAATTGCTATTATTAATTACGATTATCACAATTTACGCTGAATTATCTTTATTCCACTTTTTGATGCAACAGCATGCCGCATTTTTATATGAAAAACTTGTGCTTTTCTATAGCATTAAATGTCAAATGTCAACTATAAAACATCAAATGTCAACTATACATTAGTAATAACATTAGTATTATACGGTAATACTAAAACTAAAATTAAAACAAAGGAAAAACCCTTAAGATAATGTAGAAAGAAAGAAAAAAAGCATCTTAAGCACAGAATAACTCAAGTGGGCTTTGAACGATTAATTGCCGCTTTTAACGATTACGTTATTGTGGCATCCATAATTGTAATCGCGATCAGGAATTCGATAAATTGTGCAGCCCTAAATACTTGACAGGAAGCAAAGTGGAAGAAAGCGCCACCCAAAAACACTCTTAAATAGTTTTAGCTAATAGCTTGATTCATAATGCTTATATTTTTATTGTTGAAGTCTAATAATCAAGCTATCATTGTGTCACTGTAGCAAAAATAAAATTGTTCTCCATACTGGTTGTAAAAACACTTTGACTGAGTGAGTCTGATACTGCTCTACAACCAATAACAACACTACTTTAATAGCACCATAGTAACTACAAATCTGAGGCTGGCGTGAATCTGGACATAAGCAAGAGTGGTGTACTGTCCTCAGATACGTGCCCGAGCAGATATTTGGCTCTGGTTCCAGTCCGGATGGTCAGACTGCGGGGTTAGCTGTGGAGAAGGCCAATCTGCGAGCCATAATGTGCCTATTTAAGCATCAAACCGCAAGATGAGAAATTACGTTCCATGCTTGTCTTGACAGCTAATCAGAGTTTAGCCTTTATTCCCTTCACATGAACCATGAGCAGGGTCAGCTCTTATCTTATCTGTGTGATGCTCAGTAGCTCTGCAGCTCAGCTCAGTGCCAGAAAGAGCACACACACATACATAAAAGAGAGAGATATATTTAAATGGACATATAAACACAGATACAAAAGCACAACTGTTTATATATATACACATCCACACAGACGAGGACACAAAAAGTGCAGATCTCTTGACTCACACACACCTACTCGCTTTGCTACTTATCCACAAGTACACAAACACACACTCAGGAAATTAAGAGTTACTGACGGATGTGGGTGGCAGTAAATTAACCACAAAACTGTCAGGACACAAACACACACACACACACAGCGTACAATTAAGACAAGGAGGTATATGGAAACTAGGGTGTGGAACAGCAATTTTACTGTAATTCTATGATATTTACTGCCGTTCTTTCTATTGCTACTATTGGCTAACTATTACTTACCGGCCACAGGACCCAGAAGAACCACCAATGCAATCAGTCCAACGTGAAGAATTGTTATTCGGCCTTCATCTGCCATGTTCTTTTCTTTTCTCCTCCTCTTCAAAGACAATAATTTCTGATTTATTCTCGGTTACTCGTACAGCTGTCTAGGCTGAATATTTGTGCTTTGGAGAGTCCAGCATCACATTTTTTTTTAACAGCATCAAAAGAAATTTGTTCCTTTTAGAATGACAATGGAATATAAAATAAATTAAAACTATTTTAAAGGTCTTGCATTAACCCCTTGCATTGCTTTTTTTCTCTCCAGCAGGAAGCATCAAATGTAACCAGCTGAAGACTGTTTAATCTGTCTACTGAGAGTCTGTGTCTGTTGTAACAAACCAAATCAACGAATTACATCAAACTTTGTTTCCCCCTTTGTTCCAAAGCTGGCGCCACGTACATTTGCCTAATCCGAGTTTAGCGCAGTTATATGGGACATCCCGAGACTGCAAGTCTCCTCGATGGAAACACACAGTTTGTGGTACAGGGTAACATCCGTTTCGTGACTCCCGACTATTAAAACGTCCATTTGTC